>NC_092752.1:18788677-19094394 GCF_047496795.1 Chiloscyllium punctatum | reverse complement strand
TGTGATACACCATCAAGGAAAGAGGGAGTGGTTGGTGGGGTTATCCGATGCCCCTGAATATCGCACTGGTGCTGCCTGCCTTAGCAGGTGGTCTTCTGGAATCCAACAGCCCTTGGTTTTTGCAAATATATAAAAGACCCAGCAACCTTGGGCATTTCTAAATTATCAGTGTTTCGTGTTCTTCCTGCATGGACATTCCCTAGCACAGGGAGAGATAAAACTAAAGGCGAGTCATTGTAAATAGACTTGTTTGCCTACATGTCTGCCTATTATCAATACAGCATGGAAACCCAGGCAGCAGTGTGATTAGATTACTTACAGTGTAGCAACAGGCCCTTCGGCCCAACAAATCCACACCGACCCACAACCCACCCAGACCAATTCCCCTACATTTACCCCTTCACCTAACACTACTGGCAATTTAGCATGGCCAATTCACCTAACCTGCACATTTTTGGAGTGTGGGAGGAAACCAGAGCAAACCCACACAGACACGGGGAGAATGCGCAAACTCCACACAGTCAGTCGCCTGAGACGGGAATTGAACCCGGTGCTCTGGCACTGTGAGGCAGCAGTGCAAACCACTGTGCTACTGTGCCATGATCTGAACAGAACGCTGAGCAAGGGAGACCCAGAACACTGGAACTGCCACAAACATATACGGCTGAGTAAAACTAAAAATTAAAGAAACAAAACTTTACATACTATGTTGGTTCTGTTTTCTTTCTCTTCTGCTTTTGTTTTACTTAAATATTGCCGAAACATAAATTTAAAATGTGTCGCTGTTGACTGTCCAGAATCTGCGAGCATTTCCCACCTCCGTCCCATTTCCAAACTCATCGGAAGTCATTTTGTTTTCATATCCGTGGTCTCTGCATGCCACACGAGCTAACTTGTGACTGTCAGGTCAAGCAGCTCGGCAGTGTGGCGCCTTCTGGGACAGTTGACAGCTGAAATGAATTCTGCTACAGTGGAATTCAAGTCTAATAAGTACCAATACATCTCCTTTCTCCCACCATTCCTGTACGCCCACAACACGAGATCAAAAGTGTTGGTAAAAGTACAAAAACAATGATTGCCTCCCTGGCCTATTAATTGCATATCTGCATGACTTATACTGACATTAAAGCTAAGGAAACGACAATCCAGTTTTGTGATTTTCGGATGCTGTTAATTTTTGTTTATTAAACACATCAGACTCTTTAAACAGCAAAAGAATTTTCTTTCTTTTTAGTGAATTTCAGGGATGTGGATAATGCTGTCCATCCCTAGTTGCCCTTGTGAAGTAAGTGGTCAGTTGCTTATTTCAACTGCTGAAGTCCATGTAATGCAACTGCACACACAGTGCTTTCGTTTTTTCCATGGTGGTTTGGAACTACTGACTTGTTTGTAAGTTCATTTCAGAGGGCAGTTAAATGTCAACAGCACTGCTGTGGATTTGGAGTGGCACGTAGACCAGACCAGGTAGAAATGGCAGATTTCCTCTACTGAACTCCAGTGAGGAACCAAATGGATTTTTATGACGATCTAGTAATTTCATGATCAATATTCATGAGCATATTAATCCCATCCAAATTTAAATTTTTTAGATTAGATTACTTACAGTGTGGAAACAGGCTCTTCGGCCCAACAAGTCCACCCCAACCCTCCAAACAGCAACCCACCCAGACCCATTCCCCTACATGCAATTTAGCATGGCCAATTCACCTAACCTGCACATTTTTATGTTGTGGGAGGAAACCAGAGCACCCAGAGGAAACCCATGCAGACACAGGGAGAATGTGCAAACTCCACAAAGACAGTTTACTGAGGTAGGAATTGAACCCGAGTCTCTGGCGCTGTGAGGCATCAGTGCTAACCACTGTGCCACCGTGCCACCCATTGCTAAACACTCTGCCACCCTGCCATCCATAATCCAGAACATCTGTTCACTTCCCTTTGCTTTTGATGACTAGTTCATGATGCTCCACTCTATTAGCTCAAGCAAATACTTAAATTGAGACAATACTGCTTTCGTAAAACATAGAACAGTACAGCACAGTACAGACCCTTTGGCCCTCGACGCTGTGTCAGCCTTTTATCCTACCCTAAGATCAGACTAACCTACATATCCTTCATTGTACTAACTTCCATGTGCCTATCCAAGAGTCGCTTAAATATCCCTAATGTATCTGACTATACTACCAATGCTGGCAGCACATTCCATGCACCCACCACTCTCTGTGTAAAGAACCGCCCTCTGACATCTCCCTTACACCTTCCTCCAATTACCTTAAAATTATGCCCCCTCGTAATAGACATTTCTGCCCTGGGATAAAGTCTCTGGCTATTCACTTGATCTATGCCTCTCAATACCTCTATACAACTCTATTAAGTTACCAGTCAATAAGAAATGCCCAAGCTACCTCAACCTTTCTTCATAAAACATGCCCTCCAATCCAGGCAGCATCTTGGTAAATCTCCTTTGCATCCTCTTTAAAGCTTCCACATCTTTCCTATAATGAGGCAACCAGAACTGAATTTAATATCCCAAGTATGGTCTAACCAGGACTCTATAAGGCTGCAGCATAACCTCATAGATCTTAAACTCAAGCCCCCTGCTAATGAAAGCCAACACACCATACGCCTTCTTAACAACCCTATCACCTTGGATGTCAATTTTGAGGGATCTGTGGCCATGGACCCCAATACTGTGCCTCCATACTGTCAAGAATTCTGCCTTTAACCTTGCATTCTGCATTCAAATTCCACCTTCCGGAGTGAATCACTTGACACTTTTCCAGGTTGAATTCCATCTGCCACTTATCAGCCCAGCTCTGCATCCTGTCAATGTCTCTCAATCTACAACAGCCCTCCACATTATCCACAACTCCACCAACCTTCATGTCATTGGCAAACTTACTGACCTACCTTTCCACTTCCTCATCCAAGTCATTTATAAAAATCACAAAGAGCAGAGGTCCCAGAACCAATCCCTATGGAACACCACTGGTCACTGAGCTCCAGGGTGAATACTTGCCATTTACCACCATCCTCTGTCTTCTATGAGCCAGCCAAATCTGTACCCAGACAGACAGGTTTCCTTGTTTCCCATTTCTCCTTACTTTCTGAATAAGCCTACCATTGGGGAGCCTTATCAAATGCCTCGCTAAAATCCATGTACAGCACATCCATTGCTCTAGCTTCATCAATGTGTTTTGTCACATCCTCAAAGGATTCAATAAGATTTGTGAGGCATGACCTGCCCATTACAAAGCCTTGTTGACTATCTCTAATCAAACTATGATTTTCCACGTAATCATAAATCCTGTCTCTCAGAATCCTCTTCAATACTTTGCCCACCACTGATGTAAGACTGACTGGTCTGCAATTCCCAGGATTATCCCTATTCCCATTCTTGAACAAGGAAATAACATTTGCCACTCTCCAAACATATGGCACTACTCCAGTGGACAGGGAGGACGCAAAGATCAAGGCCAAAGGCACAGCACTCTCTCTCCTCACTTCCGGTAGTAACCTATGGTCTATCCTGTCTGGCCTGGGGGATTTATCTATCCTTATGCTTTTCAAAATCCTCCCTCCTAACATTAACCTGTTCTAGCAAATCAGTCTGCTTCACACAGTCCTCAAAAATGTCAAGGTCCCTCTCAGTAGTGAATACTGAAGCAAAGTACTTATTAAGAATCTCCCCTACTTCCTCCGACTCCAAGTGCAAGTTCCCTCCATTATCCCTGATTGGCCCTACCCTCGCTCTGGCCATCCTCTTGTTCCTCATGTAAGTGCAGAACACCTTAAGGTTTTCCTTAATTCTACCTGCTAAAGCTTTTTCTTGCCCCCTTCTAGCTCTCCTCAGTCTATTCTTCAGTTCCTTCCTAGTTACCTTGTAACCCTCTAAAGCCCTGTCTGATCCTTGCCTCCTCAATCTTAAGTAAGCTTCTTTCTTCCTCTTGAGTAGAGTCATAGAGACATACAGCACAGGTATAGACCCTTCAGTCCAAACAGTCCATGCTGAAAATAATCCCAAACTAAACTAGTCCCCCCTGCCTGCTCCTGCCCCATATCCCTCCAAACCTTTCCTATTCTGTAGCTGTGCACCCATCCACCAGACCCTCAGGAAGTTCATTTCACATGTAAATCGCTCTTTGTGTAAAGAATTTGCCACTCATGTCTTTTTTTAAATCTCTCTCCCCTCACCTTAAATGTGTTTCCCCTAGTCTTGAAATCCCCCATCCTAGGGAAAAGACACCTACCATTAACCCTATTTATACCCTCATGATTTTTAAACATCTAGAAGGTCACCCCTCAACCTCCTACATTCCAGTGGAAAAAGTCCCAGCTTATCCTGGGACTTTTGGGCGGCACGGTGGCACAGTGGTTAGCACTGCTGCCTCGCAGCGCCGGAGACCCGGGTTCAATTCCCGCCTCAGGCGACTGACTGTGTGGAGTTTGCACGTTCTCCCCGTGTCTGCGTGGGTTTCCTCCGGGTGCTCCGGTTTCCTCCCACAGTCCAAAGATGTGCAGGTCAGGTGAATTGGCCATGCTAAATTGCCCGTAGTGTTAGGTAAGGGGTAGATGTAGATGTAGGGGTATGGGTGGGTTACGCTTCGGCGGTGCGGTGTGGACTTGTTGGGCCGAAGGGCCTGTTTCCACACTGTAAGTAATCTAATCTAATCTAATCTAATCTTATCCAACCTTACTTTATAACCCAAACCTTCCATACCTGGTAACATCCTGGTAACATCCTCTTCTGAACCTTCCCTAGCTTAAAATAATATCCTTCCTATAAGAGGGACACCAGAACTAGATGTTCCACATCCCTTGAAACCCAAGGGTCTTTCAACCTACCATCCCTTCCTTGCTTCAGTGGAACAAACCTATCCAGCACTATCAGCAGGTACTTCCTCAACAACCTCCACATTTCTGTTGTGCATTTCCCTGAGAACAATTGTTCCCAATTTAGGTGCCCCAGTTCCTGCCTAGTAACACTGTAATTCCCCTGACCTCAGTTAAATACTTTCCCATACTGTCTGATCCTATCCGTCTCCATGAGTATAGTAAAGGTCATGGAGTTGTGATCTCTATCGCCAAAATGCTCTCCCACCGAAAGATCTGTCATTGCCAAGCATGAATTCCAATATGGCCTCCCCTCTAATTGGCCTATTTACATATTGAATCAGGAACCCTTCATGAAGTGCCTTTACAACAACGCCATTGCACAGCAGCAAGAGACAATTAGATCCAGGCTCAATCGATTGTTGCACAGAGCTCCTGATCTGAAGCTTGTCATTCGTAAGGAGACAACAAGCTAAATCCAGGGGATCATTTCTTAAGCTGTTGCCGTATTCCTCCATATCTAGATTTAACAACAACAGAATATGTTTATATACCATGAAAACATTGCCGATTGTCAGAAAAGTCTATCTGATTGACTAATGTCCTTGAGGGAAAGAAACTGCCATTATTACTTGACTATATGTGACTCCAGACCCACAGCAATGGGGTCTTAACTTCTTAACTACTCTTTGGGATGGGCAATAAAAGCAGGCCGAGACAGTGACACCCTCATCCCATGAATGAATTTTAAAAAACACTTTTAAAGCTTAATTAAGTGCCCAAAGACATTTCATGAGAATATTATAAAACACAATACTGCATGACATCAAGACACTTAAGGAGAAGTTAGGTTAGATGAGCAAACATTTAGTCAAAGACTAAGTTTTAAAGAGTCTCTTCAAGGGAAAAAGCAAGAAGCAGACAGGTATAGGCAGGGAATTTGAGAGCTTGGAGCCACAGCGACTGAGGCATGGATACCAATTGGAGCAATTATCATTGAGGATAGCAGAGAGGCCAGAATTACAGGAATGCAGTTATCTTGAACAATTGTAGGGCTGGAGGGATTACATTGATAGGGAGGAGTGAGTCCATGGAAAGATTTGAAAATAGAAATGAGAATTTTAAAACCTGATTGGCAGCCAGTGTAGGTCAACAAACACTGGGGATGATTGGTGAATGAAGCTTGCTGTGAGTTATGATGCGGACAGCAGAGCCTTAATACAGCTTTGAAAAATTAGTGGGAGAAAATCACCAACTGTAGACCTTTTCTCAGTTAATGCTTGGTCCCAGGTAAGAGAGAAAGTGATTGCAAATATAGAGCAATTATTCTTTTTGGAATATCTAATGGAAAAAATTGCAAATCAAATGTTTATTATTCAATTATTTGTTGCAGAATATAACTGATTCCACTTCACAGTCTCTCATATGGGCGGGGGGGGCTAGTATAATGTTGATACTAAAGGACTAGTAAACCCTGGGCTAGGGTGAATAAATCCTACCACATTGGCTGGGGAGAAGTTTAATTATTTCATAAAAACTAGAATAAAGTACTTGTCTCAGTCATAATGATCAGCCAACTATTGGATGGGCATTGAAAGCCAGCTGATTCACGAATATTTTTCTGGGGAGGAAGTTTGGAATCCTTGTTTGGTTTGCCACATAACACTTCAGATCCACAATAATGGGGTGGATTTATGGGACTGGGATCGAGAGTGTGGTGCTGGAAAAGCACAGCATCTGAAGAGCAGAAGAATTAACATTTCAGGCATAAGCCCTTCATCAGGAATCAGCTGACGAAGGGCTTATGCCCAAAATGTCAATTCTCCTGCTCCTCAGATGCTGCCTCACCTGCTGGGCTTTTCCAGCACCTCACTCTCGACTCTGACCTCCAGTATCTGCAGCCCTCACTTTCTCCTTATTGATTCTTGATACCCTCTGATTTGAGCATAGCACGCACTTAGCTTTACCATGCTGCCGCAGAAATCACTGTGAATTTACCTACATCACATGGACTTCAGGAAACTCACCTTTATGTTCTCAAGAGCAATTGAGGATGGGTGATAAAAATTCTGGCCTCACCTATGGCACTCACATCCCAAGAATAAATTGTAAAACGTTACAGTGGAAATTCTAAAATATGTGGCATAACCTGTATTGAACTTCAACATTAACTATGGGCGGAATCTTACATGAAATTGGCAGTGTCATTTTTAGCAAATTTCATGGAAGCTTTCATTCCATAAGGTATAGCAAGTTTTCTGATGCTATTGCCCCAAACTCGCCTCATTAACCATGCAACTTAATAACTATCACAATCCTAGAGGACTACTCACTCATTCACGGGAGGCAACTGCTGCTGGTTTAACCTGAGGGTCACCATACCTCAGAGGGATGAAGGCGAGAAGGCAGGACCCTCATGTAATGACAGGTATTGTGGGAATTAAACCTGTGCTATTGGCATCACTCTGCATCACAAATCAGTCATTCAGCCAACTGAGCTAACTAACCTCTGTGCCCCTATAGTGTCCTGTTAAACCAATACCCTGCAAAGACCTTGTGAATTATCTCAGAGATGGTAGATGAGGCTAACTTGGCATCTCACTTCGCAGTCAGAGACCTGAAGATCCTGGTAGACAAGGAGGTGCGGAGGAAAGCCAATCTCTTCCCTCAGAACCAGCAGATGAAATCACACTTAGCCAATTTCAGGTAAACCAGGCGAGATTAGGTAGTGAGGAGATATCCTAGCATGTGCAAATAGTCTTCTCGTTGCTCACTGTGAGAGCCCTGTTTCACTGCTCAACACTTGGTTGGAAAATGAAACCTTCTTCTCTCAACATGGAGAAACTCCTTGCTGGTCATCACTTGAATTTCTCCAATTTTCTCACCATGGCTGATGCCATTCAGGAACTGGGAAGTTCTATGTCTAGTTCCTAACAAGCACTCACACTCAGTCAAGGAAACAATTGAGTACCAAGGTAAGGTAATGGGAAATATCACAGTTGTAATGATACATTTTTATGTAAAGACATACTGTCAAGACAGTACAGAAACCATTCTCTACATTTTTTTAGATTAGATTACTTTATTTTCTTTTGTTCTCCCTGATTCAGCACACCTTGTTGGAAGTAAAGGAAAGTGACTGGTAGCTTCTTAGAGTTCCTCACACTTTAGAGTAAGTTAAAGTATATGGAAGTGGGCGTTCAAAGAAAGTTGGGATACCAGTGTTCTCGGGAAGCCCTAACACCTTCCCTACTTGGCTGCTGGGTAGGATGGAGCTAGAAGCTGCCCTTGAAAGGGACACCCCTCCCTTGAGCAACTCCACAGTATCATTCTAGTACCATCATATACCTCCTCACATCCCTGCTCCCAGAGGTGAATTGGCCACTTATTCAGTCTTTTGACATTTTTAAAGGCATCGGTAAAAATTAAGACGTCTTCATGTTAAAGCATATCGTTGCAATTACTTATCATTTATTACAATTGCTGCTCGTCTGAAATGGCGAGGTCTCCAACCTAAGAGCCCACTCACTGCCATGCCAATTAAAGGAGGCAGTCTTAATCAAAGTCCCAAAAGTGAATGTTGGACCCCACCATTTCAGAGTGTGATGTATGGTGCTCATATCTGTCCTAACTCCTGTTTCTTATCACTAGATCAAAATTCAATCTCCCACACTGGTCTCCACCCATTGGGACTTTCTGGAACAGAACACAAACCCTTCATTATTGAATCAAATGTGGGAATGCCACCACTCAGCCAAAGACACACGCAATGTTCCAAAGTTTGGTGTTTTACTCAGAGTAAGGAACGCATGTATAAATCATACATTACGGTGACCTTATAGGGTCACCTTATTCAATTGTGGCATTATTCATTCATTTAAATTTGTGAAAAGTGCAGAATAGTTCAAGGCCTTCAAGCATCTTTCCTTCTTTCATCGCCCATTTCTGAAGATGTAGTTGAATGCTGCATCTATTGCAGTAAAAGTGCATTTGCCTTTCCAGTTTCTCACATTTGAAGTTAATCCAAAGCAGCCAAACAGCATCAATTGACTTAAATTGGCATGGGTGACCCGAGTGAGAATTATGTATACATTTTCTGCCCTATCTTTCTAGGGTGTGGTTAGAACTTCATAGTAATCATGTCCCCTCCACATGCTGGCAGACTATTATGGAGCAGACTGGTTTCCCAGCATGAAGATCAAAAGAAAATTTTATCAGTATCTGTATTCCTTTAGATCAGTCCAGCCAGACTTCTGACAACTACCCAGGCAGGAACTTAAAGGAGAAAAACACGGAAAGAGCAGAAATGAAAGCCCCCACGACTGTATTATAATTGTGAGATTATGTCGGAGGAAATTGGTGCATGGGCACCCGCAGATGCTTTGAAGGTGCAGTGGCAGAGCCTGGGGACTTGTGGTGTCTGTTGATTGTCGGTCTGTCCAGCTTTGCAGGCCTCTGGGTCACAAACCCATTAAGACTTCAACTTAATAGCTCTAAAGTTGAAACACCATCCACTTGTCTTTTAAGACATTGTTTTTTTTAGAAAAGAGTACATATATATAGACCTGCCTCAACCTGACTAAATCTGAACTATTAGTGAATTAATGCTTTAGAGGTTCCATATGGCTACTGGCACCAGACAAAAGGAAGTTGGAAAAGGAGGTTAATTAATTAGGACACATTCCTGCAAATGTTCACACTGTGTTATTAGTGTCAAGAATGTTGTGCAGGATGTTATTATATTTTCTTGTTGTGGCATTTCAGAAATATTTCATTACTATGTTTTCAGTTTAGGGAGCAGAGGATAAAAATTGCTACGTGAGATTCAAATATATTGCTTTCAAAGAGTTATAAAGTGAAGACAAATGAAACACTTTAAAGTTGTACACAATGGGTGTGACCTCGAGATCTGTAAGGTAGTGTCACTTATTGTATTGGTCAATAAGGGCAGTGTATTACATTGGGAATATTGTGTTCAATATTGTGACAAAAAATACAATCGTGTCAAAATCACACACTGAAGTGAAACAGCAAAATAACCTGAATCTATTAAAATATAACTTTATTTTTAAAATCTCACTAAAAGCATGAACATAAGTTTTAAAACCTACTCAACCATCATTACACAATCTAAAATTCACAAATTTAAATAACTTAAGTCATTAAGTGATTTTACTGAATTACAGAATAGACTTTAGGTCTAGAAGGTTTATTGTATTCTTATGTTTTTATGGTATGGTCATATCATTCTGCCTACACCTTCCCACCCCTCACCCCAACACTGTAAGGCACATAAGTAGCTAGGTTCTCAATCTTTAACAATTATTTATTAATTTCTTGTGCTTTGCATATTTGAAATTGAAGGGGCTGAAATCAAATATGGGCAAAGACACAAAATGGGACTATTGCATTACCTTAGCTTTAAATGCAGCAACCGTATTCATTAAATATAGTCTTGTGCATTCTTGTGCAACCCCACATTATGGAAAAATCACACTTTAGAAATAGCGCTTGAAGTATTGGCCATGTAATTATGTTACAGCCAGCACATGTTTTAAAAGTTTGTGCTTCAGAAATAGTGCCCCCCAATTGGTCAATTGTGTTACAGCAAATTTGCACTAATGAAACGTGAGATATAGTAGAACAACCTGTAAATCTGGAATAAAAAAACTTGCATTATTTTCAATAGTTACTACGTTAATATTATATTGTCATCAAAACCCATCTAGTTCACGAATGCCCTTTTCTGAATGCAATCTTTCACCCTTACCAGGATCAGCCTTTTCGTAGCAGCAATGTGGCTGAAGCTTAACTGCCCCTCCTGAAAAAGCCTCATCAAACATTCAGTTGCTTCAAGATCAAACACACAAAGGCTTTATATGTTGTCCTTTGTTAAAAATCACACCACACCAGGTTATAGTCCAACAGGTTTATTTGGAAGCACTAGCTTTCAGAGCGCTGCTCCTTCATCAGGTGGTTGTGGAGGATACAACTGTAAGGCACAGAATTTATAGCAAAAATAAATTCTATACATTTAAGTTTGTACATCCAAGTCTAACACCGGCATCTCCAAATTATGTTGCCCTTTGTAAGCAAACCTCACAATTTGTAGAATGAATTTTGAAGAATTTAGCTCCGCTTACTTCTTTAGATCTAAATATCATATAAAGAAGGCAAAAATGAGTTTGCATGCTTCATATAGCCACTCATTTCACCTATGCACGTTCCAATCTAATTTCACATTAAAATGATTGGATGTGAACATGTTTTGCTTATGTGTAATGGAACCACTGCTATTCATTGTTTTCATGTGGGAGCAGTGTGCTTTCTGTATTTCTCATATACAATACTGGGAAAATGTATAAACTGCAAAATCAAAATAGTTTGTTTTCTTTTTCTTTTCACTGAATATATAACATTTTGGTGCAGCATAAATAACCACTCCCACTGTTTGTGTATCCACCCTCTGTGAATACACTTGTCCTTGCAAAGCTTACCATACACCTTTTCATCTATTGAGAGTTTAATCTTTGCTTATTTGCATTTTTAAAATAAATTAAAAGACAATATAATTCCTGGACTACAAGGTGTACACTGCACATGCATTCATGTACTGCACAAAAGCAGTCGATGATGTTTGCCATTTGTGACAATCACTGGTTACAAGGTTTTCCAGGAATGTTACCCCTGTGAATGGAGGGACTGCACTGTCTTGGCCAATTCTTGCATGATTGCCCCAGCCTGCTGTATGATGCAATGTAGCAGAGGTCTCTTAGCTCGAACTCAGTTATGCCTGTTCTTGCTGTCAAATGATTTAAGCAGTAAAAGCACTTGTTATTTACAATTGTAATTCAAAAGGTGTTCCCACATCAAGCAAATAAAACACTAAAAGTTTTTTTTTAAAAGGCTATCACTGAATAAATGTTCAGGACTTGATAATGAACACTGTGGCTTCATTATACACCATGCTTAGTAACACGATGCACCAGTTTAGTCAATTCACTTCTGTGACTCCAGGGCTACATAGACAAAGAAGAAAGCCACAGCACTTGAAAAACTTCTTTGAGGTTGCAAGGTGATATATGCTGCATATAGAGGTACAACAATTGGCTTGGAACAATATAGAGGTCGGTAAGTAATTTGAGAGCTTCAATCACTACAGAAAGCACTTAAGACACATTGGAACCCCTTGATTATGTTATAGTGCGACAAAATATTCCAGCACCTGGATTATACTATGATTAACTGTTAAATTAGGAAGGCAACATGGAAAAGCAATTACATGTGCCACAAAATCAGTTAAAAACACAATAGGATAGAAATTAATATTTGAATGTCAGTTTTTTGGGTCCAAATTGAGGCAAGGGTTACCAAGTTGATAATGGTATGTCCTGTGTACAACCTGCACAGAAATTTGTCCCAACACCAAAATTGTGTGCATCACCTTTAAGCCGTGCCTCAATTGGAGAGCCTAATAGCCGTCAAACTAGCCCTTTTCCAAATTGGTCAGCCCTTGAGTAAAGTAGATTTGGGCTTGTCACAA
This sequence comes from Chiloscyllium punctatum, assembly GCF_047496795.1. Taxonomy (NCBI): domain Eukaryota; kingdom Metazoa; phylum Chordata; class Chondrichthyes; order Orectolobiformes; family Hemiscylliidae; genus Chiloscyllium; species Chiloscyllium punctatum. The sequence continues at coordinate 19,082,018 of NC_092752.1, read as the reverse complement.
TCTGGATTCTTCCACATCCCTGATGATTGCGAGCCTAAGAATGGTCTTCCCCCTCTAGAGTATCATTCTTATCAATTAGGAAGAGGCAGGGCATCTTCTCCCTTATTACATGCAGCATATTATCCCAATTCATCTCTCCATTCCCACATTCTAATCCAACTAACTCTATGTCCCCCCTCTACCACTCCCCACCCAAGTATCTACTGTGCAACAAGACAGGAGAGATAAAAGTGACTTTGTCGTTGGCATAATCATTCCAGTGAATCATCAAATAATGACCACAGACTGATTTCGACCGTAAATTACTTAACCAAAGGGAAGAGATGACAGCTCATCTCTTGCAAAAACGGTCAACCAAATGGGTCAAAATTAGTTACCTTTACAATTGCTCTCCAAATGAGAATGAGGGGAAAAAAAGGTAAAAACAATGACTACAGATGCAGGAAACCAGATTCTGGGTTAGTGGTGCTGGAAGAGCACAGCAGTTCAGGCAGCATCCAAGTAGCTTCGAAATCGATGTGTCGGGCAAAAGCCCGAAACGTCGATTTCGAAGCTACTTGGATGCTGCCTGAACTGCTGTGCTCTTCCAGCACCACTAATCCAGAATGAGGGGAAAAAAGTCCAATTTTTCAGAATCACACATTGTTCCCCAAGAACAATTTTGAATGGATTGTGCCAAGAAAGTACAATTGGGTAGAAACTCCAGCATCAAATATGAATCTGAGTAGAGTTGGGATAAAATTGGGGAAGGAGATGGTTAAATCTGGCAGAGAATTGCAATCATAAAAGGTTTTGAGGGATGCATGACAAATTTCTCGTCCATCTTAGATAACCTCTTGCCTGCAGCAGAGCTGATTGGAATCAGTCTTAAGAACCGATCAACATTTATTTGCATAATCACAGAATTCAGGATTGTAGTAATTGACCCATTCTATGTTGCTTGTGTATTCTCATGTGACTTTCTCCAATCTTTCAATAGGTAAACTGAAAAACACTAATGTGACACATTCTGATGTGAATTGTTAAGCTGCTTTACTTCATAACATGTAAAATATAGGGTGTACAATTAAAGCAAATCCCAGTCAATCACTTTTCTCTCTTTGAAATAAATAGTAAACATCTTCCCTTTCCCCTTTAATGACTGTCTTTTTCAACAGTGTCTGCTATATCTTAAGTCCCAGTTCATCCCTGATCCCTCATCCCCACATGTCTCCACTCCCCACTGATGACTCTTCAGCATCTCTCTGATTCACCTTCACCTTAAACACAATGGGTTCACAACTCTCCCATCAACAGACTTTCCCTCCATCGTTTTCACCCTCCAGTTGGGAGATGATGATGTAAGCCTTCCCTCCTAACTTCCGTTAGCCTCTGGCTGACTATGACCAGGAAACACCCCAAAAAAAAACGTTAATCACAATCAGCTGATAAAATTCAGCTGGACCTGAGGGAAAACCATTCTTTCAATTTGCTTAGCCCAAAACAACAAACCGCCTCCTATTCCTTCTCCACCTCCAAGTTAGTACCTTGGTCAATGATTCTGTGTTAGATTGCCTCTAAGTCAGAAGGCTATAGATTCAAATGGTACTCCAAGATTTTAACACAAAGGATAATTTGCCACTCTATCAAGGGTGTACAGTATGATTGAAAGTACCACTGTTAGACAAGCTCATGTGCTTACCTGTTTACATGGAAGTAACACATTGTAAAGTACAAGCCGAAGACCTGCTTTATACGCTTTATCACAGCAAAAACAGATCAATTGGCATTCATCACTCTTGCTATACAAAAATAGGCTTCAAACTTTACCTACACAGCAATAATGATCTCACTTCAAACGCAAGTTTGTGGTTGTAAAGTATTTTAGTGTATCCTAATTTGTTTTCCTATTTGTTGTCAAAGATCTCAATTCATTGGATGAAATATTACAATGAGGTTCAAAGTGCTGTTTGATAAAGAGCAGAAAATTCTCCCAGGGTCCGAGCCAATATTTCTCATCAAATCAACATCACCACAGCCAAATTAACCCATGATTTACAGTGCTGCTCAACTTAGGATTTCACTTGGTGCAAGTTGATTGCTGAATTGGTTTCTATCGTTGCAGTAATACGTTATATGAGTATTAAGTTTTTGCTGTGAGATGTGATAACATTACACTACATAAATGCAAATCTTTGGATTGAAATCTTTCTTATAATAAATGTAAAGACAACTGATTTGAAAGCACGCCACTAGATGTCATCAGCCCACATATAAAAAAGGTTAATATAAGAGAATGATATAGTTGGTTAACATGCTATCTTTTTAGCTGTGTTTGAAATTGAGCCAACAAATGGATCAAAAGCCTTTAGGGTAATTTTGATTTAGAATAATCTTGATCTTCTTTGTCATGAATTTAGGTCTATACATGAAAACCACCTGTGATCACTAAAATGGGAAGTAAATCATTAATCTTACTCAGCAAGTGTGCTGAGCATGGATCATGGAAAACAAATCACATTGAGGAAGTGTGGAGTGATCTCCTGAGGATGCTACTGAGTTTAGGGTAATGGTTTTCACAGGATAGCTATTCAGTGAATGCTTACAATAGGGTGAAAAATGTCTTGTGTCTCATCCTTCAATTAAATGCCTTGCTGGGATGGCATGGTGGCTCAGTAGTTAGCACTGCTGCCTCCCAGCACCAGGGACCAAGGATTGATTGCTGCCTTGGGCAACTGTCTGTGTGGAGTTTGCACATTCTCCCTGTGTCTGAGTAGGTTTCCTCTGGGTGCTCTGGTTTCCTCCCACAATCCAAAGATGTGCAGGTTAGGTGAATTGGTCATGCTAAATTGCCCATAGTGTTAGGTGCATTAGTCAAGAGTAAATATAGAGTAGGGGAATGGGTCTAGGTGGGTTACTCTTCGGAGGGTTGGTATGGACTTGGTGGGCTAAATGGCCTGTTTTCATACTGTAAGGAATCTAATCTAAATCTCAACAGAAAACCACTTAAATAAGAAGGAGAAAAGGCAGGAAAATATAATTATTTTGTTCCATTAATTAACATTTTAAATGACTTTTTTTAAAAATGCTGATTGCTTGCATGAAGGGCTTCGTGCATTTAGAAGAATTTCCATTCTATTCATGAATATTTTAAACCAGCATTATTGTTATTCTGTAGTGATTGTAATGAGGTCAGCCAGGTGGATCTCATAGGATATGAGTTCCTGTTTGGCCCGTTAGTCAGACTAATCAGGGAGCCCTGGCTGACTGATATAAACAGGAGTGTCAGAGGCTCTGTTCACCCTGAGAGCTGGCTCTGAGGAAGCTGGATCAGTGTCAAATACTCTCCAAGTGTAAGTAAAGGATGACTTGGTGATGGGATACTGGCCTCTGCGGAGTTATTTCAGTTTCTTTTTCATTTCCCATTTTCTTTAACCAACTATTACAATTGCAGGAAGATGAAACAAGTTGACAAAAACAAAGCAAAATAGGTTCATGGAGCATTGGAAACCTGTTACACTGTGTGCCAGGTTTTATTTTACATTGGTGGAAGAATATTGCACAGGTGTTTAATTTCAAACGAATGGAGACTGTGAGGATAACAGACAAGTGTCCAAAAGGAGCTGGAGCAAATCACTCTATGAACTTCCATGGAAAGAAGATTGCCCATGATAGAAAACTGGTTGTTGATTTACTACAAATCCCTTTCATGCTGAGCATATGGAGCAATTTCACCACCATAGGGTTGGAAATGCTTCCAAACATATTTTATTTTCTTCTTTGGAATCTGAATAGTCATCCAAATGATTGACAGTTTTATGTTGAAAGAGGCCATTTGCCTGAAGCTGAGTGCAGACCTGCTACAGCTTTTATTGCAAATTTGCAGCTTTTTTCTTTCTTTTCTTTCTATATCCAGAAGTGTTGTTACACACAGCTAAATGTCTTTTTTCCCCATCACCAAATCACTCACGGTATTTTTTCATCTATTAACCAAACCTGCTGTTCTTTCCAAAGAACACCACCAAAAGTGTTAAAAGTATTTATGGCTGAATGTTTTCAGTGGTTTCTTATCTCCTTTGTGACTTTGGCAGCAGATTAACAGAATGTCTGTGGCAGTATAAAGAATAAAAGAATATTCCTATAGAATATACATGGCCATGATCTTTTATTTCCATGTGGAAATGTTCTTGCACTTAATGAGTTCAGTCACATATGGAGTAATATGGAGATTGGTTGCAGATCAACTCAATCTAAAGGAATGATAAAAGAGGTTGGAAATGGCTCTTTCCTGTTCTTGTGTAGAATGACTTCTCTGTGTATTGCGATTCCAATTAAGTAATTGTCCAACCATTGACATTGGCTGTTTCAGTAGTTTAAGCCCAATGTCCTGGGATTGCTTCCATTAACCCCCTTCATCTTTATACTCCTGCTTCTTACTTTAAAAAGGTCCTTGAACCTTTGGCCTGAGAGTTTTGGTTATCAGTCCAGATATAGTTGTATGTAACTCATGTTCAACTTTCCTGTTTAACACCTAGGGATATTTTGTGTTATTAAAACTCATACATAAATGCAAGTTGTTGCATTGGTTAAATTACTATTGGGCTTAATTTTTGCTGAGATGGTTTTTTTTAATAGGCAAAGCTCAGTTCAACAAAATTCTAAACAGGAAAATTGCCAAATTGTATTAGGAAAGTTAATTTGAAATAAATGTTCTCAGACCATGGGCAAGAAGAACGTGGAAAATTGCTTTGTTTAGAAAGTTCTGGACTGGTGAAATGGCTCATTTAATTTGAGATGTTTTCCCTTTCTGTTTCAGTTACTGTTTAACATCTCCACCCACATTTAAGCTGGAGTTGAAGGGTAGTTTACACAATGTAACACACTGAATGATCACTTAGGACAAGTACATATTCAGCTTCTGTGAAAGGCCCTCCAGCCCTTTCATTTCTGGGAACTGCATCTGCTGTTGTTAGAGAAACTGTTGACCTGTCCTTTTTCAAGATTTTGTTTTGTCACACAACCTCATGTATTCTATCTTCTAGTCTCCAGGTCTCCATGAAGGAAAATGTACAGTGCACAGTTCCTTGATTGTCACAATAGTTTACAACTGTTAGTAACAAAGTCATGCTCTCAGCTTTCATTGGCCGAAGCGATAATATTCAAAGCACAACTGGTTTTGATACTTGCCAGTTAAAGATGTGGAAACCAGCCAGAAATCAATATCCAGCACTCTTATTTGAATTACATAAGCCTGACCAACACCGGGATCGGAACAAAAGAATAATGACATGGCACAACATACCATTTCCCCAATCACATTCCACTGTCAGGCCATTTCTGCAGGAGTGAGATAGGATAAAGTGTTATAGCAAAGAGTCATAGAGTCGCACAGTATGGAACAGACCCTTCAGTCCAACCAGTCCATGTCGAACATAATCCTAAACTAAACTAGTCCCACTTGCCTGCTTGTGGTCCATATCTCTCCAAACCTTTCTTATTCATGTACTTACCTAAGTGTCTTTTAAACATTGTAACTGTGCCCATTTTCACCATTGACTCAGGAAGTTCATTCCACACTCGAACCACTGTCTGTGTAAAACACTTGCCCCTCACGCCTTTTTGTAAATCTCTCTCCTCTCACCTTAAAAATGTGCTCTGGCAGAGCAGTGGACATGATCTCTATTGACTTCAGTAAGATGTTCGACAAGGTTCCACATGGTAGACTGATTAACAAGGTTATATCACATGGAATACAGGGATAATTAGCCATTTAAATACAGAACTAACTCAAAGGTAGGAGACAGAGGGTGGTGGTGGAGGGTTGTGTTTTAGACTGGAGGCCTGTGACCAGTGGTGTGCCACAAGGATCACGGTGGATCCACTACTTTTTGTCATTTGTATAAATGACTTGGATGTGAATATTGGAGGTTTAAGTTTGCAGATGACACCAGAATTGATGGTGTACTGGACAGCAAAGAAGGTTACCTCAGAATACAATGGGATCTTGATCAGATGGGCTGATGGCCTAAGGAGTGGCAAATGGAGTTTAATTTAGATAAATGTGAGGTGTTGCAGTTTGGAAAGGCACATCAAGGCAGGGATTATACACTTAATGGTAAGGTCCTGAGAGTGTTGCTGAACAAGGGGACCTTGGGGTGTAGGTTCATAGTTTCATGAAAGTAGAGTTGCAAGTAGATAGGATAGTGAAGAAGGTGTTTGGTATGCTTGTCCTCATTGGCTGGTGTATTCAGTATAAGAGTTGGGAGGTCATGTTGCGGTTGTACAGGACATTGGTTAGACTACTTTTGGAATACTGTGTTCAGTTCTGGTCTCCTTCCTATTGGGAGGAAATTGTTCGACTTGAAAGGGTTCAGAAAAGATTTACACGGATGTTGCCAGGGTTGGAGGGTTTGAGCTACAGGGAGAGGCTGAATAGGCTGGGGTGTCAGAGACTAAGAGATGACCATAGAGAGGTTTATAAAAACATGAGGTGTATGGAAAGGGTGAATGGACAAGATATTTTCCCCAGGGTGGGGTGTCTAAAACTAGACAGCATAGGTTTAAGGCGAGGGAGTAAGGTTTAAAAGGATCGTAAAGGGCAACTTTTTCACTCATGCATGTATGGAATGAGCTGCCAGAGGATGTGGTGGAGACTGGTTCAATTGCAACATTTAAAAGGCATCTGGATGAGAATATGAATAGGAAGGGTTTAGAGGGATATGGACCAAACGTTGGCAAATGAGCATAGATTAATTTAGGACATCTGGTCAGCATGAACAATTTGAACCAAAGGGTCAGTTTCCATGCTGTACAGCTCAATGACTCTAAGATTCTAGTTTTGAAATCCCCCATCCTGGGGAAAAGCCACCTAACGTTAACCCTATCTATAGCCCTCGTGATTTTATAAACCTCTAGAAGGTCAACTCTCAACCTCTTACATTCAGTGAAAAAGGTGCAGCCTACCCAGCCTGAATTGATTAAGATCATTAAAGACCACTTAAAACTGATGAAAGACACTGGCTGGATGTTCCATTCACCTCTTAGAGCCCATCGGCCACAGGCCCAGTTTAGCTGCCTGGAGATGAACCCCGATCAAGCAGGGAGCCAGTTTTCCAGCAGTTAGCAGTCTTTCCTGCCTGTCTCTGGGCTCCAGGAGTAGCTGCATGCTGCCAAAAGCTGCTGGCTAATCAGAGGCCAATAGCTCTTTTGAACAACAGCACTGTTGCCAGTATGACAACTCTCGAGGGTCAGGATCAGCATTGGATCCTAGGCCAGGGTGGTGAGACCTAGCCATGGGTGAGAGGACTGTAAGTCAGCAGTAAATAGTTCATAAAATCAACTACACCCATCCCAACCTCCCAATGCCAAGTCCCTCAATCCAATATTGAGTGCCTTAGAACGAAGGACCTACTACAGGAGCCTGCAAGCAACCCTACATAGGTTTGTTTGTTCTGCTTCCCACAGCTCGTGCCCTCTGCCTGCTTCTGATCTGGTGTCAGCAGCGGAGAGATGAGTGTTTAAATTCTCATTAATTGACGACCTCCTAATTGGGGATGATACTGAAAGGTCATCCATGGGTCCTGATGATAGTTTTCAGAAGCCTGCAAAGAAACAAAGTTCAGAACTGGCTGTATTGCTTCCAGTATCTATTGCTACTCTTCTATGGTCCACTCATAAAGAATCACCATTTGGAAAACCAATGGATGGCTGGCATCATGGGATCTTATCCAGCAAGGAGATTCCGAAAACAAAGATTTATTATCCGGCACCTTTCCCAATCTCAAAACTTCTCAAAGCACTTTACAACCAATGGTACAGTTCATAAGTGTGGTCAGTTCAACTAATTTGCACATCAGAGTCCCAGATTGAGCAGTGTGAGAATGAAAAAGTATCGAGGGATAATATCAACAAGAAAATTGGCCAAAAGGAAATATAAAGGAAGGGACTTTTTTTTCAGTATTTTAAAAATTTTTTTACACAGCTCCAAGTCTGATGTACGCAAGAAATCATCACCATGTTTATGAGTCTCTGGATCAACATATTGAGAAATGCACACAGAGTTATTTGCAGATTGGCAAACACCAGGAATTTGGCAGCCCTAATACTCCCCAGGGATGCAGCTGGAATTTTACCAACTAAAACATGCAATTTACCAGATGTTAGCAAATTTTCCATTGTTTATCCAGCTCGGAACACTTTACCTGTTAAATCATTGTCCTGCCGGGTCATCTAGAAATAAGAACCAATGACTTCTATGATAGGTTTATTCCCTAAAATCCAAGAGATGGAAAGGTTGATTAAATAGCAGTGCTATAAAATACGACAAATGTGACTCAGTTTATTCAGTTATCAAATATGTCCCTGAGAGCTAACTTGTATCTAATTTGCATTATCTAATGGATCGCCTTGATCCCAGATAACTGTTTCTCTCTGTTCAAGAGTACTTATCACCAATGATTTGGTGGCACATTGATACTGGCAAGAAACCAGAGGGTGGTTTTTCCTCAATAGTTCTCCTTTTCATTTGTAGTTCGTTATGGTTTCCTGTCAACCAGAATGTCTGCATTTCTCCTACTAAAATTATAGTGGACAAGCAAGAAGATACCCCAGAAATTTGCTGTGTTGCTCCAATTGTTCAGTTAGTAAACATGCTGATATAACAATCATAAATAGCATTGATTTCCATTGCGTTTAGCTGTACATATCTCAAAGGCAGTAGTGCCAGCTTCATTTCAGTGCCACTACACTAGATTCAGAGTCATGCCACATGAAAACAGGCCTTTTGGCCCAACTCTTTCATGCCAACCAGATTTCCTAAATTGAACTCGTCCCATTTGTCTACACTTGGCCCATGTGTCTCTACACCTTTCCCAGCCACGTACATGTCCAAATGTCTTTTAAATGTTGCAATCGTATTTGCCTCTCTCACCTCCTTTGGAACTTCATTCCACATATGTACCACCCTCTAAATGAAATTGTTGCCCCTCACGTCCTTTTTAAATCTTTCCCCTCTCACCTTAAACCTATGCCTTCTAATTTTGGATTCCCCTGCCCCGGGGAAAGACCTTGGCTATTCACCTTATCTATGCCCCTCATGATTTTATGAACCTCTATAAAGTCAACCCTCAGCCTCCTAGGCTCCAAGGACAAAAGTTCCAGCCAATCCAGCCTCTCTTTATAACCCAAATCTTCAAAATTCGGTAAGATCCTTGCAAATTCTGTTGCACCCTTCCCAGTTTAATAACGATTTGGAGGTGCCAGTGTTGGACTGAGGCATACAAAGTTAAAAATCACACAACACCAGGTTATAGTCCAACAGGTTTATTTGGAAGCACTAGCTTTCGGACTGTAAACCTTGTGGAGTATAAAATCATAGGACACAGAATTTATAGCAAAAGGTTACAATATGATGTAACTAAAATTATATATTGAAAAAGACCTGGATTGTTTGTTAAGTCTCTCATCTTTTAGAATGGGCATATAGGTTTCATTTCTTTCATAAGTAAATCCCAGAACTTTCCTAAAGTTACATTCTCAAGTGAATTTTAACAATAGGTGCCATGTTGACCCAAATAATGTATTGAAGGTGTGTGGTGCCCTGTGTGAGGCTGTCTGTGCCCCAATGTTCAGACTGATTCTAATCTAAAAAAGGGATTTACAGAATCTTACATGGATTCATGCTGTTTTTGAGCAAAATAAAATGTAATCCTGTAAGTAGAATTCACTAATACACCCCCCCCCCCCCCACAGACACACAAACACACACACACACACACGTTTGTGGAGTGAATTTGTACTTGTGAATGAATTCACACTGTAACCTTTCGCTACAAATTCTGTGTCCTACGATCTTATATTCCACAACCACCTGATGAAGGAGCAGCGCTCCAAAAACTAGAGCTTCTAAATAAACCTGTTGGACTATAACCTGGTGCTGTGCGATTTTCAACAGGTTAATAAATTATCCCGTAACAGGGTGACCAGAATTAGATGCAGTACTCCAAATCTGGCCTTACCAATGTCTTGTACAGCAATAACATGATGTCCCAACTCCTGTACTTAATCCTCTGACTGATGAACGCAAGCATGCTAAACATCTTCATCACCACCCTGTCTACCTGTGATGCCACTTTCAAGGAACTATGTACCTGCACCCCTAGGTCTCTCTGTTTAACAAGACCCCCCCCCCAAGAGTCCTACCATTAACTGTGTAAGTCCTGCCATGATTTTACAAAAAAGTAATACTCATATTTATCTGAATTGAACTGCATCTGTCATTCCTCGACCTACTGGCCCAGTTGATCAAGATACATTGTACTTTGAGATAACCTTCTTCACTCACCATTATACCACCAATTTTGATGTCATCTGCAAACCTACCAACCATACCTCCTGTATTCACATCCAAATTGTTTATGTAAATAATGAACAGTGGACCCAACACCAAACCTTGTGGCACACTGATGGTCACAGGCTTCCAGTCTGAACAACAACCTTCCACCATTACCCTCTGTCTCCTACCATTAGGCCAATTTTGTATCCAGTTGGCTAGCTCTACCTGGATCCCATGAGCTATAGGTAAAATCAACTAGCACCAATCAACCACACTGCCCTGTGGCCCAACATTTCAATTCCCCCTCCCACTCTACCAAGGACATGGAGGTCCTGGGCATCCTTCACCACCGGTCCCTCACCACCAGGCGCCTGAAGGAAGAACGCCTCATCTTCCACCTCGGAACACTTCAACCCCAGGGCATCAATGTGGACTTCAACAGTTTCCTCATTTTCCCTTCCCCCACCTCACCGTAGTTCCAAACTTCCAGCTCAGCACTGTCCCCATGACTTGTCCTACCTGCCTATCTTCTTTTCCACCTATCCACTCCACCCTCCTCCCTGACCTATCACCTTCATCCCCTCCCCCACTCACTATTGTACTCTATGCTACTTTCGCCCCACCCCCACCCTCCTCTAGCTTATCTCTCCACCCTTCAAGCTCTCTGCCTTTATTCCTGATGAAGGGCTTTTGCCTGAATCGTCGATTTTACTGCTCCTCAGATGTTGCCTGAACCGCTGTGCTCTTCCAGCACCACTAATCCAGAATCCCATGTGATATAGCTAGCCTACCATGCAGAACCTTGTCAAAAGACTTGATAGAAATCCAAGTAGACAAAGTCTATCACTCTGTCTTAATTTATCTTCTCAGTCACCTCTTCAAAAAACTCAATCAAATTTGTGAGACACTAATTTCCACATACAAAGCCATGCTATTATTATTTAAATTATCAATAGAATACAGATAACTACATCTTTGTTATTGGAAATTGAATATATACAAGCACTGTGAAAATACTCAGGTGTCCTCATAATTTTTGGCACTAACAATGAGAAAAAGATCATATATATTTGCAAATTAACAGGAATGACAGACATTAGTTTTCAAAACTCAGACTACACACACTCTGTCAGAATTGTCTTCTCTCCCATCACTGCCATGCAGTATACCAACAAGAGGAGGTTCTGTCATTTATTTGTGCAAGAGAGCATTATTTTCCATCAGTGGCCACTTGTAATGGGAAAGCATGTTACACATCAGAAGTATTCTTGTAACCAGTTGGTTCCAAACATAGCTGTAAAGAAAAGGATTAAATGTTGTAAATATACAACCAATCAATCAAGCACCTGAAATGAAAAGATCTCTCATCAATTTTTCATAGTCTTCATTGCGATATCCCACTATCTGGTGATAAAATATCAATACAGCTTCAAAGGGTCATATTCTAAATTACTATCACTCATTGCCACTTCAACAGGATGTGATGTATTTGTCCTATGATTTGTTAAGCAGTTTGATGCAATGGTGATAGAAGTCAGATGTACTAACTTAGCTCCTAATGAATACTTTCAGTATGTAGTCTTAGTTTCAACCAAAACTCCATAGTATTCTGTCACCAGTCCTTGTTTATGATTGGTATGTTTACACTTAAGAGAAGATATGGCTGTCAGTGACATTCTTGTAGTTTCTGATGATTTTTGATTTTTATGTCCATCATTTGGAACAAGCTGGCAGTGTGGGGTCTGACCCATTCCCAGAACTTGTGTACTGCAGTTCCTCGAGCCATCTTCCACTTTTCATCTGGAGATCTGTAATGGACTATGTCCAAAGGGACAACGCCGTACTCATCCTGATGTCCACTCTTGTGTGTGGCTGCATCAAGCTGTGCATAAGCCATTGGTACACAAACACCAAGTGTCATTTTGTACTGAGGTTCTACCTGTTCCTGGTCTTGCAAAGGATGGGACTGGTCTTGTTGTCATGGAACACTCAAAGTAATTGGACCTCTGTACTTCGTGGGGTAATTTGCAAAGAAAAACACCTTTGAACACAAGTCCATCAGAAAGTGGTCAGCACATAGTCCTCAAGACCCTGCAGGAAAAGGAGAGGATGGATCCTCTCACATTGTTCCCTGAGCAGACTGTCAAAGTCATTTGGCAGAATGCTTCATCACCAGAACTTTCCAACAAGCACCAAGACATCGCTTGCCTGATGGTGAGAAGGGCACCCCCTGTGAGATCCTTCATGTACATCTGGACTCTCTGCACTACCACACGCTGTCCTTGAAGTGGTTCAGGGGAGCTGTATAGAGGCTGTCACACATGTCTTCCTGGAATGTGCCTTTGCAAAGGGGTCTGGAGAAATATGCAGTGGATTTTATTCCTGAGCTGTTCTGTGACATAGGACGCTGTGCTCTATGGCCTGTTCTCTGCTGGACACACTGAGACAAACATTGACTGTGCCTGATGACCATCGACTTGGTGAAAGACACTCTTTGGTCTGCCAGAAACTTGGTGGTCTTTGAGAGCAAAGAGTTGACCTCAACCGCGTGTGGCAGACTGGTCCAGGACTACGTGCTGAGGGACGCACTAAAGCTTGGGCAAAGTGAAGTGGTGAAATACCATCATCTAAGTTCTTTCTGCCAAAGTTAATTGGGAGTCCATTCAGTTATCAGACTGATGACTCAAGTATATGTAAATGTAGTCTTCAATAAATAAGAAATGCCTTTGGTTTATTTACTGGATAGACTCAAACTCCAATGCTTGTTTGTTTCTTCATATTGCTACTATACAGATGGAGCTGCTTTAGTAACTATGAATGTATGTAAAGATGTTTTTATGAATTAAGTATATTTTTTAAATAAAAAAGTATGGGTTTAAAGATTTGATGGCAGAATATGCAAGTCTGAACCTTTTCTCATGCAGTGAGAAGAAAAGAGTTGATATGAAAGTGAAAAACCGTCTAAACTCAAAGTCCACAACTTTGAAGAGATTCTATACCACTATCACTTCATCCAGCAGGCATCAGGTACCAGTAAGATTGTTCAAATCCGATAAAACTTAATCGGTTTAAGATGGCAGTTGCAAAGTTTAAGCAGGAACAGAGATTTAACAGCAGACTGCAAGTCTGGTCTTGCTTTAGACCAAACTCTCAAGTAGGAGAACTCATTATTTTTGACTGGACTGGGAAGAAGAATCTATCCAGTAACAGTTAATAGCAACCAGAAGAAGCCTGCATAAGAAAGAAGTCTTTTTGTACTGCTGACTTTCACAATCTGCAGCCATTTTCTCTACCAAAATGAGTGTTCTGTTGGCAAAGCTTAAAGTCAACCTGGCAAAATATCAGAGAGAGCTCAGCACCACTGCCATTTTAGTCAATAATTTAGGAACAGCTAACACAGTGGCTATTAAAGGTACTGCAACTCAGAGAAATGCAGCCTTAAAGGAGTATACACATCATATCCCAATAATTGTCAATCTTTACCACCTCAATCTGATGTGATGGCTTTTTAAGAAACCTGAAGCATCAGTAATAGAAGTCAGATACGTCATACTTAGCAGCCAGAGATGACATATGTTGTTATATTCACTCGTAGGATATGGGCATCACAGGCTGGGCCAGCATCAATTGCCCTTCTCTAGTTGCCCTTGAGAAAGTGGTGGCAAGCTGTCTTCTTAAACACTACCGTCGTGTACTGTAAGTAGACTCACAATGCCTTTAAAAAGAGAATTCCAGAATTTTGCCCCAGTGACCTGAAGGAAGAGCAACATATTTCCAAACCTAGATGGTGTGTGGTTTGGAGGGGAGCTTGTACATAGTGGTGTTCTCGTGTATCTGCTGCCCTTATCCTCCTAAATCGAAGTGGTCGTGGGTTAGAAGGTACTGTCTAAGGACCCATGGTTATTTTATCTTCAAATAACAAACCTATATTATTATTTCATAAATCTTTGTGCTTGATTGCTGCATTCGTAACTAACAGAAAAATATAACACTGACTTAAAGAACCCTACAAATTTCACTATCCACTCACGAGGACCATGGATAGGGTGAGTAGCCAACGTCTTTTCACCAGGGTGGGGGAGTCCAGAACTAGAAGTCATAGATTTAGGGTGAGAGGGGAAAGATTAAAAAGGGACCTTAGGAGCAACGTTTCACACAGATAGTGGTTCGTGTATGGAATGAGCTGCCAGAGGAAGTGGTGGAGGCTGGTACAATTAGAATATTTAAAAGGCATCTGGATAGGTATATGAATAGGTATATGAATGGGAAGGGTTTAGATGGACATGGGCCAAATGCTGGAAAAAGAAACTACATTAATTTAGGATATATGATTGGCATGGACAAGTTGGATTGAAGGGTCTGTTTCCATGCTGTACAGCTCTATGACTCTATGACAGTCCAACAAACATTCCAAATTATCACTTTCATGAGTCTTGACTGTTGCACCCTCAATTCCTGGCCCCTATACTTGGTGACGAATGTTAAGAACTTCTCTTGTTCAGGTTTTGTCTCTTTCATTGCATAATTTTTCATGGAAAGCATTCCTCCATCTCATCCATCCTCTCCAACCACCAGTCATAAATATCATGTCTCTTCTGTAAGTATCTTGGATGTGTTGTAACCCTGTTTAATGCCCTTCTTGCCAACAATGTACTGTCTGAGATGACCTAAGCACATCTTCCATGGTATTCAGTCATGAAATTTATCCTAAGCCATGTTACAAATTACATTATGTGTGGTTGTGACCATGGTTTGTGTGTGTGTGTGTGTTATCCATTCTGATCACCCTCAATTTCCCGTTGTAAATTGATCACTCCCTTACATTTTGTCTATGTTTTGGAGGTGCTGGTGTTGGACTGGCGTGGACAAAGTTAAAAATTACACAACATCAGGTTATAGTCCAATAGGTTTATTTGGAAGCACTAGCTTTTAAGGTGCTTCCTCTTCATCAGGTGTTGTGTGATTTTAATTTTTGTCTCTTAGCTAACTGCATAAGACTGCCCTTGCATGATTCCTGCCTACAGTCTGGAATGCACTGCCTGAAGGGTGGTGGAGTCACATTCAGTAAAGGCTTTCCATGGGAAGTTCAAAAACATACAAAGAGGAGAAAATTGCAGGCTTACCGAGAAAAATTGGAGGAAGGGGACTGGGTTGATTGTCCTTGATGGGAGTTGGCATAAACTCGTACAAGCTGCAGCCATTCTAAGGTCTTATCATTCTACAATTGTTTCACATTCTGTGCCACATGGCCAGACCTGGTGTTTACTTTTCACAAGCTACAGCTCATCATTATCCAGTTCCCTATTCCCATCTCCAACCATTGACCCAATATTGGAACTTCCACCACCTCACCTACATGTTCTTGCTTTGTGAGATAAGATTATATTATTCCCAAGTATCAGTTTGGTTCCATGGTAATGCTCCTTGCTTTGTGCCATAGTGTCATGTGTTCAAAATTAGCTAATTGCCTTAAGATATTTTGGGGATGTTCTGAAGCCATGATAAGAACTAAATAGATGGAAGTCATTTTTTCCATTTGTTGCATTGCCTGTTTTTAACTACACCTCAGCTTTACCACGGCTGATACCTTCATCCACCTGTAAACTTAACTTCTCCAATGTCTTTTTTGTTGACCTCCCATTTTTCACCCTCCATAAAATTCAACTTGTCCGCACCTCATTATCCTGTCCCCACTAAGTTCCACCAACTGAACATCTCCATCCTCACTGACTCAGATATGTCTGTCTCCCATCAACTTTCAAAACTTGTCTTCAAATCATTCATTTTATCAATACTAGCTTTCCAAATTCTTATTTCTCCTTCCATTCTCTTCACTTCTCTGACTCTAATCTTTCATGTATCCTCCCATCATCAACCATGGCAAATCTTTTGGGTTTCTTGGTGTTTTCATTACTAAAAGAAGAACACCTTAGAAATATATATAATCAGTTTCAAATGTTTTGGGATGACGTGAGGTAGTGAAAAGCAATTTACCGATGCCATTTCATTTATTTATCAAACACAGTGGGGGTGGAATTTTCCCATGCTTTCAGTTATGCAGGAAATTATGAAAAAATACAGCAAGAATGAAAAAAATCTTCTTCTTGACATTGGGAAACATTTTTTGATTTTCCCTTTTTATTGTCAACAGTGAGATCAAAATCTCCCTGATAAGCAGTGACTGTTTTATTTCCATGCATCTCATGAATACCACAACTCACCTTATTCATATGCAGCTTGCAATTGTCCCCTCTTCTCCCAAAAAAACTAGACAGCAACAGATCTTGCCTTGAAAGTCAGAGCAATTACCTGCTTCCTGTTTGCCTCTTTGAGCCTCCATTTTAATTTCCCTTCGCCAACATATCCTTAAATAGTCCTCGGACGTTTTTCAAATGAATTCAGCATTAGCAAACCACCAGCCTCATCTCAATATCGTAGTAGTTTGCAGAACAACTCAGATTCCACTTTAGCACTCAGGGACCTCATTGCCTACTGTGTTTCTGCCAGGTTGCTTCACACACAGCGATTTCACGTATCCAAACATGATGCTCCTTATGGCTCTTAGCATCATTGCCCAGCACTCACTCACTATGTGCATAGTTGGGGACTGCCAGTACTTGAACTCACACTGTTGGTGTCACTCTGCATTGCAAACTTGCTTCCTAGCCACCTGAACTAACCATACTCGGCCTGATTGCTTAATGTTTTAGCCGGAAGGCAGGAGAATTGGTAATTGTGTAGGATGAGGGGGGGTGAGAACCATTGAATGGACATGCTGTATGCAATAGCAAGAATTGAAGACCATGAGTGTTGGTGAGATTTGTGTGCTGTGACAGAGTTAGAGTAAGTGTGAGATAGCAGGAAGAAGCACAGAAGGGCACTGAGCTTCTTCTTGCTCAGCTGTGCATTCATCTTACCCTGGAGAGAGTACTGACCCAGACCATTACCCTGGAGAGAATACTGTCCAGTCCACTCCATCTGATGAAGAAGCAGTCCTCCAAAAGCTTGTGATTTAATGTAAACCTGTTGGACTATAATATGGGGTTGTGTGACTTCTGACCTTGTCCACCCCAGTCCAACACCGGCACCGACACATCACGTGTCCAATCTGGTTCTGTTTGGCATCTTGGCCTCCTCAGGTGCTCTACCAATTAGAGGAAGGTCCTGCTATTGATCAACCCATCCACCAGAACATCCAGGGCTCTATCTGGAAAGTGGGTACCAGCTTTACTTTCCAAGACATTTTGGTCTCTTAAGAGCACAGTGTGTGCAAGGTTGTTCCTGGCTTTCAGTTTCTGCAGTGGTGTGAAATTGGCCTTTAAATATGTCACCAACAGCTGGTACACTGGAAGTCCCGACAGTGGTGGGAATTTGGCCTCTCTTGCCATATGATTGCTCAAGAAGGATGCCAAAGACATTGGTAAGAGGTGAGGAGTGGAAGATAGCATGAGAAAAGAAGCAGTCCGGTCCTTCTATTAACTTCCCTCCTCTCTCCACTCAACCCAACTCACATAAAATATTTTGGCATGTTTTCTATGTTGTAAATAAAAATTGTTTTTTTTCTTGGGTTTGCAGTTTGGTGGGATCCTGCAGCAGAATTTTATTAGGCTGAAGGGACATTATTAAGTTCAGTTCAGGCAGAGATAAAGTTGGACTCTCCTAAGAAATAGGATAATTAATGTATAGGTATAACCATGTAAGCTTGGCAGCATGTTGAAACTCTGTGCAATACTCTTGAGACACAGCTTTTTACTGGAAGACTGTGCAGTGAAGGAGGGATACTTAAAGGTTCTAAAATGCTCAGATGCAAATGCATGTCTATTTGAGATGATAAATAGGCAATCTTTTCCAAAAATGAAATAAAAATATTTTATGGATCAGGCATTGAGCTGTGCTCCAATTTGAACAATTTGTCGATCAATTACTGAAAATTACTTGAAAATATGGGAATTTCTCCACCTATATCCTTTATTGTTCAGAGGTTTCAATGTCCATAGTCAGACAATAGGTAAGCATTCACACTCAAGAAAATAATGGATTAAATGTAGAAATTGCTGGGGATACCCAGCAGGTCTGTGGAGAGAGAACAGAGTTAACATTTCAGATCAGGTGACCTTTCTGTGGAATTCAAATTGGCTAGTTCAGTTGGCTGGGTAGCATGTTTGCAGAGTGACACCAACAGTGTAAGTTAAATTTCTGAACTAGCTGAGGTTACCAGGAAGGACTCTTTTTCTTAACTAATCCCCCCTTGCTTGAGGCACGATGGCTGTCAGGCTAAACCACCACTGGTCATCTCTCTCTAATGTCAGAGCAGCCCTGTGGTCCGTTAAGATTATGGTAACTTTATCAGTTAGTCTGATAATTACTGGATCACAGCTAAATATTGCATGCAATTCTGGTCTCCTTCCTATAGGAAGGATGTTGTGAAACTTGAAAGGGTTCAGAAAAGATTTATAAGGCTGTTGCCAGGATTTGAGCTATAGGGAGAAGTTGAATGGGCTAGGGCTGTTTTCTCTTGAGCATCGAAGCCTGAGGGGTGACGTTATAGAGGTTCAAAAAATCATGAGGGGCATGGATAGGATAAATAGGTAAAGTCTTTTCCCTGTGGTGGGGGCATCTGGAACTAGAGGATATTGAATGGGGAAAGATATAAAAGGGACCTAAGGGGCAACTTTTTCACTCAGAGGGTGGTACGTGTATGGAATGAGTTGCCAGAGGAAATGGTGGAGGCTAGTACAATTGCAACATTTAAAAGGCATCTGGATAGGTATATGAACAAGAAGGGTTTGGCGGAATATGGGCCAGGTGTTGGCAAGTGGGACTAGATTAGGTTGGGATATCTGGTCGGCCTGGACGGGTTGGACCAAAGGGTCTGTTTCTGTGCTGTACATGTCTATGACTCTAAACAGCATTATATCATTCTTCTCATTGTCATGCTTCTTCCCAATTCTCAATGTGAGTCCCTGTGCATGCACATAGCAATAAAGTGTGCAAGTGGACTTTTCAGGTTAAGTTGCAAGGAAAATGAGAGATTAAAGCTACTGAATCAGAGTATATTTTTGCTCCTCGTATTTTAGCTCATTCCTCTTCAATCTCTGCCACCCCTGAACCACACATCACGCTGGTTCAGATGAATTAATATTGCATGTTTACAGTCATATCTACTGCGGTTGTTTTGTGTCTCTCCACTAGTGATTAGTGATGGGTGTGTTGCCAGAGCCTGGCTGTCTCTTGAGCTCAGTGGGTATGTGTCTGAACCCTGGCAATGAAGTGTGAAGGGAATACTTCTCTAATTCCTGGTGATCTAGGGATTAATATACATCAGATCCTGAAATCTATTGGGTGGGGTAGATATGGGTTTGATCCTTGGTGGTCTTGTGGAAGGAAGGATGCTGTTGACTGCCTTTTATTAGGTCTAGCCTCTCAATCCACCCATATAGCTCTGCAATGTGACATTTAGATTGCTCTCCTGCTCAGATCTATCCTGACATTATAAACAGTTCACAGCCAGAAAACTAAAACAAAGATTGTATCTTTTGAACACTGCTTATTCAGATTCTTTAGCCACTGAGTAATATTGTGGTGCATGTTCATCTAATTCTGATTGTTTTTCAGTCCAAGTAGCTATGTATCCAAACCCTGACAACGTAATGTTTGTTATAATTAACAATAAAATCCCAGATCAGCTCAATGCCTTAAAACATGCTGCTTTCACAGAGCTACCTCTATAAGCACCAAGAACCACCGGATGAGTTGTGTTTCCAAGGAAGCTCTGAAGATCAAATGTTGTCAATGTACTGTGTGTTGTTGGCCACCCTCCTTTCTGACCACAGATGGATTAATTTACACATTCAGTTCATCATTTTATATTCACACAAGTAGGACTTTTGAACAGCTGTGGATATATCATTTTGCTTAAGCACAGTTAATGGGAGTTGATGTGAGTGTAAATCCGCATCAAAATGTAAATTTGTGAAGGGGGATGAATAGATTGAAAGCACCAACAGCTTAAAAATGAAATGGAACTCTGTCTAGTGCAGTTGACCCTTATACATTTCCTTAATCTAAAACAGCCAAGGTTAGATACTTTAAACGAATGAGGGCTAACATAACACACTCATTTATTGTTTCCCAATGGACATAAAATAATGGAGTATGATTACATGACAAATATGTTTCAGGTAAATTAAAGATGCTGTTACACTCTTGGGATCAGAAAATCTTTGTCCAATTTTACATGAAGGAAGATAAAATCAGTTCATCTGTTGTGGAAAGTGTTGCATCTTGTTGTAGATCAAACCCTATGGAAATTAAACTTTAAGGTATTCATGGTATAGTGTTAGGTTTTTGAGATAATTAACCATCATACTGACAACAGGATAATGCAAACTTGTGTTAAAGTAAAATGTCTTTGATGCAAATTGTCAAGATACATTTGCAGCATGCCAGCTTGAAAACTATATTCTTCAGAAGTTTTGTAAGCATTCAGTAATGTAGATAATTTATGCTTTACTTGGTTTAATTGTGGGTGTTTCTAAATTATAGGAATGTAGACAACTGCAAAAATGAATATCACTCTGTCATTGCACTCTATATTGTAAACAATCTTTCAGACACTGATGGCATCAGTAACTGGCAGTGCCTGGCTACTGACATAAAGTCAGAACATGGGAATCAGCTTTAGTCATAGAAACATAGGGAATCATTGCTACATGTTTCTCAAGGTGTTCATATAGTCCATAAGGTTGACTCAGACCAGCTTCCCCTGTCAGAATGTGGACATAACAATGTATTTCCAATAGCAGTCTCTCAAAACATTGTCAGGTGCAAGTAGAAATGCAGCTATCAAGGCATATAACACAAGGATATTGTAAATAAGTCCAGCAGCTGGTGCTACAGTCCTTTGAGCCTGTTTCACCCTTTAATAAGACCACAACCAATCTAATCTGTGCATTGGCTCCACTTTCTTGCATTGACACCCCATAATAAATGACAACTAATATGTTTCATAAGGAGGAAATCTTGCCCAATCTCATAGACTTTTTAAGAAGACTGTATTGCAAAATAATGGAATAAATCTCCATGACATGTCTAGAATTGAAGAGAAACTTGAGAAATGTCTGTAAAAACCAAAGGCCGGTGAAGAAGACAGTAAGACATTAATATGGCCTAACAATTTGGATGAAGAATAGTAGACAGAGGGTAATGATAATCTATAGTAACTGTGGAATAGGACTGCATGGTTCTTTGGAGTCTGGGACCGTAACAATGTCAAGTCTTCTGATGGTGCAATTGGTAACTGTAATGAATAGCTGTGCCCTACAAATTAAAAGTTTGCTGGTTTGATTTAATAGAAGAGTGTTTGTCATTAGCTGTCCTCAATGACAAAAGGGGAAATCATCCAGTTATTAGAGTAGTGCAGGGTCAGTTAGCTGGACAGATGGTTTACAGAGTAAGGGCAACAGCGTGTGTTTAATTCCCAAGCTAGTTGATGTTACCATGAAGGGCTTGCCTCCTCAATCTCTCCCCTTGCCTGAGGCATGGTGTCTCTCATGAGAGGACATCCCTAGGAAGATGATGTTGGTATAATGCAGCTGCTAGAAAACATTGGGTGGGAACAGGACTGGGCTTGAACATGATACTATATGCAGTCAAATTGCTAATTGTCTAACCCCTTCTGTGCAGTGTTGTACAAATATTGGTATCTGGTGGAACCATACCTGTATTACAATAGCGGATAAGTAAGAAAATAGACAAAACTGGCACTCAAAGAGGAACAAAATTATATAACAATTATCATCAACAAATATATACAACTTTCACACCTAACAGTGGAACTTTGGCATTTAGAATACCTGTAAATTTCCTGAAACAGAATGTGTCCAGATACACAATACTAAGATGACACAGTACCTTATTGCTACAATGTGCTTTATTAAAATCAATAAAGGTACACTGTCCTGAATTCTCCATGTTGTAATAAATTCCCAGTCTCAGTCATTCTGTGATTAAAAGGCATAAAAAAAGACATTTCAAAAACTATCACTAAAACTACGCTCACACTCCTCCTAGTGGCCAAATTTTTATAACGGATCACGGAGAGGAAAAAAAACACAAGGAGCTGTGGATGCTCAAAATCAAAGAAAAAAAACAGAAATAGCTGGAAAACTTCAGCAGATCTGGCAGCATCTGTGGACAGAAAGCAGAGTCAACATTTTGAGTCCAGTCGTCCTTGATCACTGGACCTGAAATGTTGACTCTGCTTTCTCTCCGCAGATGCTGCCAGACCAGCTGAGGTTCTTGAGCTATTCTATTTTTGATCACAGGAAAGGGTTGCTTTTTCTTTATTAGTGAATGGTGCACAGAAGATGGCATGGTGGCTCAGTGGTTAGGAATGCTGCCTCACAGCACCAGGGATCTAGGTTCAATTCCTGCCTCGGGCAACTGTCTGTGTGGAGCTTGGACATTCTCCTCGTGTCTGTGTGGGGTTTCCTCCGGGTGCGCTGGTTTCCTCCCAGAGTCCAAAGATGTGCAAGTTAGGTGAATTGGCCATGCTAAATTGCCCATAGTGTTAGGTGGATTAGTCAGGGGTAAATATAGGCGGGTGGGTTTCTCTTCGGAGGGTCGGTGTGGATTTGTTGGGCTGAAGGGCCTGTTTCCACACTGTAGGGAATCTAAAGACATGAATAGAGTAGTAGAAGAGAAAAATGCATTTTTACATTGAGAGATGGATGAAAAAGTCAACATGTTAAGAAAGAAGAGTTTTGTGTAGTGCAATTAAGACACCAGCACTAGGATACTACCAAATAACACGTTTTTCTAATTTTGTTAATGGAACTGGGAATTAACAATTGCACTTCCCTGAGATATGTATTTGCATCGTGTCATTTAAAGAAGTCATTAATGCTCAGGATGAAATTGCAAATCTGGGACAAAACTATGACGAAACGTCAGTTCTTTCTCTCCTTACAAATGCTGCCAGACCTGCTGAGATTTTCTAGCATTTTCTCTTTTGGTTTCAGATTCCAGCATCCACAGTAATTTGCTTTTATTTTATAATTAGGTATTACAGGAAACTTTGTGGACAAGAATTGCGATGAATATAAAACATATTGGGAATCACTTATTGGATTTTCAGACTGTTCATAGAGAAGAAATATGGTCTGCTGTAAATAAAATTAGTAAAATTCTCCAAAAGGTGGCAACAGATTACCTGCCAACTACGGCAAAACCACTTCAAAGAAAATAGGTCTTTGTTGCATTATACAACAAGTTGGGGAATCTGAGGGGAAATAAGTGTGGAAATATAAGACTTCTTCTTGGTCAACATTTGAATGTCCACAAAATGTACACTTTCTATTGAATATATGTGACTTGTTGAATTTGTTCAATAGACAAATAAAATTCTAAAATTTAACAGAGTTTATACTCTTTGTTAAGCTAATTGCAGAGTTTTGCTTTCGTGTTTACCAGTCGAAGGCAACAGTCATATCATCTCAATCACTGTCTAAGCTAACAAGAAAATCAATAAAGATGAGTCACTATAGCATCACAAAGTGTCTGATACTGAAAGCCGCCCATTCCTAATTGCCTTTAGAGATAGCTGATAATACAAACTTTGAAGTGAAAATCAGCCTAATGAGTGGCCTTGCTGGGAGGGGAGATCATGTGTCACACCAGTTTGCAAATACTCACACACAAAGCAGCCAACTGTCAAGAGTCTCATACCCACGGACCAATACAAAGACACAGACTGACACCCAGCAGGAGACAGTGGCCTGCTGATCAGGAGAGACTCCATCCATCTTCCTCTGCCTTTAATCAGCCTAGCTGGAGCCCTCTGGACCCCTTCTTGTTAACATTAAATTCATAGAATGACTTTTCTGTCCATTCTTGAAGAGGGAAGAGATTAAAATTGTAATTATCTAAAAGAATGCTGCAGGCTGTGACTGGCTAAAACCCATACTTTAAAAGATTGAGACCAGAGAGCAATGCAACATGAGTCAAAGTCCAATAATGTTTTTGGTCTCATTCTAAAAGTAGTGGCACCATTAGGCAGAGCCAATAGTATCTACTTTATTACACTTTGTTATTTGTCAGCTTGGATTAGATAAATCATTATGTATGGAAAGAAACGACTGCAATTCATATAAAATTCAATTGTGAGAAGAATTCAAATCGCAATCATATGGAATTTTAACACAAGTCAGCTTTGAAGATTTAGAAACTTTTTACTGTAATGACATCCATTATGCATGCTTCAGTTTATAAGGTTAAGTCAGTACTCAACTTTTCCTCTAGCTTTTAGTACCGTGAGGAACACCAGACTTCTGAGGTAAAGGATATCATCCTTAATCGGTAACATAGTTACATAAGTAATTTAAATGGATTTACTGTAACATCTCCTGGTCTGGAAAGTTTGATGCTAATGTTTTCAAATCAGCTGTTATCAAGTTTCCAGACTTGTAGTGCTCTTTGTGTGGACAGACATTTGGTCTGAATTAGGTGAAGCCTTACAGCTGGCACCAGCCATGCTCCACTGCAGTTTGAGTAAGACATCAGTACAAAGCTCTCTAATCATTTCCACTAGTACAGGTTAATATGATGGTCTTGGAGCAACAGATATTTTCTATACAAAGCAGTGACTGAACTTTAATCAGTAACGTTGAGAGACTTTCGGCACTGTTGGATAGAAGGCATCAGACATCTGATAACACTTCACAGCTTTTTCACCAATTTGGAAATGGTTTAATTTCACTTTCAAAATGACCCATCATCCAAATTGGAATTTAAAAACATGCATGCAAGAGAGAAAGAAGTATTATGTGGCTAATTTGGTAGCAAACTGCCAACAACATTTTTGATATTTCATAGATGCAAAACCTATAAAGCCATTATATATGTAGTTGGCTTTTATTCAAGCCTTGTGCCATGCAATTCTAAGGATTAGTGAAAAGTTGAACAGCATTTTGAAACTGTTCTTTCGCACAAAGGTCACACAAATAATTAGCATCAGTTGGAACAACTTAAGAGGAAAACAAATCTCAGTCATGGGGTTAGTGTTCAAAAATACTTCTCAAAAGTTTAGCTGCAAAAACAATGTAGAGTATGCAACTGCAAACTGACTTTCTGCTTGTGCAGTAACTTAACAGTTGATTGCACTTAGATAAAGTTTGCCATTCCTATTAAATGAACATAAAATAATCCAAATCATTTCATATTTTATGCCAATAGTCTTTACCTTTGCTGCTGCTAGATAAATAATTGGTTAACTGTTTGTGTTAGCACTTCTTTTCAGCTATGCTTATTACAGTCTAACTCATTTATGGCCCATATTGTACTGAGCCTACATCTGGAAGTAGTTCTTATCTTGTTATTACATTATTTGACTGGCCTGCCAGGTTTTAACAATTGACGTCCTGGGTTTAATGCCTAATACCCTGGAGATGAAAGTGCACAGGCAGCAATACAGGTTTAAGATAGTAACTTCTTCGATCTTTCGTCAATTTGATTCTCTCTAAGTGGTAATGGCGAAATAAATGGTCATAATAAAGGCTACAGGTTCCAATAAGACCACAGCTGTAATACTGAAGATATGTGCTCCAGAAGATACTGCTCCAACACAGCTACAACATTGGCATCCATCCAACAATATGGAAAATTGTCCAAGGTAGATCCTTTCCATGAAATCCAACCCAGCAAATTATTGTTCAATTAGCTTATTCTCAATCATCAGAAAGGTGAAGGGAGGAGTTGTGTAAGTGCAAGGTTATGCATTTCAAACGTAGTCTTTTTTCTCCTGAAAATTTAAGGTCACCTAATAGAGGTCTTTAAATTATTGACAGAATCTTCCCAGCCCTTGAACAACGTGGGCTTTGGTAAGTGAGACCGTTCTCAATATGGGAACTGACAAATCCCATTTTCTAATCAGGTACTGGATGCTGAGATGAGATTCTTGCTAGTGAACATATCAACAAGGATTATTGTTCATTCTTCCCTCATTATTACGTAATTTTACCTGATTAAAATGTAATATCCTACCACCCACTGGATAGAAGCTGGACACCCAGAATTCCCGACATGAATTCTCAACTCCAGGTCACTGCTTCTTCCAGATGTCCATCTTGGAACCTAGCATCAACTTCTCCATAGCCAGTGGCTGGGCACACCCCCACATTCACTGACACCTGACATCTCTCAGCATCTACGTATCATCACAGCACATCTCTGATCCACTTACACAATGCTTCTGAGCTTCGAAGTACACCAGCAGCTTTCCTTGCAGTGCAATGCTGCTGTAAGAACACTGCATACAGGGATGGGTGCACAGGTCATGGCATGGACCAGGCGAAAGTGAGGACTGCAAATGATAGAGATCAGAGTCGAGAATGTGGTGCTAGAAAAGCACAACAGGTCAGGCAGCATCTGAGGAGCAGGAGAATCGACATTTTGCGTAGACTCTTAATTCTAGATTTTTATTTGATTTCAAATTCCACCATCTGCCATGGTGGAATTTGAAACCAGGTATCCAAGATATTGCCAGGGTTTCTTGTATTACAAATTTAGTTATAATACCACTAGACCATTGTCTCACAGTGCTCCTGCCGTGCCTTTTTGCACTATTGCCCTTCAGCTAAACTTTAAAGAATCAGAGTACTTTTGTCTTGCCCTGCAATTTGTTGCAGGCACCAAGCCAGGTAGTTTGTCATGTTTGTCAGCAGTTATCAGTTAAAGGGGCGGACTTATTCCTGTACGACACTGTGTTACGCCAATCTAACAGCGCCATCATGTTCAAGCCTTGTACACAAGAAAGACATTGCAAGCAAATGGCCATATCTCAAAGTCAATGGAGAGCAGTTCTCAGTCTAATGCAGGGAGATACTCTTTAGTTAGAGAGTCCCAGCACAGTTGGTCAAGGACAGACTCCAAAATTAGTTCAGACTCTTGGGCAATCAGTTGACTGGTCAGTGTGTCTGAGTCTCTATAGTCTAAGGATTAGACTAGCAGTCAGCTCTATGGTCCAGGAAGCCATGGGAACATAGTCAAGAAGCTGTACAGATATCAGTCACTCATAGTTGGGGTTGTTTGGCTAGGTTGCTCAAACAGCAATCACTTGTGATTTCCTGTACATAATATCCGTACATGATGCAGGAGCTACTCGCTTCACATGCTGGACCATCAAACACTGTCCAGCGCTCAGGCTGTGTGTCCTCTGTAGCTTCAATGGTGCAGCTGTGGCTAGACTTAGACTTGCAAACACCCTGATAGTCAAAAAAGAGCATGTATTTACAAATGTGCAAACATATTTGCAAAGAAGTGTCACCCAATGCCACCTATGTGTCCTCAGATGGTCTTCTTTCTTTTCTTCCTATTATGTATCAATGCAATTCCAGTATCCACAGTTGGGGTGGATGGAGCCCGCCCTACAGTGGAGTTCATTGGTTTTGGAAATTTGGTCAGGCATCCTTGGTATGTTCTGCCCAGAGACAGGTCCACCCATCTTGATTTGACCTCCCACAGGGCAGACGGTGGCAGGTTTTGCACCTGCCACACAATGTGTTTTAACTCTTATATCTAGCAAAAGAACTGTGAGTCTACTTTTAATAATAATAAACAGTAATACTAATTTATTTGACACAACTAATGCTATCACAATAAAATACACTATAAATTAACAATTTACACTACAAATCTATCTGTGCTTTAACTTAACTCTGGATGATCATATACCTCCACATTAGAACTTGGCTTTGCTCTATGTGATGATATCGTCTGGTCTTCTCCCGATGATTTCAAGGGTGTTTTCTTTTCTTGGTGGTTATTCTCGAGTTACCACTTTCGAGTTAATGCTCTTGAATTACCAACTTGAGTGTGGCACTGTGGTGGTTCTTACATTCCACAGTCTTCGGGAGGGTCTTCACTGTTAACCAATGGATCGATCAGTCTCAATCACCCTGATCGATCGGACCCAAACAGGCGTTAGCATGTTGAAGACAGGATGGACCTGATGCCTCCATTCCTGGGTGCATGTAGCTTCTTCCAAATAAGGGTATGAGACACACCCATGTCTGGTACATACCTCGATGTTTCTGATCGCCCTGAGGATGACATTCTATTGACTCCATTCAAATCCAAATTTGGGTATGTATTGTAGAGTCTGCAGCTACCAGGTTTGTTGCAAACTGTCTGTTGGTAGCTGCAGCCTGTCTGGATATTTCAGCATTTGATTAGAACAGTCACTTTGGGCAAGGCTGGTTTCCATTTCCCAGCATCGTCTAGTCCTTCTCCATTTTCATCAAATCCATCATAAACATTATCATTTCGGGCAGCCCATCCAGCCACAGAGGCAAGGTGGAGGTGGAAGGCACAGCCACTCCTGGGGAAGCCTGAAGAAGATTCAGGGGTGCCTGTACCTGGTTCCCTCACTGGCTCAGTGACTACTGCAAGGCCCTGTCTCCTTGTGAGGAAGGGGCACCTGGATTGAAGTCAAGGTCCCTTGTTCCTGGTCATCTTGCTGGGATCGACCTCCCGAGGAGGTTGAACAGCTCATCAACTTCACCAACACATTCCACCCTGACCAGAAGTTCACCTGGACCATCTCAGACATCTCCCTCCCCTTCCTGGACCTCTCCATCTCCATCAACAGTGACCGACTCAACACTGACATCTTCTACAAACACACTGACTCCCACAGCTACCTGGACTACATCTCCTCCCATCCTGCCTCCTGTAAAAATGCTATCCCTTATTCCCAACTCCTCTGCCTCTGTCAGATCTGCTCCCAGGAGAACCATTTCCACCACCAAACACACCAGATGATCTCCTTCTTTAAAGACCACAATTTCCCCTCCCACATGGTTGATGATGCTCCCCAGCACCTCATCCACTTCCCGCACCTCTGCCCTCAAACCCCACCCCTCCAACCACAACAAGTGTACAGACCCCATCTCCACCTTCCACCCCACCAACCTCCGTATACATCGCATCATCCTCTGCTATTTCCACCACCTATAAACGGACGTCACCACCAGAGATAAATTTCCCTCCCCACCCTTATCCACTTTCCATGAAGACCATTCCCTCTGCAACTCCCTCATCAGGTCCACGCTCCCCACCAACCCACCCTCCCATTCCGGCACATTCTCTTGCCACCACAGGAATTACAAAACCTGTGCCTACAATTCTCCTCTCACCTCCATCCAAGGCCCCAGAGGAGCCTTCCGCATCCATTAATGTTTTACCTGCACTTCCAAACATGTAATTTACTGTATCCGTTGCTCTCGATGCATTTTCCTTTACATTGGGGGGACAGGACGCCTACTTGCAGAGTGCTTCAGAGAACATCTCTGGGACACACGCACCAACCAACCCCATGGCCAAACACTTCAAATCCCCCTCCCACTCCACCAAGGACATGCAGGTCCTGGGCCTCCTCCATCGTCACTCCCTAAACACCCAATACCTGGAGGAAAATGCCTCATCTTCTGCCTCGGGACCCTCCAACCCCATGGCATCAACGTGGATTTCACCAGATTCCTCATTTCCCCTCCCCCTACTTATCCCAGTTCCAACCTTCCAACTCGGCACTGCCTTCATGACCTGTCCTACTTGTCCATCTTCCTTCCCACCAATCTGCTCCACCCTCCTCTCTGATCTATCATTATTATTCCCAACTCCATCCACCTATTGCATTCTCAACTACCTCCCCCCCAGCCCCACCCCCCTCCCATTTATTTCACCATCCCCTCGGCTCACAGCCTCATTCCTAATGAAGGGCTTTTGCCTGAAATGTCGATCCTCCTGCTCCTCGGACGCTGCCTGACCTGCTGTGCTTTTCCATAACCACACCCTCAACTCTAACCTCCAGCATCTGCAGTCCTCACTTTCACCTCATCTATTATATAAAAGTTAAAAATCACACAACACCAGGTTATAATCCAACAGGTTTAATTGGAAATGCAAGCTTTTAGAGTGCTGCTCCTTCGTCAGCTACCTGAAGAAGAATCAGTGTTTCGAAAACTTGTATTTCCAAATAAACCAATTGGACTATAATCTGGTGTTGTGTGATTTTTAACTTTGTCCGCCCCAGTCCAACACCAGCACCTCCACTTCATAGGTATATTGTTGTGGTTCTGTTCGCCGAGCTGGGAATTTGTGTTGCAAACGTTTCATCCCCTGTCTAGGTGACATCCTCAGTGCTTGGGAGCCTCCTGTGAAGCGCTTCTGTGCTGTTTCCTCCGGCATTTATAGTGGCTTGTCTCTGCCGCTTCCGGTTGTCAGTTCCAGCTGTCCGCTGCAGTGGCCGATATATTGGGTCCAGGTCGATGTGTTTATTGATAGAAGCTGTGGAATAGGTACATTAATGCCTCACAGTCTGCAGCAGTCAAAGTAGGTCACTCATGACTACCTTCTCATGGGCAATTAGGGATTGGCAATAACGCTATGATGCTCACATCCCACAAACAAATAAATAAATCTGAATATCTTTAATTTATCATCAACATCATATTAAGTGCCTATGCCCAGAAACTTAACTGGACCAGCACATGCCTGCAACAGCAGATTGGAGGTTGGATATTTTGCAGGGCTCTGAGGAAGGATCACCGGACTCGAAATGTTAACTCTGATTTCTCTTCACAGATGCTGCCAGACCTGCAGCAACTTCTGCTTTTGTTTCTGATTTACAGCATTCACAGCTCTTTCAGTTTTTATTTTTGTAGTGGGCGGCTCAGCTCCAGAAAACACAAGTACAGAGTGTGATAGAACACTCTTGTTTGCATGGATTAGCACAACAGCAACAACATTCAAGAAAAATGCCTTGCATTTATATAGCACATTTCACAGCCGCTGACTGTCTCCAAGAGTTTTACAGCCAATTAAACTTGCTTTGAAGTGTAGTCACTGATGTAATGTAAGGAATGCAGCAGCTAATTTGCACACAGTAAACTTCGACAAATTCCAATGTGATAATGACAGATAATCTGTAATCTTCAAATTGATTGCAGGATAAATATTGGCCAGTACACTGAGGTCTTCATCAAAATAGTCATGAGATCTTTCATATCCCTGAACAGGCAGAAAGAGCCTTGATTTAACAGCACCTCTGGCAGTGCCATGCAACTTCACTACAAATGTCAACCTTGACTTCTATATTCATGTTCAGACATGAAGACCATTACACCATAAGAAATAGGAGTAGAATTATGCCATTCAGCCCATTAAGTCAACTCCACCATTCAATCATGGATGATATGTTTCGCAGCTGCATTTTCCTGGTTTGTTCCTTGGTCCCTTTACTAATCAATAAACTATTTATGGATTAGTGGTGCTGGAAGAGCACAGCAGTTCAGGCAGCATCTGATTTCGAAGCTACTTGGATGCTGCCTGAACTGCTGTGCTCTTCCAGCACCACTAATCCAGAATCTGGTTTCCAGCATCTGCAGTCATTGTTTTTACCTTAATAAACTATTTATCTCTGTCTCAAAGATACTCAGTGACTTGGCCTCCACAGCCTTCTGTGGCAATGAGTTCCACTAATCCACCATCTTCTCACTGAAGAAATGCCTCGTCTCAATTCTAAAGGGGTCATCCCTTCAGTCTGAGGCTGTGTGCTCAGTCCAAATCTCTCCTACAAGTGGAAACATCTTCTCCACATCCACTTTATTCAGGCCTCTCAGTATTCTGTAAGTTTCAATGAGATCCATAGAACCATAAAATCCTTACAGTGTGTAAACAGGCTAGTCAGCCCATAGAATCCACATCAATCCTCTGAAGAGCATCCCAACCAGACCCACCCCTTAACCCTGCATTTCCCATGGCTAATCCACCTAACCTACACATCCCTGGACACCATGGGGCAATTTAGCATGGCCAATCCACCTAATCTACACATCTGTAGACCACGGGAGGAAACCAGAGCACCCAGAGAAATCCCACACAGACAAGGAGAGAATCTGCAAACTCCACAGAGATAGTTGCCGGAGGCTGGAATCAAACCTGAGTCCCTGGTGCTGTGAGGCAGCAGCTCTAACCACTAAGCCACGGTGCTACCTCTCTTCCTTCTAAACTTCATCAAGTACAGATCCAGAGTCCTTGACTGTTCCTCATATGAAATTCCGTTCATACTCTGGATAATTCTTGTGAAGCTCCACTGGGGGACTCACTCCAATTTCAGCACATCTATCCTTCGAAACTGCTCACAATATTCCAATTGAGGAATGACTAGAGCCTTCTACAGCTTCAGTTTCAGCCCTCTCAAAATGAATGCTAACATTGCATTTGCTTTCTTGACTGCCAACTGAACATGCATATTAACTGTAAGAGAATCCTGAATGGGAACTCTCAAGTCCCTTCAGATTTCCAAAGCCTTTCCCCATTTAGCTTATGTCTTATGTCTCTCTTATAGCTTATGTCTCTATTCTTCCTCCTAAAGATCATAACCTCATACTTTCCCACATTGTATTCCCATCTGCCACTTCTTTGACCACTCTCCTAACTTGTCCAAGTCCTTCTGCAGCCTCCCTGACTCCTCAAACCTATTGAAAGCAGAATCCTGTGAGTCAGAGTTGAGTACTCTACCAATTGTGCTCAGAAGCTTAAAGCCACCCAAGTTGAAGTGGTCTGCTTGAATAGCAGTCCATCCACCTCTTAAAAGTTTATTCCCAGCGCACTGTGACTGCAATATGTAATCCTGCTCTACCTACAGGATAGACTGCAGATACCTGCTATGGATTCTTCTGCAACAACTTCCAAACTAATGATCTCTACCACCAAAATGGACAAGCGCTGTAAGTAGATGAGATTACCATTGGTACAAAGTTTCCCTTCAAATAAGGCACCACGCCAACATTGGCATGTATTGCCACTTGCACATTGTCATGGTGTCAAAATCTTGGAACTTCCTACCTAACAGCACTCTGGGGTACTTCTGATTGTGGACAAACATGGCTGAAGAAGAAGGGACATCATCTTCTCAAGGGCAATGAGCGATAAGCAATAAAAGCTGGTCTGTAACCAATATTCCCAGAATGAATTAAGGTTGAAACCTGCATTCAAATGTGTCAATAGGTTTCAGCACTTTCAAAATTTTGGCTGTAAGTCACTAGCACTCCTAAAAATATAAGGGACATGAAAATGGTGGCTACTGCATGCTGCCCTGTTTGGTACTAAAATAAATGTTAATACTTCCAGACATACTGGAGAACATCAGCTTTAGGTACTGATCCAAGATTAACTTTTAGTAGCAAATAACTTAATGACATAGCTGAGGTGCAAAGTTAGGCAATGTACAGTTACAGGCCAGAAAACCATGAAGTCAGTCTTTGTAAGGGGGAGAAAATATTTCAGCACCTTCGTGTACTGACCTCCAGGGTTATGTCCTGTAAAACTTACTGCACAACGTTTGTTATTTTAACAATTTGCCAAATTATAGTGAACTAAAAGAAATTATTGTGTGCAACAATTTACATTTCCAACATCCTCCTTTTCATTTGAAGAGGCAATGCTGTGGGACTGAGGAGTTAGATGACAGCCAGGTTACTTTACAAAAACATTAACATGTTACCCGTCTGGGAAAATATGCGCTTTGTGCTGCAGCTTTTGTGCTCAGATTTTTGGTGCTAAACTTTGAATTGGGAAGAGTTGAGAAACAAGTACAGTCATCGGCATGTCACTGAGCACATTTACTTGTTTACTAAGCTTGTAAAACAGCAGATCACTTCACAGATAGTCATGCTTTTTAACAATATTGGATTGGCTGCAAGGAGCCCATTACAGAATAGCCACACATGACAAAGCATACGTACCATAAGCATTCCCAGAGAAGGGAAACTGTGCAAAATGATCAAAAAGAAAACAATTGTGGTAAGTGAATCGACAGAAGAATGATATATTGCCATTTTCCCGATCCACTTTGCTAACTTCAGTGAATTCAACAAAGGAGCTGAAAAAAGCAAAGTTTCAGTCATGCACAAACAAATCAAAAGGACATAGCAACTAGCCATTTTATCCAAAGTTTCTTAAAAAGTTTAAAATAAATTTTTATCAAACTTTCTCAGATTAGAATACAAATATGCACACAATTCATTTCGTAATTCTGTTTATAAAGTGGCAAATAGGCATTGATATATTTCCAACAAATTCCTTCCCGATATTGTCTTACTTTTAGTAAGCACCTCATTATCTCCTTTTTAATTCCCAACTGGAACATTTCCTGCCACCTCCCCAGAGCCCTGCAAGGAGGCAAATTAAAATCTGAGGGTGGAGTCTCTAATATCAGTCAGTGCCATCTTCAGGCTCTAAATAGACCACTCCTTCAATCCTTCCTGTCAGATGTCAAGCTTGTGATCTTCTTGCAATAACTTACAGAAATCATTTCCATCCCTGGATGACTCTTCGAATTTCTGAATATAATTTTTCAGAAATTACAGCCAGTGGCCAATGTAACTTGCTGTGCCTTTCCATGCACTCCCATGTCACAGTACAATTCATGAGTGAGTCCAGGATTGCTGAATGCTATTGCTGTCAAAACACTAAGGTTTTGTTATGCTTGGAGATAATTAACAAATCAAATCTGGGATGGAGCTGAGAACTGTGCAGACAGAAGTGCAGTATTTGAGTATTTGGTTAAGCGTGTTTAGGTCTCAGAACAAATTAAAGCTTGGTTTATGATTGAAAATTCCCACCAGAAGCAAATTTTCAGGCCCTTGGGCTCAGAATAAATGAGCATAAACACTTGCAAAAAGGAGGGAAGAATTCAACTAACAGACTGGCCCGCAGCGATGTTTCAGCCTTGCCATAAAGTGATAGATCTGCATCAGGCTACTGTATAAACCATCAAGATCTCCTGTGGATTCAGCTGTAAATCAAAGATTTGGGAATATGTCAGCCTGGCAATTTAATGCCTTTTAGTATGCAGACTGGTTTGAGCTCTTCTCAAAGTGATTGGATTTGTGCCTTTTTTGACTCAAACTGAACATAATCTGTGCTACATACATCGGCTGAGAGAGTCAGTTAGCTCAGTTGGCTGGATGTCTGGTTCACAATGCAGAGTGATGTCAACCACACATTTTCAATTCCTGCACCAGTTGAGGTTACCATGAAGGACTCTCGTTCTCAACCTCTCAGTTGTCTTAACTCTAATGAAAGAGCAATCCTCTGGGACTATGGTGACTTTACTTACTTACATTAACTGTGTTAAAAATCACACAACATCAAGTTATAGTCCAACAGGTTTAATTGGAAGCATACTAGCTTTCGGAGCGCCACTTCTTCACCACCTGATGAAGGAGCAGTGCTCCGAAAGCTAGTGCTTCCAATTAAACCCGTTGGACTATAACCTGGTGTTGTGTGATTTTTAATTTTGTATACCCCAGTCCAACACCGGTATCTCCAAATCATCGAGGCAATAGGGGATCAGTCTTCTGTCAGAAGGGAAAATGCGTCATTTCTATGGTTAATCCTTCAAGGGCATACTCAAGAAAACCCAGTCTGTTTCATTAAGGAAGGATAATACTGTACTGAGATATGAAAGCCCACTAATAACAGAATGGAGTAGAAAACCTGTATTTAATGACAAAAAGCAAAATGGCTGAGCTATAAACACAGAAAGTAGGAGCAAGAATAGGCCATTCAGCCCATCAAGCCTGCTCCATGATGCAATTTAATCATGGCTGATCATCCAACTCAGTACCCTGTTCCCACTTTCTCCCCATACCCTTTGATCTCATTAGTCCTAAACACTACATTTAACTCCTTCCGAAAAATTTCAATGTTTTGGCCTCAACTATATTCTGTGTCAGAGAATTCCACAGGCCCATCACTCCCTGGGTGAAAACATTTCTCCTCATCAAAATGAAATAAGAAAAAGAAATTCCATTCAGTCATGCACATAAACCAGATCAAAACTTCCAAATATATTTGACATTTAAATTGATGAGAAAAACTGTATAAACAAAATTCACCATAGGGCTGCTCTCTCATTAGAGAGAAATAACTGGTGGTGGTTTAATCTGGGGGTCACCATGCCTCAAGCAAGGAGCAAGATTAAGAAGGTTGGCCTGTCATAGTAACATTATCCAGTACAGGAAGCAAACCCATACTGGTGTCATCACTAAGAAGCTCTCAAGTCAAGTGTACTAACAGAAGAAGTATTGTACATATTAAAATATATTAAAATTTGGGAGAGTTCTGACCTAAGGTGGCAAAACTTATAACTTCGGCAGTACTTGTGTTGAATGAGGAACCTACAACCATGGAAGTTTGAAGGAACAAGCTAGCTGGAAGTAAGCAGAAGGCTCAACAACTTGCATCTGAACCTTCTAAGCCGCAGTCAGATCAAGGTGCACTTCTGGGCGCAACAGCAACTATCACATTAAAGCTGCAGCAAGGACACTTTGCACACAGTTCATGGACCAGACTGCATCTCCAGACTATTCATTTGCTTTGTTACCACTCACTTGGTTTGATTCTACATGGATGCACACAACATCTTTGCTTTGCTTTGCCTTTTTGCACCTTGCCCCTCATTTAGAGATACCAGGCTCACAAGCATGGATATATTGTCAGGTGGTTTTGTGCTGACCAAAGCCAGGAGGTTTGCCATGGTTGTCAGCAGTCCTCAGTCAAGTCAGGGGTTCGTGTTCAGTCAGGGGATCCCAGCACTGTAGGGCAAGGGCAGTCTCTGATATCAGGCTTAGACATGGTCAGGCAGCCACATGGGATGGTCAGAGTCAGAATGCTCTCCACATAAAGGATGAGCCAAATGTTGGGCAGTCAAACACCCATCTTAACTGTTTCTGCTCTTTGTGGGCATTTCCTCCCAGAATGAGAGAGATGCAGGCATTATGAGAGATGAAAGTAGATGGCACAACTGTTTCTTTTGGTGCCAATGCAGAGGAACTCCAAGCCAGTGAGGTAGGCAAAGCAGACAACATGCAGGGTTAGTGACATAGGGGGTTGGGGTGGGATCTCATGCAGGAAGCTGATGCAAGCAGAAGTGAGAATAGCAGAACATGAATCTTGACAGGTGGTTGCTAATTAGGGGAAATAGAAACAATATGAGGAATTACAGAGATGTTGGCAGAGTGGAGAAGGGACCTTCACCATCATTAAACTTCTTCTTATACTGATATGCATTCCTTCAGATAGTTGAGATTACACTGTCCTGGATGTCAACCTCAGACTAGACTGTAATATTCTGGTACTGGATTAGTGGTGCTGGAAGAGCACAGCAGTTCAGGCAGCATCCAACGAGCAGCGAAATCAACGTTTCGGGCAAAAGCCCTTCATCAGGAATAAAGGCAGTGAGCCTAAAGCGTGGAGAGATAAGCTAGAGGAGGGTGGGGGTGGGGAGAAAGTAGCATAGAGTACAATGGGTGAGTGGGGGAGGGGATGAAGGTGATAGGTCAAGGAGGAGAGGGTGGAGTGGATAGGTGGAAAAGAAGATAGCTCGGAGGCGGAGGCGACGGAAGAATTGTTCGATGTCACGTCGTGTATTAAATTCTTCCGTCGCCTCCGCCTCCGAGCTTACTTTCACAATCAGGACTCCCGCCCACCTTCCGAGGACCCCTTCGCCCACCTCCAACACACTGCATCCACCTGGACACCCCGCGCTGGCCTATTACCTGCCCTCGACCTCTTCATTTCCAACTGCCGCCGGGACATTAACCGCCTCAACCTGTCTACCTCCTTCCCCCATTCCAACCTCTCACCCTCACAACACGCAGCCCTCCAATCCCTCTGCTCTAATCCCAACCTCAACATTAAGCCAGCGGATAAAGGGGGCGCAGTGGTAGTCTGGCGCACTGACCTCTACACCGCTGAAGCCAAACGCCAACTCGAGGACACCTCTTCCTACTGCTCCCTCGACCATGACTCCAACCCCCATCACCAAACCATCATCTCCCAGACCATACAGAACCTCATCACCTCAGGAGATCTCCCACCCACAGCTTCCAACCTCATAGTCCGGGAACCCCGCACTGCCCGGTTCTACCTCCTTCCCAAGATCCACAAGCCTGACCACCCTGGCCGACCCATTGTCTCAGCATGCTCCTGCCCCACTGAACTCATCTCTACCTACCTTGACACTGTCCTATCCCCCCTAGTCCAGGAACTCCCCACATACGTTCGAGACACCACCCACGCCCTCCACCTCCTCCAAGACTTCCGCTTCCTCGGCCCCCAACGCCTCATCTTCACCATGGATATCCAATCCCTCTACACCTCCATCCGCCATGACCAGGGCCTCCAAGCCCTCTGTTTTTTCCTCTCCAGACGTCCCCAACAGTACCCTTCCACTGACACTCTCATTCGTTTGGCTGAACTGGTCCTCACCCTTAACAATTTCTCCTTTGAATCCTCCCACTTCCTCCAGACCAAAGGC
Source organism: Chiloscyllium punctatum (assembly GCF_047496795.1). Taxonomy (NCBI): domain Eukaryota; kingdom Metazoa; phylum Chordata; class Chondrichthyes; order Orectolobiformes; family Hemiscylliidae; genus Chiloscyllium; species Chiloscyllium punctatum. The sequence goes on along the minus strand of NC_092752.1, from coordinate 19,043,322 downwards.
GTAGCCATGGTCACACGTATGGGTCCCAGCTATGCCTGTCTCGTTGTTGGCTATGTAGAACAGTTGATCTTCCGTAATTACACGGCACCACTCCCCACCTCTTCCTCCGCTACATTGATGACTGCATTGGCGCCACCTCATGCTCCCGCGAGGAGGTTGAGCAATTCATCAACTTCACCAACACATTCCACCCTGACCTTAAATTTACCTGGACCATCTCTGACACCTCGCTCCCCTTCCTGGACCTCTCCATCTCCATTAGTGACGACCGACTTGACACTGACATTTTTTACAAACCCATCGACTCCCATAGCTACCTGGATTACACCTCTTCCCACCCTATCTCTTGCAAAAATGCCATCCCGTATTCCCAATTTCTCCGCCTCCGCCGTATCTGCTCCCAGGAGGACCAGTTTCACCACAGAACACACCAGATGGCCTCCTTCTTTAGAGACCGCAATTTCCCTTCCCACGTGGTTAAAGATGCCCTCCAACGCATCTCGTCCACAACCCGCACATCCGCCCTCAGACCCCACCCCTCCAACCGTAACAAGGACAGAACGCCCCTGGTGCTCACCTTCCACCCTACAAACCTTCGCATAAACCAAATCATCCGCCGACATATTCACCACCTCCAAAAAGACCCCACCACCAGGGATATATTTCCCTCCCAACCCCTTTCAGCCTTCCGCAAAGACCGTTCCCTCCGTGACTACCTGGCCAGGTCCACACCCCCCTACGACCCACCCTCCCATTCTGGCACTTTCCCCTGCCACCGCAGGAACTGTAAAACCTGTGCCCACACCTCCTCCCTCACCTCTATCCAAGGCCCTAAAGGAGCCTTCCACATCCATCAAAGTTTCACCTGCACATCCACTAATATCATTTATTGTATCCGTTGCTCCCGATGTGGTCTCCTCTACATTGGGGAGACTGGGCTCCTCCTAGAGAGCGCTTTAGGGAACATCTCCGAGACACCCACACCAATCAACCAAACCGCCCCGTGGCCCAACATTTCAACTCCCCCTCCCACTCTGCCGAGGACATGGAGGTCCTGGGCCTCCTTCACCGCCGCTCCCTCACCACCAGACGCCTGGAGGAAGAACGCCTCATCTTCCGCCTCGGAACACTTCAACCCCAGGGCATCAATGTGGACTTCAACAGCTTCCTCGTTTCCCCTTCCCCCCCCCTCATCCTAGTTTCAAACTTCCAGCTCAGCACTGTCTCCTTGACTTGTCCGGACTTGTCCTACCTGCCTATCTCCTTTTCCACCTATACACTCCACCCTCTCCTCCTTGACCTATCACCTTCATCTCCTCCCCCACTCACCCATTGTACTCTATGCTACTCTCTCCCCATCCCCACCCTCCTCTAGCTTATCTCTCCACGCTTTAGGCTCACTGCCTTTATTCCTGATGAAGGGCTTTTGCCCGAAACGTTGATTTCGCTGCTCGTTGGATGCTGCCTGAACTGCTGTGCTCTTCCAGCACCACTAATCCAGGTTTTCAGCATCTGCAGTCATTGTTTTTACCTTGTAATATTCTGGTGTTGCAGCCTACACTGCCAGTCCTGGAGAAAGAGGAAACCCCACCTTTTCACCATCCTGTTCAGTAGGATTTATTATGTAGACAATGATAAAATGATACTTTGGTTATCTGACATAAATACTGTAGCGATAAGGAATGTTTATTATTGCAGACATTTGAGAACAGTTTCATTCAGAAAAGGAAACTCCAAGGGAACAAATCTGTACCAGCAAAGTAAGGACCCTCGCTAAAATTCACCAGAAGGCAGGGAATTGGGCTAGACTTTACCTAACAATTTGAAGCAATAAAGTAGACCTTCACCTTAGGTGCATCTCAATTGATGTAAAACAGATAAGCTGCTACTGCAGATAAGAAGCCAATACTATGCTGCTGTGATAAACTACCAACTCAATTTCTTCAGTGAACAAAAGGGAATTGTCAGGCCTGCAACAGTTGAATAAAAGCAAATTACTGCGGATGCTGGAATCTGAAACCAAAAGAGAAAATGCTGGAAAATCTTAGCAGGTCTGGCAGCATCTGTAAGGAGAGAAAAGGGTCAGTTAGACTCAAAACGACAGCTCTTTTCTGCTGAGATTTTCCAGCATTTTCTCTTTTGGCTGCAACATTTGAAGTTTCGTCTTGATACAATCAAACATAACAATGCATTTTTGGATATTTCAGTCTAACTGCATGCTACCTCTTTGAAATCACTTTTCTTGTGATTGTAAGAGATTGGTTACAAATAAAGTGAGGTGCTAAGGAATAAACATTTACCCTTTTTGAAAAAAATACTTGTGAGGAAACTGCTCCAGATTTCCTGTTGGGCTAATAATTATTTCTGCAGAGACATCAGAGTCTTGGAAAATCCCAGCATAGCAGATTCCAAGGGAATTCCCTGGGAAATTGAAACTTCTGATGTGTAATTCTCTTAGGCCTTGAACCTTCCAAAGGTATCCTTTAATATCAGAATTTGAAGGGTTCTGGTGTAGTTAAGTAAGAAGTTACTCAGAATAAGTTAGACAAGTAGTTTATTTAATTCCTGAATAACTATTGTGCAGACCCTCAATTTATCTCCCATTACCTCCTCCAGATCTCTTACACCCAACAAATCCTGACTCAAATTCCAACAGTTCTCTTTGACCTTGGACCTCATAAATGCTCCCTAACCTGATACCAGACCCAACAACTCATTCCATATCACTGGCACCCAACAACTCCACCACTGGACCTGCCAACCCCTTGTGATCCCAGGACTTGATACATAAGCCCTTCATTCAAGAACCAACACCCTTTCTCCCACAAAACCCAACACCCATCTCCCTCCACTCTGAACCCAACATTTCTCTTTCTCTCCGAAGTGATGGCCTAGTGGTATTATTGCTGCACTGTTAATCCAGACACCCAGGTAAGATTCTGTGGACTCGGGTTCAAATCTCACCACAACAGATTGTAGAATTTGAATTCAAAAGAAGTCTGGAGTTAAGAGTCTAATGTTGACTATGAATTCATTGTCCATTCTTGGAAAAACCCATCCAGTGCACACTAATGTCCTTCAGGGAGAGAAACTGCCATCCCTACCTGTTCTAGCCTACATGTGACTCCAGACCCACAACAATGGAGTTGAGTCTTAACTGTCCTCTGGATAATTAGGGATGGGCAATAAATGCTGGCCTAGCCAGTGGCACCATCATCCTGTGAATGAACATAAAACAAACAAACGTACTCTCTCCCCTGCCACCAAATCCTAAACCTCCATCTCCCTCCAGCACGTGACATCCCCAGGATCCAAAACTCCTTCTCTCCACCAGGGACCTGACGCCATCTTCACCCTCTCCCTCCCCTGTCAGGCGATTCAACACCAGCAACAGCCCCCACAATCCCCAACCCCAGAATCCTCCAACCCTCGGAGTGAAACATCCTTCTGCGTCTCTGAGATCTGACCTCCTGCAGTGGCTAGACTCGATATCACCTGGCCACCCCAACCCACCACAAGTACTCTATCACTTACCCACCCTTTTCTCATCTTGTGCCCAAGTACCTTACTCACCTGGCACCCTAACTTCACACTTACCAGGCATACTTACCCTTTCACAAGAGCTGTCAAAGTGGCTGCTTGTGGTGCAAGAAATTTAAAGCATAAAAGGAGTACTGATCAGAATCTCCTGTCAGAAATGTGGAGCTTTTTCTCTAAACATCAAAAAGCACAATGACAATCTGAATGAGATTGCCACTCCTCAAAAACAAAATCCACTCTCTGAAATTTGATTATTTTTGAGAGATACGGAAGTGTCTGCTTGGGTTTCCTCTGGGTGCTCTGGTTTCCTCCCACAGTCCAAAGATGTGTGGGTCAGGTGAATTGGCCATGCTAAATTGCCCATAGTGTCTGGTGCATTAGTCAGAGGGAAATGGGTCAGGGTGAGTTACGCTTCGGAGGGTTGGTGTGGACTGGTTGGGCCGAAGGGCCTGTTTCCACACTGTAGGGAATCTAATCTAATCTAAAAATGATAAAGCACTTTTCTTTTAAAGCATGTCTCCAGTCAGTTCAGAGTTGAAAAAAATTGAGAAGAATCCTACTATCCCTCTCCTGTCCATAACAATTACTAGTCTCCGTCGAGATCATAACAACATCCTGCAAATTTATAGGCTTTCTCTGTCACAGACAAAATTTGACTGACTTCTGGCATTGTTAAACCTTATTAGATAAATGGTCCTTTTGTATTCACAAGTAATATCATACAATTGGAGCAGTGCAAATTAGGAATTTTAAATGTGAGTTTACCCAAAACGACTTATGGTTGTGTTTTCTGCTGTTTCAATCTTCAATTTGTCCTGATCAAGTCCCACCCACATAATTTTCGACATTCAAAGCTTAAGAATATGGGATTCAGTTGATTGCTTTCATTAGAGATCGATCTTCAAATTACTCTCAACATTTTGGTGCACAGCCACTTGTGGACACATTTTACAAGTCTTTCTTTGTTAAGAAATTCACTAATGTTCACCAAAAAAAAACATGAAGTGAGTCACTATTCTTTTAATAGAGTTTTTCAGAGATTTTGAAACAGTTTATTCTGGAGTACTAGACATTCCAAGTAAAAATGCTTGCTTTCAGTCAGAAACCTTACATTTACAGATTTATGACACAGGTTCCCCACTTTTAAATATATCAATCAAAAGTTTTTAATGGAAAGAACCAAAAATGATTGCAACTTATTGCACTGCCTAAGTATAATAGTTTGCTGAGATTTTACATTTATGGTTAAGCTAATTAATTTCAGTGGAAACTTGAGCTGTAATCTATTCAGAGCATCAAATGCATTTTGGGTGCAATTTACCAATTGTCCCTGAAACAGAAAACCCCATATCTTTATATCTAGAGAAAGAAATTATTAAAATATTCTTCAAATTCAACTTTCTATTGTTAATCATAATTGTAAATTTGATAATACTGTGGATATGAGCAGAGCAAGTCCCTCATCTGATTACAGCCCAAGGTAACAACAGAGGGTCTGTAGCAGAGAGAAAAAAAATCATTCAGAGAGTGGTGGGAATCTGGAACTTGCATTCTGAAAGGGTAGTAGGTGTACACTTGCAATGCCAAGATATACAAGGCTATGGGCCAAATGCTGGGAAATGGGATTAAAATAATAACGTGCTTATTTTTGACCAGTGCAGATTTGATGGACCAAACAGCCTTCTTTCTGTGCTATAGATCTCTATGATTTGATTTGTTCTCAGTACCTTTGGACTAGCAGAATGTAAACTGATGAAGATTGCTTGACCGTTGATGGAAAATGGACAGACAACTCTTACCCCCTCATTGCTTTTGTAGTTGAATGACCTAACAACAGTCAATGTCTAGTCTACACATTAAGATAGAATGCACATGCAGATAGATGAAGACATTGACTAACTGTGGAGCTTTAAATATCAGTACTTTCAGGAGTGGAGAAGAGAAGATTTGAGATAGGGAAAAGAATTATGTTAAAGGATTTCAGTGCCCAGTGAAGAAACATGCAGCACAAAACAAATCCAATGTATTGCAGAACAAACAGATCTTTAAGCTTTGCCAGAGATTAATGTAGTGTGAAAAAGGAACCAAATGAATGTCAAATGTTGTTGACTCTTCAAATTGTGTAACAAAATATCTGTTCTTTGTCTATTAATGGTCAAGAGTCATGGAATCTTCCCTTAGGGCTTAAGAAACAGCTTGACAGCTTCATAGAGTTTCATTTCTTTGAACTCAGGACAAAACACAAGACTGCACAACAAAGAACAGCGAGCTGGAAATAAGACAGGCAATAAAAGAAACTTAATTTGGAGGAAACAAGCACATTATGGAACTATTCCACAAGGTCTCATTGAACTGTTTTTGAACAAGATGAGAATAGTAAAGTGCTTAAAAGGGATGACAAAATGAAAAGGAAATAAACTGTTTCATTTAAGCATCAAAAAGCTTGTAATCATGTGTAATTACAGTAGTTTCCAATAAGATCGGATGTCTTGCACCAATCAAACATCTGAAATCATCAGATTTTTTTCTACATCTCATTAGTCCTTTTTTGAGACATCACAAAAATACCATACTGTTATCAACCTTCAGAAACTGCTTTGTAATTATGTAACATAAGTCTCACTTAAGTTGAATAACCAAAAAGTTCTACACTGATCAGATGTAGCATAAAGGATGGCATTCTGAAAACATTCTGCATTCATAATGCAAATACACTGTGTACATCCAAGTAGATTAAGCTATAACTACCTGGGAAGTTACCCTGGGAAGAGTGTTCCCATGGTTGGTGAAACATTCTGGAAAGAGTATCCTCACAGTTGGCATCATAGTGAAGCATTCTGGGAAGGGTGTCCCTGCAGTCGGTGTCACGGTGAAGCAGTCTGGGAAGGGTGTCCCTGCAGTCGGTGTCACAGTGAAGCAGTCTGGGAAAGCTGTCCCTGCAGTCGGTGTCACAGTGAAGCAGTCTGGGAAGGGTGTCCCTACAGTCGGTGTCACGGTGAAGCAGTCTGGGAAGGGTGTCCCTGCAGTCGGTGTCACAGTGAAGCAGTCTGGGAAGGGTGTCCCTACAGTCGGTGTCACAGTGAAGCAGTCTGGGAAGGGTGTCCCTACAGTCGGTGTCACGGTGAAGCAGTCTGGGAAGGGTGTCCCTGCAGTCGGTGTCATAGTGAAGCAGCCTGGGAAGGGTGTACCTGCAGTCGGTGTCACAGTGAAGCAGTCTGGGAAGGGTGTCCCTGCAGTCGGTGTCACGGTGAAGCAGTCTGGGAAGAGTATCCTCGCAGTTGGAGTCATGCTATAGCAGTTTGGGAAGGCTCGGTCAGATCCATCAACGTCAAGCCGGTGTTCTTCTCTGACCACTGCCTCCTGCTGGCCGACTGTCACCTACAGGATGAGCAGCAGGCTGGTAAGGGAATGTGGAAGCTGAACACAAAGCTGTTGACCCCAGGAAACATTGAGGAGTTCAAGAGGGACTACGCAGGTTGGAGAACCGTGAAGCCCCTCTTTGAGTCTCCAGCAGACTGGTGGGAAACGGTAAAAGGGAACATCAAGAGGTTCTTTATCCTCAAAGGTGTTCAGGAGGCGAGAGAGAGGAGGGGAAACTGTCCCAGCTCCAGGAAAGTATGCAGAACCTGCTCCTGCTGCAGACGATGGGGGTCGATGTCACGGAGGACCTCCAGGAGGTGAAGGGCCAGCAAGCCTCGCTCTTTGCCTCGGAAGCCTCCAAGATAATTTTCTGGTCCAGGGTCCGCTCGGTGGAGCAGGACGAGAGATGCTCACGTTTCTTCTTCCAGAAGGTGCACAAAGAGAGCTCCGTGCTCAGCAGCCTGAAGGAAGAGGATGGCTCGGTAACGTCATCTCAGGCTGACGTCATGAGGATCAGTAAATCCTTCTATGCCAGTCTGTATGACGTGAAGCCACCCGACAGCACGGCCTCCCAGTCGTTCCTGTCCTCTATCACGGAGGTCCTAGACGACAGAACACAGGAGAGGCTGGACCAGCCGCTATCTCTGGACGAGCTGACCAAGGCCCTCGAGTCCTTCAAAAAGAATAAAACTCCCGGAAGCGACGGCTTACCGGTCAAGCTCTATTCTGCTCTGTGGGACTTGATTGGCCAAGACCTGCTGGAGGTGTATGTCAGTATGCTTTGGGCAGGTACCATGAGTGAATCCATGAGGAAAGGCATCACCACCCTCATCTACAAGCAGAAGGGTGAGAGGGAGGAAATCAGAAATTGGAGACCAATCTCACTATTGAATGCGGATTACAAAATTCTGTCAAAGGTAATCGCCAACCAGGTCAGGTCTGCTCTGGGGTTGGTGATTCACCCTGACCAAACCTGTGCTGTACCAGGCAAGAAGATCGCTGAGAGTCTCACACTCCTCAGGGATACAATTGCCTACGTGCAGGACAGAGGGTTGGACAACTGCCTGATCAGCCTGGACCAGGAGAAAGCCTTTGACAGGATATCACACACGTATATGAGAGATGTTGTCTCCAAAATGGGCATTGGGGAGGGAATGTGCAATTGGATCAGACTGCTCTACACCAACATTGTCAGTGCAGTCTCCATCAATGGGTGGGAATCAGATAGCTTCCCAGTCAGATCTGGAGTCAGACAGGGCTGCCCTCTCTCTCCTGTCTTGTTTGTGTACTGCATAGAGCCATTTGCCGAGTCCAGCTGGAAGGATGCGAGCCTGAGAGGGGTGACTATTCCTGGCGACAGGGGCCTGCAGGTTAAGGCCTCCCTGTATGTGGATGATGTCACCATTTTCTGCTCGGATCCGCTGTCTGTGCGCAGACTCGTGTGCATATGTGGCCAGTTCGAACGGGCCTCGGGGGCCAATGTAAACCGAGGCAAGAGCGAGGCCATGCTCTTCGGGAACTGGGCCGACCAATCCTCGATCCCCTTCACCGTCAGGACTGGCCACCTGAAGGTGCTGGGTATCTGGTTCGGGGGGGGCTGGGGCTTGTGCCAAGTCTTGGGAGGAGCGTATCAGCAAAGTGAGGCAGAAACTGGGCAGATGGAAGCTATGGTCGCTCTCCATCGCGGGAAAAAACCTGATTATCAGGTGTGAGGCACTGTCATTGCTGTTATACATGGCACAGGTCTGGCTTATTCCCAGAACCTGTGCCGCTGCAGTCACCCGGGCCATCTTCCAATTTATATGGAGATCGAAGATGGACCGGGTCCGAAGAGACTCGATGTATAAAGATCTGGGCAACGGGGGAAAAAATACACCCAATGCCACTCTCACCCTGATGGCCACCTTTGTGTGTGGCTGCATCAAGGTGTGTGTGGATCCCCGGTACGCAAACACCAAATGTCACTACATACTGAGGTTCTACCTGTCCCCATTGTTGCGAAAGATGGGCCTGGCCTCGCTGCCGCGGAACGCTTCGATTAGTTGGACTGTTCGTATCACCTGTCCTTCGTGGAGAAGTTTATGAAGAAAAACACCTTTGACCACAAGTCCATCAGGAAGTGGTCAGCACGTAGTGTCCTTGAGACCCTTCGGGAAATGGAGAGGTCGGATCCTGAGCGGTTCCCTGAGCAAACTGTCAAAATCATTTGGCAGAATGCCTCATCGCCAAAACTTTCCAACAAGCACCAAGACATGGCTTGGCTGGTGGTGAGAAGGGCTCTGCCTGTGAGATCCTTTATGTACGCCCGGACTCTCTGCCACACCGCACGCTGCCCTCAAAGTGGCTGCGGGGGGAACAAGACTGTTACACACCTCCTTCTGGACTGTACCTATGCAGAAGAAGTCTGGAGAGGAATGCAGAGGTGTTTGTCGAGGTTCGTCCCGAGCAGCGCCGTGACGCGAGACTCTGTGCTCTGTCTGTTCCCCGGGACGCACACCGAGACGAACATCAACTGCGCCTGGAGGATCATCAAATAGGTGAAGGACGCTCTCTGGGCGTTCCAAAACCTGTTGATCTTCCAGCTAAAGGAGTTGACCCCAAGTGAGTGTTGCAGCCTGGCACATTCCAAGGTCCAGGACCACGTGTTGAGGGACGCGCCCTCCATGTTGAAAGACCACCATGTAACATCTGCCGGCCTAAGAAGAACAGGGGGCCCACGCAGTCATTTGGGCTCCGCTGACGCCTCAGCTAAATATATGGATATATGATTGATAAATGTACAGACCTGTATATACAAATGATAAATTCTGATCTCTGTATGCAAATGTTTACGTATGTATGGCATGACCAACTGTACAGACTATCAAATTATTTTATGAATAAAGTATATTTTTGATTTAAAAAATAAGTTTGGGAAGGAACAGACCCTTCTGAGTGGGGGGGGGAAGGGCAGCACTAGCAGTGAAAGTGATGTTACAGAGAAGTTGTGGTCTGATTGGCTGGTAAGGGACCTCTTTTAGGGACTAGCCTTAAATAATAGTAGATTCAGAAAGGAATTAGGGACTGAGAATAATATTTTTTAGGAATAAAATCTAATTAGCTATATTAGAAATGCCAGTATAGGCAACGTGTCATCCTTACATGATGTAGAGCCAGTGGATCCTATGCAAACCTCAGTGACCACATCTGCAGTACAAGGAACCAGCTCAGAGTTACGAGTTGGAATCCAAGTTTCAGACAGTGCGGCACATTCAGGATGCGGAGAGTTATCTTGACACTGTATTCCAGGCAGTTACATCCTGCAGCTTACATATTTCAAATTTGTTCAGGCAGGAGGATATGACAACAAGTGAAGTAAGTAGATAGATCCTGAACATAGCATTGAAGGAACCTCAACTCTTAACCTGTCTAACAGACCTGAGGGTCTTGTTCCCTGTATGGATGAGGAGAGAGTCTGCAGGGAGGATTGCATCGGGGTATGGGAAGCTATTCAAGTGGTTAGAGCACAAAGGAAAATTATAGTGCTAGGGAATTCTGTAATTAAGAAGAACGTAGCATCCTGTGTGAACAGGATTGAAGAGTACTGCATTGTTTTGTCTACTTGGTGTCAAGGTTAAGGACATCTAGAATCGGCTTCAAAGGATATTGGATAGGGAGGGGGAGGATCCAGTTGTTGTGGTTCATGTTGGCAACAACAACAGATAAAAGAGGTCTTGTTTGGGAAATATCGGAAATTAGGAAAAAATTTCTAAACAGGTCCTCAAACTTCTTTAAACTTCTTATTTCAGCCACATGCAAATTGGCTAGGAGATAAGAATTTTATGGAAGTAAACCTGTGGCTTAAAGTGTGGTTTGGGAAAGAGTTAATCTATTTCATGGGGCATCCATATTGGGACAGGAGGGAACGGTATCATCAGGATGGGTTCCAAGTGCACAGATCTGAGACCAGGATCTTAACAGAAAGGCTACACAGGGTGGTCACAAGGACTTAAACTTGTCAAGGGGCTGGTGGTAGTGATGGGGAGGGGTTGACTGCTCAGGCGAAGTTATTAAAGTTTCCACAACAACTATGAGGAAGAGATCAGTCAATGTCAGACTGAGGGTGTTGTATTTAAATGTTTACAGTAGACAAAACAAGGCAAGTGAGCATGCAGTACAGATTGAAATTGGCAGGTACAGTATTGTGGGAATCACTGAAATTTGACAGCAAGGGGATCAGGGCTGGGAATTAAAAATGTGTCTTATTGAAAAGCCTGGCAGGTGGGAAGAATGGATGGGGTTACCTTGTTAGTAAAAAATTAAATTAAATCGATAGCAAGAATTGATATAGAGCTGGAAGGCACAGCATCTGCGTGGGTAAGGCTAAGGAACCGCAAAAGAAGAAAAAAGCTTGTGGGAGTCATATCACTTAACGGTAAGACCATAAGACCATAAGACATAGGAGTGGAAGTAAGGCCATTCGGCCCATCGAGTCCACTCCGCCATTCGATCATGGCTGATGGGCACTTCAACTCCACTTACCTGCATTCTCCCCGTAGCCCTTAATTCCCCGAGACAACAAGAATCTATCAATCTCTGCCTTAAAGACATTTAGCTCCCAGCCTCCACTGCACTCTGCGGCAATGAATTCCACAGGCCCACCACTCTCTGGCTGAAGAAATGTCTCCGCATTTCTGTTCTGAATTTACCCCCTCTAATTCTAAGGCTGTGTCCACGGGTCCTAGTCTCCTCACCTAACGGAAACAATTTCCTAGCATCCACCCTTTCCAAGCCATGTATTATCTTGTACGTCTCTATTAAGTCTCCCCTTAATCTTCTAAACTCCAATGAATACAATCCCAAGATCCACAGCCGTTCCTCATATGTTAGGCCTACCATTCCAGGGATCATCCGTGTGAATCTCCGCTGGACACGTTCCAGTGCCAGTATGTCCTTCCTGAGGTATGGGGACCAAAACTGGACACAGTACTCCAAATGGGGTCTAACCAGAGCTTTATAAAGTCTCAGTAGCACAATGGTGTTTTTATATTCCAACCCTCTTGAGATAAGTGACAACATTGCATTCGCTTTCTTAATCACAGACTCAACCTGCATGTTGACCTTTAGAGAATCCTCGACTAGCACTCCCAGATCCCTTTGTACTTTGGCTTTACAAATTTTCTCACCATTTAGAAAGTAGTCTGTGCTTTTATTCTTTTTGCCAAAGTGCAAGACCTCGCATTTGTTCATGTTGAATTCCATTTAAGACATGATGTGGGTAGTCAGGATGTGGGGAAGAAAATGAATCCCCCATGATTATTGAAATCATGCAATTCTTACATGTCTTTCTGAAATGCTTTTTTATTCATTTTCCAATACCTGATTTTGACATTGAATTCAGTTTCCTTTTGGACTGTTGTGCTGGTAACCTCACATTTCAGCAATTTGATTAGTTAAAGGGATACCTATTTGTTTGCCTGTTTGCTAAAGTCGCTCACTCAAATGTTAGCGACTAACACTTGCACAACTTACACTGTGAAAATGTAGAATACTAAATGTGCAAGACCAAGTGTAACTGACAGAAAATACCTTTCAATGCTCTATTACAACAAATTATGGGACTACATGTACACACGTGTAAAATATTCATTGTACGTGAATATTATGGGCAGCTGGTGCCAATTGTTTAAAGCTTTTTTAGGGGATGTAGACATTGCTGGCTAGACCAGGATTTATTACCCATCCTTAAATGTCCAGAGGGCAGCTAAGAGTCAACCACATCACTGTGGCTGTGGAGTCACATGTGGCCAGACCAGGTGAGAATGACAGATTTCCTTTCCAAATGTATATCAGTGAACCAGATGGGTTTTTACAACATGGTCACCATGAGGCTAGCTTTTTATTTGAATTAAGATTTCACCAGCTGATAAGATGCAATTCAAACCAACACACCAAAAACATTAGCCTGACTTTGCAGATTACTAATCCAGTAACATTACCACTATGCTCTCACCTCTCTAGTTATAGTCAGGTGAACTGTTAGTCTTAGCTAGTTGCTACATTGCCCAGAAATAACTGGCAATTTATGGAAAGTTCATGAGTTAATGAACTGATTCTGAAGAAAGTTCGCATTGTTCACATTGCTTTCTCTCCACAGACACTGCCCGAATTGCTGAGTTTCTCCACCACTTTCCATTTTTGTTTCACATTTCCACCATCGGCAGTTCTTTGTTTTATTATGGTGAGTTCATGTTGGCCATCGTTATTAGAACATAGCAAATGGCTGAAATTTGGGAAAGGGAAATACGTTATTAGCTTCAATTCTTCACAAATTGCTAGATGATTTTCACCACCTTTACCAAAAGTAAAATAAAGTCACTTTGCCACGAGTTTCCACATGGCAGTATGAAATTATGCTGTAGCTACAAATTAATCTTGGAACAGTTATTTAGAATTCATGATGAAATGTTGTGTGTACATTTGATGAAGTGATTGGTGGTCCTGGCATGCCATTTAAGCTTGGCATCCCAGAATGAGAACAATGAAACTGTGGAGTCTCACTCCTACAAATAGCAACTTGTTTTGAATGTAATTTCAAATGTTTCAGTTGCTTTTTTCTTAGAGCTCCTCTACTTTTTCCCTCTCTTGTAATTCATTCTTTTTCTGTCCTTCATTATTTCTCTTTCAATCTAATTTGGCTGTAATTCACTCCACTTTCTCCTCTGTCACCTGCTGTTTGTTTTGCTCTTTATCTTTAAACTTAATTGGTTAAGGGGATAGACCATTGGACAGGACATCGGTTGCTCTGTTGGCAACACTGAGCTATTAGTAACTCACCTTTCCAACAACTTAAGACACAAAAATAATATGATCCATTCACACTGTTTACAGCGAGATGTCCCACTCCAGCAATTTCTGGGCTATTGACCCCAATTACAGTGTCATCTAGTGTACAGCCTGTGCAATTGCTTGTGCATATTCATGGATAGCACCACCCATGGGAGCTATGAACAGCATTAAGTGGAACAACAAGTGGTCATTAAAACAGGAAGAGCTCTTGGTTATAAAGTGCCCATGTGGAATAAAGCTCAACTTCTCAACTGAATGATTAAAATAACTAGCGAATAAAACAATGTATGCCAATTCCTCTTGTACTAAATGTTTCAAACTGTCCGTTCCTTAAATCTCACTGAGAGCCCTAAATTAATTTCCATGCCTTGAAACCATGTTGAAAGCCTAAAGATTTCTATGATTAGATTTGTAGAATCAATATAATACAAGTGTTGTTACAGAACACAAGAATTGGAGGAAAAAGGTATTCTTTCTTTAGCTACCTATTGTAATAATGACAAAAATATCAGTAACGTTTCACACAAAGATTGTACCACATTCTATATTTCAACCAAAAAAGGAAGAATTTTTATTGGATAACAACCAATTGAAGTATTGAGATAATTTTTTTTCACCAAAATGTTCTAATTCTGATGGCGAAGGTATGGTACTTTGTATCAACAGACATCAGCATCTTTCCTAATTTGCGGTAATTCATGCGTGATTCTGTGCAGTTAATGTCAGCAGTTTGATCAATCTTAGACAACATCAAATCCTAACCTCTCTCTTCTCAAAATTTTAGCATTGGATTAAGTGGCACCGCTTCCAATTCTGAGTCTGAATGCTGAGGCACCATTTAAAGGTGTCCTGGCCAATACTTATCTCCCAGCCGACACTACTAACGAACAGATTATATGGTCATTATCCCCTCGCGACTTCAGGAACCTTGCTGTGTGCATAATAGTGCTGTGTTTTCCAAACATTACAATAGTGATTAAAGTTCAAAACTACTTCACTGTTGTAAAATACCTTGGGATGTCCTGAAGTTATGAAAGAAATTAAATAAATACATTGTCTTTCTTTTTGTCTCCTTATATATACACACAAGATAATGATTAGAAACAGGAAACTGTCTGATTTTTCATCTGCCCACCCCAGGGTCAATTAAAGTGCCACAGTTAAGATCGGTTAACTCAGCACAGAGCAGAAAATTGAATCTGGACCTTTTTGTCTTTATGTCACAGTATCACACTGGCTGGGAAGAGGATGCTTTTAATGCTGGGCTCCAAATTTTAATTTAGATCACAAGTATTCAGTGACAGATTGAGCAAAAGTTTTATTAGAGATAGTAGGTAGTCAAGGATTAGTCAAATAGTAAACATCATTTTTGTATAGAATAATTCCTTGCTTGATCTGGCTAATTCTTTTCAAGTTGATTCTTTGATTAGTGAGTTTAGATTAGAGTGGTGCTGGAGAAGCACAGCTGTTCAGGCAACATCCGAGGAGCAGGAAAATTGATGTTTTGGGCAAAAGCCAGGAATGGAGGCAGGGAGCCTCCAGGGTGAAGAGATAAATGGGGGGGGGGGCTGGGGGGACAAGGTAGCAAAGAGTACAATAGGTGAATGGGGGTGGGGATGGAGGTGATAGATCAGAGGGGAGGGTGGAGCAGATAGGTGGGAAGGGACATTGGCAGGTAGGACAGGTCATAAGGACAGTGCTGAGCTGGAAGGTTGGAACTGGGATAAGGTGGAGGGAGGGGAACTGAGGAAACTGGTGAAGTCCATGTCAATTTTTCTGCTCCTCGGATGCTGCCTGACCTGCTGTGTTTTTACAGCACCACTCTAATCTAAACTCTGGTTTCCACATCTGCAGTTCTCACTTTTGCCTCTTTGATTAATGAAGTGATTGTGGCCATATAATGCCATGCAAAGCCCAACGTGTGGAGCAGAGAAATTAGGGAGCGTCTTGATAATAAGCTATCAGTTTCAAATATATTGTTGGAGAGTGGTACTAAGCAGAAAGTTAGGCCCTTCTCATGTGGGGCAGAGGAAAGAAAAGAGGGCAAGTCCTGCCCAGTCATATGTGCATGATGCTAAGCAACAGCATTACCATTACGTGGGTCAAGTTCTTTCCTCCCCTTTTGAAATAACTCCACGAAGGCCAGTACCCCATCACCATGTCACCCTTATTTACACATGCATCGTACATCACACTGACCTAGCTGGTACAGAACCAGCTCCCAGGGTGAGCAGAACCCTTGACACTCTGTTTATATCTGTCAGCCAGGGCTCCCTGATTGGGGCTGTTAACCTGGTCCAATCATAAAACTCATATTCTATAGGATCTATCTGCCTGATCTCGTTCCAATCACTACACCTTTCTTCTTAAATCATTTTGTCAGCTCCAGAACGTGATTGATGAAGAGTGGGAGATCAAGTAAATCTACAGAAAAAAATGAAGAAACAATGAAGATCTGATCTCTCCAAAATTAAAGCCTACTTTAGAGCATTGTATAGCAGAAAAGTGGGGACATGTGCCCACCTCATGGGTCTGGAATAGGTAGTACCTTCAACCTTATTGCTTGCTGTCCTAGCGCTCACTCAGTCTGAGCCGACTGTTATGACCCACTGGGATAGCATGCCATATTATTTCCAGAATTGCAGCAAATATCATCTTGTTTTAAAAGATCCACACAGTACCCCAATTTACCTGTCTTCTAGACCAAGGTAAATAGAAAGTAAGGAACATGATTCTATAATAAAAAAGAATTATTATTTATGTCAAGCAATTACACTATAGCTACAAGTAAAAAGATATAAACTGTGTAACATTACAAACTAAAATGGGAAAATAGATTTTTGGTAGAGGTAGAAAAATAGGAAAGTCAGTTCAATGGTCTTTGCTTCCTGGTTCCGATGTTAACGTGATCTACCTTCAGCTTGCCAGGCTATTGATGTTCATTTGTCTTTCTCTGGGAGCTTCCACTAGTTTGAAAGAAGTACGAGCAACTGATTCATTTGAAAAATTACACTGATTTATCAGTTCAAAAATCAAACCTCACACCAACTGCTGCAGAAAAGGTAATTGGTTTTCTTCAAGTTTAAGTTGATTTTGTTTTACTGTTGAGAATAGGCAGCTTCTCTTGGGGAAAACAACTCCTTTCTCCATTATTCTATGTCTATGTTTCTGTAACTTGGTTGCAATTTGAACCTACTCTGTTAGTTAAGCATATGTACATTCAGCATATATGCCAACCTTTACTCAGCTACAAACAGTCTGAAGAAGGGTCACTAGACCCAAAACATCATTCTACTTTGTCTTCACAGATGCTGCCAGACCTGCTGAGTTTTTCCAGCAATATCTGCTTTTGTTTCTGATTTCCAGCATCAATAGTTATTTGGTTTTCTTGTGAATAACTCCCTAGTTCCTAATCATTTGAACATTGCAGGAACTCATACCACAATAAAACATTGAATTCCTCACTGTGAAATTATGCACCCATTCTGGTAAATCACTATTTTAAAAACAGTTCTTCCACTTTGCAGTCCACAATTTGTAAAGACACAAAAATAAAGATGGTTCTTAGCTGTTCATTGCCTTACCTTGCCTTTTTGCACCTTGCCTCTCAGCCAGAGATACTAGATTCACACTACTGCTGTATTTCCATACCATTTTGAGCAGACACAAAGACAGGACGCTTGCCATGGTTCTAAGTAGTCCTTAGTCAAGTCAGCAAAGAGTGCTATTGATGAGATGGTCCTGGCATAGTAAGTCAATGACAACCACCAATTCTAGTCCAGGGGCTTGGAAAAGCTCAGTCCTGAAAAGAGTGAGGATCCTCTCTTCATAAGGATTGAGGAACCAAAGGTCAGGAACCAGCCTGCCTTGATTCCTTCTGCTCTATTGTGGATTGTTTTTCTCTTGGAATGAGACACAGGATTGTATTAATGGAGATGAATCTGGGTGGCACTGCTATTACTTAGGATGAAAATGGGGAGGTGCCCCAAGTGAATAAAGTCAGCAGCATAGAGGGCAGGCATGATTAATGGTATCTGGGGTTGGAGTGGGTGACAATGTGTGACAAAAGATATTGGGAGCAATAATGAGAGTGGTAGAGGATGAAATTGACAGGAAGTGAGTACAGAAGCAGAGATAGAGTGAATGAGAAGTGTTCATAGAGAAGATAGCAGTACGGAGGCTGGTGGAATGGAGATGGTCAAGTGGAGTGGAGAATGCTGTGTTTTCCTCAAGATGGCCACTACTGTACTGACCTGAGTAGCAACGTCAGAGCAGGCTGGCATGGTCTGGTGCCATGGCCTCTTCTGCTAGCCCTGGGGGAAGAAAGTTTGCATTCATTCAATTGTTCAGCCGGAGCTCCAGATCCATGCCAGAAAACAGGGTGTAAAATTTCTCCTCCCTGCCATCTACATGGTAACTCTATGACTTTACATAATGCATCCAGTGCACAACAGCCTTTTAAAGATGGCACAGGCACCATAATCAGATAAGTGGAACATCACAGGGGTGGGGTAGGTAGTTAATAAGGCAGATTTGGTAAGATGCAGTGATAGATCTCATGAGGCCTCACCATGAAAAACTTTCAAAAAGCTTGACACAATTAACCCTTCACCAAAGAAGCACAAGACTCAATTCAAAATCTTGCTTTTGCACCTTATCAAAAGCTCAGTTGACCTCAATATTACCCTGCCCATCTCATAATACAGTTGGTGTGGTTTTTAATGTTTTTTTTACATGGGGAGAACAGCAAATGGATACTACCTTTGGAGCATGTCCTTTGCACATATAGTCGTACAAAATAGTAACTCCTCTTTCCTTCTTCCCTTTTAAAACCTCTTCCACAATCCCATCCATAACATTCCCAAATCATTCTCTTCCTTAACTGAGTCTGGGTATCCAGAGGGCACTCACCGTATTGTGCTCTGTCACTGCTGAAGCTGCCAGCCAATCAGATTGCCTTGTAGTTCCAGAGGGTAGATCTTCCTCCCACTGATAGGTGGAAGTCCCACCCTGCACTGGTACAACACACCTGCAGCACATTAGGCTGCAGGTCAGAGTCTTCGAGGCTCGATGACTGGCTACCGAATTTCTTTCCAGTTGTGGCAATTTATTTCCCCAATACCCCTGTCAATTTAAGCCCAATGACTACCTATATTATTTGTACCAATGTGTACCATGATCTCTGGCTGTTCGCCCTTCCCCAGAAGAATGTCCTCTAGCCTTTCCATGACATCCTTGACCCTAGCAGCACGGAAGGCAATCCACCATCCTGGAGTCACATTGACAAACATAAAAGCCTGTCTGTTCTCCTAACTAAAGAATCTCCCATCAGTCCTCTGCTCTTCTTCCTCCTGTCCTATGCAGCTGGGTCATACATGGTGCCTTGGACTTGACATTCACAGCAGTCTTTTCAAAGGTCCCCTGATATCACCAATATTCAGAATGGAAAAATTGTAGGTGGAGCCTGTGGGGGGGCTCCTTCACTTTCTGCCTATTTCCCTTTCCCGCTGATCCCCTAGTTATTCTTGCTCTGAACCTAGAGTCTGACCACCTGTCTGAATGTGTTATCCACAAAGTTCTCTACCTTGTTAAATACTCCTCCATAGCTATAGCCTATGTTTGAATTCTGACAACCTGGAACTCAAGCTTGTGCAGCTGATGACACCTTCTGTACATTGGCTCATCTAGGTTCCATGAAGTATCCATGACTTCATACATTTCATAGGATGGACACTTTGCTGGGCCAAGCTGCCCTGCCATAACAATTTAAATTTTAAGTTATTTTACTCACTAAAACTTTAATTACTTTAACTTTAATCTCTCTTGTATTGTTAATTAAAATTGGATATTTGTAGTAAGTAGAAATTCTTCGCTCTTACTCTCAGATAAGTTCCCTCTCCTGTACCTATAAATTCTTATATTTCCTGTGCTGGTTTAAATAATTACATATTTCAAAATGACCGCATTTGAAACAGAGTCAATAACAGCAACTGATCAACTATCAATCAACTCACAAAAGGGAATCAAGCATTATGGGGGAAAAGCAGGAGAGTAGATTATCAGATCAGCCATGATCTCCTTGATGGTGCAAACTCGATGGGCTGAATGGCCTACTTCTATTCCTACATCTAATGGTCTTATGGTCCTGCATTATTCTTGTGGCATCTCTGTTAGATTTTTATCTACTTTCCTCATGCTGTTTTATCTGGTGTCCAGTCTTTTTCTTGCACTTGTGTCTTCATGTGGACTCAGGATGCTGGGAAGGAGATAATGACCTCTCCAGGACTCTCAGAGAAAATATGACTATGTTATTATGGAAGCCAAATGAACCGCTGGCTCAAGATCAATAGGAAATTCTTGTATAGAACATCATATTGTTTGAAGCTTCAGCCTTGGCACCAGGTATTTTCCCAACAATTGATGATAAGATGAACAGAATGAAAACATATCAGAGTGTTGCTCCTTGACTGCTAATACCAGAGTCTACTGCACTGCAGTCACATCAATTAGTTTGACTTTTACAAGACTTGAGTTTGTATATGATCAGGCTTGTTCAGATATTTGACATTCATTTTATTTGATTAATTCAGAGATGTGGGATGTGCTGGCGAACTAAGCATTTATTGCTCAACCCTAACTCCTCTCGAGAAGGTGGTGGTGAGCTAACTTCTTGAACCACTGCAGTTTATTTGGTGCTGGTAGACCCAAAAAGTGTCCCCTTAGCAATGTGTGGCTCCAGAAATTCAATAGTTTGATCCAGTGGACTCAGTGAATCCTTACAGTGTGGAAATTGGCAGCTCAGCAAGTCCACATCAACCTTCTGAATGGCATCCCACACAGACCCACCCTCCCCACCTCTTCCTGTAACCTTGCATTTCCCATGGCTAATCTAACTATCCTGCACATCCCTGGACACTATCGGCAATTTAGCATGGTCAATCCACCTAACCAACACATCTTTGGACCGTGGGAGGACGTTGGAGCACTTGGAGGAAACCCACACAGACCCGGGAAAAATGCGTAAATTCCACATAGTTGCCAGAGGCTGGAATTGAACCCAGTTCCGGCGCAGTGCTAACTACTGAGCTAGGGTGCCACCAAAGTTGATGACAATAATTCTCTAGTACTTTCCACAACTTGTTTATGGAACTCCATGCAGCCTTTGAATAGCTTTTGTGGCTGTTTTTGTTTTATCTTGACTGCTTTTCTTCTACTGCTTTCAATAGTTGTTGTGTGTTGTCAGGTTTGGAGAAATAAATAGGCAAACTTACCTTTACTACTCCGTGCCTAAAAATGGGACCTCTTCAAAAGAGACAGTTGAGATGTTGTCATTATTAGCGCTGTAGTCAAAGCTTGTAGCAACTGAGAGTGATTAGATTAGATTACTTATAGTGTGGAAACAGGCCCTTCGGCCCAACAAGTCCACACCAACCCGCCGAAGCGCAACCCACCCATTCCCCTACATTTACCCCTTTACCTAACACTACGGGCAATTTTGCATGGACAATTCACCAGACATGCACATCTTTGGACTGTGGGAGGAAACTGGAGCACCTGGAGGAAACCCACGCAGACACGGGGAGAACGTGCAAACTCCACACAGTCAGTCGCCTGAGTCAGGAATCGAACCCGGGTCTCTGGCGCTGTGAGGCAGCAGTGCTAACCACTGTGCCACCGTGCTGCCCTTCTACCTCTGTCGCAATCTTCTTCTCGATTATTATTTTCTGGACATCCAAAGTAATGTCTACGACCTCATCTTTAAATAGGTCATTATTATCCTAGTTCACAGTGTTTCAATTTCTTTTCACCGTTATTCAAAGATGTTAGATCAGCAACATCTTCCCCTGGTCATAGGAAGGGCATTTTATCAATGAAATCCGATCAGGTATTCAGTCGAGTTTAATTTCTGCTGCAATTAATGTGCGAAGGAGTTTTGAATCTACATATGCAGATCTTTTTAATAAAGAATGCTCTTAATTGGGAATAACATGTACAATTGCTGTAATCTCACTTTTATCCTAGCAAAATGTACTATGTACTTAGCCTTCTACTCCAACTTCATTACCTCCTGAACTCCAAAAGTGAGTGGAGGGCAGTCTGATGATTCTCCTTCTCAACTACAGAGTAGCATCTCAAAGAATTGATACACCTGTTCCCATATTCAATTTGAAATTAGTTTTTCTGCCATTTAGTATAATATCTGCACACCAGGATTGATCTCATGGTTCCACTGCTTCACGCAGGCATCCATCTTATTCACCTTGATCCTCAGGGGCACCTACTTCTTAAGTCTCCACAGACCAAAGTGAGCTGTCTTTCAACTTTTGAACTGTAGAATGAAGTGTCCTCTTGGACAGAGTCAGAGTCAATGTCTGACTCATGTAATCATACAAAACAGGAGCAGAAATAGACCATTCAGCCCTTCAAGCTTTTTGTGCCATTTCATAAGATCATGGCTGACCTGCTTGAGTTTTGTAATCCACCCCCAAAATCTATCCTCAGAAGACAATCCACTTATTCCGGACATCAATCCAGCAAATCCTCCCTGAATCATTTCCAGCATGTTTACTTTGTGAGTTAAATAAGAAGATCAAAACTGCATATGTTATTCAAGATGTTGTCTCACCAATGCTCTGCAAAGCTGAATCCCAGAGCTTACTTTTATATTAAATTAATTCTATATTGAAGGATAGCATCTCGTTAGACTGCTTGATTATAAGCTATACCTGCATGTTAAGGTTTTCTAACTCATGCAGACCTCAGAATTCGGCAGTTGCTCTTTGTTTAAATAATACTGTGTTTTCACCAAACAGCTTTGCATTTCTCAAATTATATTCCATCTTCCAGATTTTTAGCCTGATGGACATTTTCTATCCTATCAGATAAAAAAACCTGTTTTGCCCAAAGGGTTCAGCTTGTCAAGCAGGCTGCAATGTTTGTTGTTATGTAAGATCTTCTTTAGACTATAATAACTCTGACGAAACTTCATCCTTTTTCTCTGTTACAATGGTATATTTTATGTGGTTTTCATTCAGGTTTTTTTTTGACAATTGTCTGTGAGATGGTATTAATTATTTACAAGGGACTCAATAGTTTGGCCTAACCATTGTTAGCATTCATTAAACTTTGCCTGATCAATAATAGAGCTTTTTCTTAAACTGAAAAAGGACTCACAAGGTAACTACTGTGATACCTTGTCTGGCAAGAATAGCATCAGCTCTGCCACTGATCACATAAAAATTCCATTAACTGAATACTTTTCAGACTTGGCAACACCTGCCCAACATGGTGTTGACTGAACTATTGGTACAAGTCTATCTAAGACACAAAGTTGTCTGGAAAAGTACAGCAGGTCAGGCAGCATCCGAGGAGCAGAGGAGTCGATGATTCGGGTTTATGCCCTTCATCAGGAATGTGGAGGGGTAAGGGGGATGAGAGATCAATAGAGGGGTGGATGTGGGGCTGGAAAAGGAACAGGTGGATGCCAATGAGGGATAATTGTGATTGGTTGGTGGGTAGGGTGGAGTGGATATGCGGGAAGGAAGATCGGCAAGTCAAGAGAGTGATGCTGAGTTGGAGGGTTGGATCTGGGGTGAGGTGGGGGAATGGGATATTTGGAAACTAATGAGGTCGATGCTGATGCTGGGTGGTTGTAGGGTCCCGAGGCAAAAGATGAGGCATTCTTCCTCCAGTTGGCGGGTGGCTTTGATTTGGTGGTGGAAGCAGCCTAGGTATTGCATGTCCTTGGGGGAGTGGGAGGGAGAGCTGAAGTGGTTGGCCACAGGACGGTGGAGTTGTTTGGTGCGTGTGGCCTAGTTATGTAACTTGAAACACTCCGCGAGTTGGCAATCTGTCTCCCCAATGTAGACATCAAAATCAACAGATGCAGTCGATGAGGTAAGTGGATATGCAGGGAAATCTCTGCCTGATGTGAAAAATTCCATTGGGGCCTGGATGGAGGTGAGGTGGGAGGTGTGGGCGCAGGTTTTACATCTTGTGCGATGGCAAGTGAAGGTTGTGGGTTTGGAGGGTGGTTTGGTAGGGGGCGTGAACCTAACAAGGGAGTTGCGGCGGGAATGGTCTCTGCAAAACACAGGTAGGGGTGGGGAGGGATACATCTTTTGTGGTGGGATCTGATTGTAGGTGGCGGAAATGGTGCAGGATAACCCCCTGTATCCAGAGATTAGTGGGATGGAAGGTGAGGAGCGTTCTATTCTTGTTATTGTTGGAGGGGTGGGGTTTGAGGACAGAGGTGAGGGAAATGGAAGAGATGCACTGGAGGGCATTGTTGATCACATGGGAGGAGAAATTGTGGTCCTTGAAATAGGAGGATATCTGGGATGTCTTGGAGAGGGATTGCTTCTCCTGGGAGAAGATAAGGTGGAGGCAGAGTAATTGGGAATAAGGGTCACGGCCTGTTGATGGTTCTAGACCATCTGATAAAGATAAAGATTTTTCCACCATGGAGGAATTTGCAGTTTCTCCTAAATAATTGCTATATAGCCTGTCTGTTTCTAGTATAGCAGAGGAGTCCTCTTTTGAAAATTAATTCTTCTCAGTAGACTTCTGATACATGGATATGTTTGGCTCATACTCTGCCCTGGGCCTTTTCCTATTCTTTCATCAACTTCCATATAAGAATTCCTGTTTCATGTTTTGGTGTCTACATAAGGGTGTTGCTTACTGACCCCTACTATCGCTGAGCTTCTCCCTCGCCTTTGTTTACAGATCTCTGAACTGTCCTTATGTTTTTTCCCTGTAGCACCATACTGTCACTGGGCTTTATTTTACGTCCAATGACTCTTGGCTCCAACTCTGTGGGTCTGGTCAACATTGCCACCAGGTGGTATTGAGAGATCTACAGTGAGTGAACAACAACAGGCTTTATTAAACACAACTATATATAGAGGATGATAAGAATGGCCATCTTATCTGGAGCCCTGTAGACCCAAGCTCCAATTCCCTGTGATCTGACATGACTATGACATAGCTCCTTTTGTATATGCTCAGATGCTGCATTTATAGGGTAAAGGTGTAATTTTCTTTGCTCTACATTAGTAGAGTGTCACAGGATCAGCACTGGGGTGACAGCAATTCACAAATGTTCCGAAGAAGGGTCATACCAGACTTGAAATATTAATTTTATTTCTCTTTCGAAAGATAGTGCCAGATCTGCCGCGTTTCTCTGTATTGATTTCAGATTTCCAGCAACTATATTATTTTCGAGTGTGTTGATGGGGATGCACAGCAGGTCAGGCAGCATCCGAGGAGCAGGAGAATCGACATTTCAGGCATAAGCCCTTCATCAGGAATGGGTCTTTTCTGACGAAGGGCTGATGCCCGAAATGTTGATTCTCCTGCTCCTCAGATGCTGCCTGACCTGCTGTGCTTTTCCAGCAATACACTCTCGACTCTGATCTCCAGCATCTGCACTCCTCACTTTCTCCCAATCATGTTATCTTGCCTTGTTTACAACCAGACCAGGTTGGAGAGGGTGAATCCTGCGACCTATGCTTCAATAAAACATGCAAAGTTGTTCTAAGTTTATTACATATATCTTTTCTTCAGTGACCTTTCGAAAAAATTACCATGCAGAGAGAGAGTCCTGTTTTGCTTTGATGTGTTAAGTCTCAATCCAAAAGAAAACATTATTTTGTCGCCTTTGTTTTCAACTAAGAAGTAACATTACACACAACTGACTTTTTTGGTTTTTTTCACCTTTTTAACTACCACCAGTAATCACCCATGTAGCCAATTAAATATTTACAAGCAAAGCTCATAATTGGCAGATCTATCATTATTATGTATCACCAACAATTGCTGACAGTGACTAAAATCAAATTAATAACAGATTAAGTTGAATTACATTTATCAAATTAATTCCAATTTAACTAGTTGCCTTGAATATTGATATTCATTAAGAGTGAAGTGACGAGTCTATTAGACCTCAGAATCAAGAATTCATAGATGAATCTTCCAATGTACTAGCAGTGAGACAAATTATGATTTCTGACAGCACAGATCAGAGATCAGTCATGGGATTTTGTCAGCTCCTTGCTTTAGCTTCACGTTGTCTTTACTAACTTTTCTGCATAAGGCATCAACATTCTTTTTTTTAAGATTATATATAATACTCCTTCTTTCTTTTTTCCCCTCTCTCCTGAATGTATTGAGCCCTTGTTGGGGGTTAATAGCCAAAAATCCCCAAGTGCCATACTTTAAGCATACATTTTGTCAGTGAACGTATCAAAAACTATTGACTGGGCTCATGAAGATTGCTCATGAAAACCTGATCCCATCCTCATCTAATTATCAAGCATGCACCCCATTCTTTCAAGGGTCTTCTTATTGGATAGCCAGCAAAGAGAAGATTGCTGGATTACCCTTCACTACCGCAACAGCATTTTGGATCCAAATGGGAGCATCCTTAATACTGAACCAGCCAATTAGGCACAGAATAGGAATTGAATAAGGAAACTTGTTAGGCTATAACACAACTACTCACTGTCTTAACCAAGTAAATCACTGAGGATTCAGTGAGTTTCCATTGGAGTTAGTAAGTGTATAATTTAGTCCGATTTTCAAACACTTAATATTTATTTCACTTAATGTAGGTACATAGGAACAGGAGTAGGCCATTCTACCCTACAAGCCTGTTCCACCATTCAATAGATATCATGGCTGATCTGTGGCCTAAGTCCATATGACCTTTGGCACATATCCATTAATACCTTAAAGACCTGAACAAACAATTATCTATCTCAGATTTAAAATTAACCTCTGTTTGTGAAAGAATTCTGCCCTTTGCGTGTAAACACCAACTGCCTTTTATGAGTAAAGGTACTTCCTAACATCTCTCCTTAATGCCCTAGCCCCAATTCTCAGATTATGCCTCATGATCCTAGAATCCTCAATCAATGGAAATTGTTTATTTAACTTGTCTTTTTCTGTTACTACCTTGAAGACTTGGATTAGATTACCCTTAAACTTCTAAATTCTGGAAGATCATAAAGTAGGTAGTAGACAGTGGCAAACTGTCTTGTCTCATTTACATCTTTCTGGAGTTAAGATGAAAGATTAAAGTTAGGAACAATTGCTGTTTATACTTTAACAACTTCTTGGCACGATCAAACTTTGGCTTTGGCTCAAACACAACTGTTTCTAGGTAATGACAGTCATTCTGGTATTAGACTAATTTTGTAAGTTTAATGTGTTAGTTGGAAAATGCTACATCATCAGTTGTTTCTTTCATATATGAAAAGCATTGAATTGTGCAATGCATTGACTGTGTTACTTTTGGAGGCCAACAGATTATTCTATTGTTGCCATTGGCATAACTCGATTTATTTTATTTGTTGATATAATACAGACCAGATAATTGGCACTGCCTGTTGATACAAACCATAAGGTCCTAAGACTGTTTTTTGGACTATGATGAATTAGGTGATCTGAGTCAAAGGCAAGTGTTATAATTGCCCTCAGATTCTGTGGACTAAAAAGAGGTACAAATGCATTTATGATTTTAAAAAAAACTCAAGATGCAAGTAATGCTGA
Organism: Chiloscyllium punctatum; assembly: GCF_047496795.1. NCBI lineage: Eukaryota > Metazoa > Chordata > Chondrichthyes > Orectolobiformes > Hemiscylliidae > Chiloscyllium > Chiloscyllium punctatum. The sequence goes on along the minus strand of NC_092752.1, from coordinate 19,016,040 downwards.
CATTTATCTAAAATGTTATAAACTTTAAACCCATTCAGGGGTTAGACAGTGAACCACATACACAGGTTGAATCGAATGCAGACCAGAATTACTATTCATATTGCTGCTCTTCTCGTACCAGTTGGGTTTTACTTTACAAAAACTTGATTATTATTCGTCTGGTCAGTCTAACTTTATCTTATCACTCCTGCTATGAAATGTAATTGTAGATAATGGGTGCTTGATTAGGCTTAGCTTTCATACCCTGCAATGCTGAAGAACTTGGAAAAATTCACTCTCTTGGCTCACACAAGAAAAATTGTAATTTGGACAAGGTACCAGAGAGATGGCAGTGCCTGAGTCCCTACATGGAACTCATTCTCGGAGAAAACATTTAAAAAAATAAAACTCTTAACTGAGCACAATCTTTTTTTTTAAACTGTAAGCATTGGGAGTAGACACTGGACTAAAAATCTCCCCTTCTCAAAACAAATATAGACAATTCAATCTGCAGAATAGTTAAATGATTAGGCATATTTGTGTTTTTTAATGTTTGTTTCTACATAATCCAGTTAAAGGAACCCATACTTTCAGATTCAGATTTTCTGTCAAAGAAAATATTTATTCTTATGTACTCCTACTCTGTTTATAATTTTGATTCCACAGAAAGTACAATTGCTTAAGAAGGAAGAATAAAGCAGTGGATTAACATGGCACCTGTTGGACATGAATCATTACATGGTGGTTCCCATTTAAGAAACATAATATAGTTCCAGAAATAACAGTAAAGAAAAAAATAAAGAAATGATTCAAAAAGATTAAATCAAAAGATTAATGTTAAAACTGAAAAATCCCATGAAAGAATAAACTAGGTTGTTACTGACAAAACATATTAAAATTATATCTAAAAATTGTCCAAATCAAATTCTGGAGGATAAGGTTCATCAGCCTTAACTTCATACCAGTATATAATAAGCCTAAAAATTAACTTTTGAGGCAACTATAAGTTTGACTCAGCCTGTGGCACTGTAGATTATGGGCTTATAAAATGTCAGAACATCAGACAAAATTGTATTCTTCCAGATAAAGTGTCAAATTGAGATCCTGTTAGCCAATTAGTGTTGAAGATTTTTATGGCCACATTCAATAGCAGCTGGGATCACTCGATGTTCCAGCTGATATTCTTCAAGGTAAAGGGACGGCCATTTCAGACAGAGATTGGGTAAATTCTTTTCATTTGAAAGGTTGTGAATTTGTCTCAGAAAGCCGTGGATGCTTAGTGATACAATTAGATTTTGACTATTTTTTAAAAATATGATAAATGAAAGTATTTCTGATCTGAGGGGTTGAACAGACAGAGGTGAGGTAATTACAAATCAAAAGGAGGCTTATGCTATGTTGGTAAAGACATAATGTGAGTTGGCAAAAGTTAAGCAATGTAAGCCTCTTGAGAAGATGTCCATGCATTCTGAGAAAGGTTTTAGAATTATTCACAGTTTCAGATATTAAGGCACCTCGTTAACTAGGGAAGGTTTTAAAATGATCCATATACTTTTTCAGATCAAAGGAAAAATTTATGTTACTTAATAATTGGTTTGCAGTTCTGTCTGGAGACAGATAATATCCACCATGTTGCCACAGAGATGGATTGACAGGGCAATGTTCCTCTTATTTTGTTATATATCTCAATTTATTGGTTTCACACTCTGGGGTGCTCTGGAACTAAGGGTACTTGGAGACTGATTTGCAAATAGGATCCATGCAGAGAATTAAATATCCAAATGCATTAAACACCATCAGATCTGTCTTGTGAAGCTAGTAGAGGTAATGATCGGTGGAACATTCTCAAAACTGTAAAGTTAAAAGGGATTTTTCATTGACCATCTCCTTTTGCTTTGCACTATCATCTCTTAAGCATTTAAGCTCACAGTTTTCTATCTATCAGAGACCTTCCATTTTGTTCATTTGGCACCCTACCCAAACCAACTATTCCCTACCTCCCTGCTTATTATATCTAACATTTTCCAAGTCTGGTCAGGAGTAAAATATTAAAATGTTCCAGTTTCTCTTTTGAGAGATGCTACCAGACGTGGTTTTTCCAGAATTTTCTATTTTAATTTTAAACATCAATACCAATACCTGAACTTTATTTCAGGTTAAATGCACATTGAAATGTGAGAATTGCACTTGTATTTTGTGACTGGAAATAAAATTTACCTTATAAATTATTTCTCACTTTTATGTATAGTGCAATTGTTTATGCATTTGGGTGAAATTATTTGGTCACTGTTTTAATGAAGCTCTTAACTTGTTTCAGTAGCTTTGTTAAAATAGTGAATCCCATTTCTAAATATTTGTGACAAGGTAGCTTTTCCCTCTAGAATTTTGTACAGTCTCAGGGACTTTTCTTTAAGACATTACTTGCCAAGTTATTTTAAATTGTTCGTTGCAATCAGAAGGTGTCTGTTACTCTCTGAAAGAGAAGTTATGCAAGGTAATAACAAACATCTTGTGTAATTTGTTCAAAATACGTTTTTGTTCTGAAGCTCCTTTTGAATGCCAATACAGATGTTTACATTCACAAGGTTCAGCCACTGTTATAAAGGAATCCAACAGCCTTTGTGTTTTCAAATCAATTAGGTTTCTGCATATAAAATTATCGATTTGACCAGATAGCTTTATGATATTACAATTGAAAATCATAAGAAACAGAAGTGCATTATTCATCAACTTTAGTCTGCTCTATCATTTAATAAGACTGTGACTGATCTGACTGTGGGTTTTGTCAACTTTCCTGCTGGTTCCCACAATCTTTGACTCCCTTGCAAATCAAAAATCTATGTCAGCCTTAGTTGTATTCAACGAACCAGCCTCCACTGTCTTTGAAGAGAATTCCAAACAAGCCTCGGAGTAGAAATTCATCCTCTTTCCACCTTAAAAGAGGGACCACATTTTTAAAAATTGTACCCCAGTTTCCCAAGATGGGAAACATCCCTTCAATACCTACACTATTATCCCTCTCAAAATCTGAGATATTTCAATAAGATCATTTTCCATTATAATGACCTCTTAAGGAACATAGAGCATTGAACAGGTCTTTCGGCCTACCTGTCTGTGCCAACCATGATGCCATTCATCTGTCTACACATTGTCCATATTCCTCTATTCCCTGCCTGTTCGTTTATCTGTCTAAAGGCCTCAAACATTCATGTATCTGCTTCTACTGCCTCCCTGGTAGTATTTTCCAGGCACTTAAGTAACCATTGCATGAAAAAACTTGCCTCTCACATCACCTTTAAACTTTTCTCCTCATCTTAAATCTATGCCCCCTGGAATTTGCCATGAATACCCCAGGGTCAAAGATTTCAACTATCCACCCTATCCATGTCTTATAATGTTATATGTTTCTAGGTCGCTCCTCAGCCTCCGATGCTCTAGTGAAAATAATCCAAGTTTATCCAACCTTACCTTATAGCTAATACACTCCAATCCAAGCAACATCTTGGGATAACCTCATTTGCACCCTCTATAAAGTCTCCACTTCCTTTCTCTAGAGTCCTTTTCATAGAGTGCTGACCAGAACTGCACACAATATTCCAAATGCAGCCTAACTAAATTCTGAAAGTAAAGGTGGCATGGTAGCACATTGGTTAGTACTGCTGCTTCACAGCACCAGAGACTTTGGTTCAATTCCAGCTTTGGGTGTCTGTTTATCTAGTATTTGCACATTGTCTATGTGGGTTTTTTCACACAGTCCAAAGATGTGCAGGTTAGGTGGATTGGCCATGGTAAAAAGACCTGTAGTATCCATGGATTTCCAGGCTAGATGGATTAGCCATGATAATTGCTGGGTTATGGGGATAGAGTGGGGTTTTGGGTGGAATGTGATTCAGAGGGTCAGTGCAGACTCACTGCTAAATAGCCTCTTTCTGCACTGTAAGATTTCTATGACGCTTATACAGCTGCAACATGACTTGCCAACTTTGATACTCAATGCCCTGACTGAAGGCAAGCATACCATACGCCTTCTTTACCACTTTATCTTCTGGTGTTCCCACTTTCAGGGAGCTATGAGCTTGGACCCCAAGGTCCCTCTACATATCAATGCTCCTAAGGGTCCTGCCACTTTCCTCTTGCTTGGTGGATGGCTCTGGTAGAATTCTGCAGATGACACAAAAATTGGTGGAGTTGTGGATAGTGAGGAAGATTGTCAAAGGAAACACTAATTCTAGCAGTCATCCATTGAACAGAACTTGTTAGCAGATAATGTGCTTCCACTACCTTGACAGGTCATTTGGTGCTCTGCAGTATGCCCCACATGGTTTCATAGATTATGGTCTGCAAGCTGTGGCCAAACAATGCAGTAATTTATTTGATTAGAATGACCAGGAATAGCAACACACCTCATCAAAAGATAATGAACAGGACAAGCCTGAGAACGAACACATGAATATGCTTGAACATTTAATAGATTACTGGGCCCCTAAGCAGACATACTGGAGATAATCTGATATGCATGAGACTCACCCAAGATTGAGGGTCATACATGAGCATTAAACAATTACCAAGACAGCTTTGCATGTTTGGCATGTCTTGCAACCACTGTCACCAAATGCCCAAGAGTTGACTCTGGTGTCCTCTATCACCTAGAAAATAGCAAGAGGAGTGGACCTCCGTCACACACTTTATCTCAGGAAGATTCATGTGCCAGCAAGCAGCCTACCATTAAAGAGATCACAGAACCTAATTGATTACTATAGGTCCTCAACTTCACATAAGGCAATTCAATTGTCTCTATTGAAAGCTTGGAGAAATACTGTTCTAAAATTTCAATACTCACAGTTGCAGTAGCCAAGTTGTGCCTTTATTACACATGTGCAGAGCCAACTCTGAACAGTTCAGTACTTTTAACCAGCGGTTTAAATAAACACAATTTATATACATTTTCATTATCAGTTACAATTTAATGATATTAAGTTGGTAAAGGCTACAGTGTAACAGCTTTCAATGGGCTGATAATCACGACCCTGTACAGTAATTGCGATACAATGACTTGTATTGTACTTCCAGAGACAGTAAGAATAGATGTGCCTATTCACTTGGTGTGACAATAGTCTTACCCATTTCTTAGTTAGGTTTCCTGTGCATTGTTTGTGCGTTTCCTATTTCTTAATAGGTCATCTTATGTCATTGTTTGTTTGTGCTTTAACACCCTAGCTGCTGGACTTAATGGCGCTCTAAAATAAATCCTAATTTTGCACCTTTACTATGAAGCATAATCAGTTTTTGATTTGCTCGAGCCCTGCAAATTAGGCAAGCACTTATTATCCATTCCTAATTGGCCTTGGGAGATCCTCTTGAACCACTGCAGTGGGTAGGTACACCTGTATTGTTATTAGGAAGGGAGTTCAAGAATTTTGACTCAGTGATGGTGAAGGAACGGAGATATCACTCCAAGTCAGGATGGTGCGTGGAAAACAACTTGCAGGTGATGGTACTCCATTCCTCTGTTGCTCTTGCCCTTTAACATGATAGAGGTCATGGGTTAGGAAAATGCTGTCTAAGAGGCTTGGTGAGTTCCTCCAATGCATCAGTTAGCATGGTGGCTCAGTGGTTAACACTGCTGCCTCACAACATCAGATAGGTGTGGACTTGATAGGCCAAATGGCCTGCTTCTGCACTGTATGGATTCTATGATGATCTTGTAGATGGCACACACTGTGAGTATAATGGTACTGAGAGAGGATATTTCAGACCAAAAGACATAGGGTAGAATTAGGCCATTTAGCCTATCAAATCTGCTCCATTGTGGCTGATAATATTTTTCAAACCCATTCTCTTGGCTTCTCCTCCTAGCAAGTAAGAATCTATTTACCTCTGTCTTAAATACAGAATGAGCAGCCAAAGGAAGTGGTGGAGGCTGGTACAATTACATTTAAAAGGCATCTATCTAGATAGAGACATGAATAGGAAGGGTTTAGAGGGATATGGACAAAATGCTGGGAAATGCGACTAGATTTGTTTAGGATATCTGGTCGGCATGGACCAGTTGGACCAAAGGGTCTGTTTACATGCTATACATCTCTTATGACTTCAAATATACAATGACGTGGACTCCACAGCTTTCTGCGCCCATGGGCTCCACAGATTTACCACCCTTTGGCTCAAGAAATTCCTCTTCATCTCAGTTCTAAAGGGTCTTCCCTTCACTAAGGCTATGCCTTCCAGTCCTAGTTTCTCCTACTAATAGAAACATCTTCTCCATGTCCACTCTATCCAGGCTCTCAGTATTCTCTAAGTTTCAATCAGACTCCCCCTATATCCTTCTAAATTCCATTGGGTACATACACAGAGTCCTCAACCACTTCTCGTATGTCAAGCTCTTCATCCCTGGGATCATTCTTGTAAACGTTTTCTAGACCCTCTCCAAGGCCAGTACATCTTTCCTTATATATGAGCCCTAAAATTTTCCAAATGCAGCCTGATGAGAGCCATATATGGCTTCAGCAGTACATCAGTGCTCTTTAAATGTCCTCCTGAAATGAATGCTAACATTGCATTGGCCCTGCTAACCACCAACTGAAACTGCATGATAGAAAAGCAGGCATCTGGAAGAGCATAGCAAGCCAGCCAACATCAGGAGTGGAGAAGTCCGACATTTTGGGTATAATCCTTCTTTAGAAATGGGGGTGGGGGGAGTTTCAGATAAATGGGGGAGCGGAATGGTGAGGTGGTGGTAGGTGAATACCGGTGGTAGGCACGACCTGGTAGATCAATAGGAATGAATCCAGTTGGTAGCTGGAAGGAGGGGTCAGTCGGAGGGATAGAAAGAAGGAAGCGGGGCTGGAAACAGAGTCGAGGGATGGGTGGCAAAGTTATTTGAAATTGAAGAACTCAACGTTGAGTCCTCCGGGCTGTAGATTGCCCAGGCGGAAGATGAGGGATGAGGTATGGTTCCTCCAATTTGCGGTCTAATTCAGTGTGGCAATGGAGGAGACCTAGGATGCACATGGAGGAGAGGGAATGGGAGGGAAATTGAAATGGGTGGTGGCCAGGCATCAGGCTTGCCCTTACAAGCCTGGTTGTGATGCTCAGCGAAATGTGCCCTTAGTTTACATTTGGTCTCACCGATGTAGAGAAAACTACATAGGGAGCACTGGATACAGTAAATTAGGTTGGAGGGGCAGGTGGACCTCTCCATGGAGGTGGTGTACCGACAGGATTTGCATCTTTCACGGTTGCAGGGGAAGGTACCAGGGGGCTCGGGGGGGGGGGGGGGGGGGGGGGGGGGAGTTGATGGGGAGTGTGGCACGAATCACATAGTGCCAAGGGAATGGTCCATGTAGAAGACAGAGAAGGGTGGGGAAGGGAAGATCTTGGTGGTGTGATATAATTGGAATTGGTGGCAATGTTTGAAGATGATACGTTGGATGCATAGACTGGTGGGGTGGAAAGTGAGGACAAGGTGTATCCTGTCTTTATTATGTTTGAATAGGGCAAGTTTTAGAGCAGTGGAAGGAGGAATGGAAGGGGTACAGTACAGGGCTGGATGAAAGGAGGGGGAAAGCACACGGTTTAAAGTAGGGGGACATCTGGGATGCTTGGGAGTGGAATATCTGCTTGGCAGAACAGATGCGACAGACACAGAAGAATTGGGAAAAAGGGATGAAGGTTTCACAGGATACTGGATGAAAGGTCATGTAGTCCAGGTAGTTAAGGGAGTCTGTAGGTTAGTAGTAAATGTCAGTTTGTAAACTGTCGCCAGAGATTGAAACAGAGAGGTCAACAAAGGGGAGGGAGATGTCAGAGATGGACCAAGTGAATTTAAAGGCAGAGTGGGCATTGTTGACAAAGTTGATGAACTGCTCCAGTTAAGCCTGCATACAGGATTCAGCCATCGATGTGATGGCAAAAGAATTGGGAAACAGTACTTGGGTATGTACTGAAGGAGGACTGTTCAATGTAGTTGACAAAGAGGGAAATGTAGCTCAGGCCCATGAGAGTGCCTGGATTTGGACGAAATGGGAACAGTTGAAGGAAAAGTTATTGTAAGTGAGGACTAACTTGGCGAAGCAGAGGAGAGTATTGGTGGAGTGGGACTGGATGAGTCTGTTGGAGAGAAAGAACCCTGAAGGTTTGCAGACTGCCCTTGTAGAGTGTGGATGTATATAGGGACTGCATGTCTATGGTGAAGATAAAGTGCATAGGGCCAGGGAACTGGAGGTTTCCAAAGAGGTGGAAGTCGTGGATGGTATCCCGAATGTAGGTGGGGAAGTGCCTGGACCAAAGGGGAGAGAATGGAGTCAAGGTAGGAAGAAATGAGGTCCGTGGGGCAGGAGCATGCAGAGACAATGGATCAATCAGGGTAGTTTGGGCTTGTGGATCTTGGGGAGCAAGTAGAACTGGGCAGTGCAGGGCTGGGACACAATGAGATTGGAGGTGTTGGAGGGGAGATCACTGGAGGCAATGAGGCCATGTAGCTGACAAAGAGGGAAGTGTAGCTCGGGCCCATGCGAGTGCCTAGATTTGGACGAAATGGGAACAGTTGAAGGAAAAGTTATTGTAAATGAGGACTAACTTGGCGAAGAGTGGCCTAACTTGGATGAGAGTGGCCTAATGGGCCTTGGTGGGGTTGTGATCATGGGTGAGGTTGGACATGCTGTCAAGAGGGCTGGCGTTCGGCCTCTGTGACATAGAGCCCCACCTTGGTCAGCGGGTTTGATGGTGAACTAGGGATTGGTGCATTGCACATTCAGCGGGGGTGAGGTTGGAGTGAGAGGGGGTGCGTGGAGAAATCTAACTGAAGTTGCATGTTAGCCTTAAGAGAACACTGATCTAGAGCTCCCAAGTCAATTTGTGCTTCAAAGTTTTGAAGCCTTTCCCCACTTAGAAAATAGTTTACACTTCTATTCTTCCTACCAAAGTGGATAACCTCATACATTCCCACATTGTATTCCATCTGCCACTTCTTTGTCCACTTGCCTAGTCAGTCAAAGTCCTTCTGCAGCCTCTCCACTTCCAGTCCCGCCACCTGTCTTTATGTCACCTGCAAACTTAGCAACAATGCCCTCAGTTCCTTTGTCCAGATAGTTAATGTATAAAGCAAATAGTTCTGGTTCCAACAGTGACCCCTGTGGAACTCAACTAATCACTGGCAGCCATCCTGAAAAAGTCCTTTATCCTCACTTTTGCCAGTTACCCAATCCTTCATCCATGACGATCATGCTTGAGGTGTTAATCACGTCAGCTGTTTTCTTTTGAATGGTGTCTTGAGTGTTGTAGGAGTTGTATTCACCTGGTAAATGCAGAGTCCTGACTTGTTAACTTGTGGATATTGGACAGGCTTTGGGTAGCCAGAACATGGTGGCACAGTGGTTGGCACTACTGCTTCACAGGGCCAGAGATCCAAGTTCAATTCCCACCTCAGGCAACTCTCTGTGTGGAGTTTGCACATTCTCCCCGTGTCTGTGTGGGTTTCCTCCCACAGACCAAAGATATGCAGGTTAGGTGAATTGGCCATGCTAAATTGCCCATAGTGTTAGGTGTAGGGGAATGGGTCTGGGTGGGTCGGTGTGGACTTGTTGGGCCAAAGGGCCTGTTTCCACACTGTAAGTAATCTAATCTTAAAAAAGGCAATTTCTAACCTGTGACAAGCTCTTGTAGCCAGTCTTTATATGATCAGTTCAGTTCAGTGCCTGATCAAATGATAACTCTTAACTGCTGATAATGGGAAACTATTGATATTAATGACATTGAACATTAAGGGTGGATTCTCTCTTGTTCGAAATAGTCATTACCTGAATGTGTTTCACTTATCAAATATTATGCAGTATTGCTGTACATTGAACATGGAAAACTACAGGACCCAAGGCATTGTGAATGGTGCTGAATTTTGTGCAGTCAGCAGCAAATATCCCCATATGGAGGAAAGGTTAAGGAATCTACAAAGGTACTTGTCCAGAAATGACTGACCTCCCAAAAAAAAGTAACCATCTTACTTTGTGCTTGATATGATTCCAACTAGTATAATGTTTTTTGATTCCCATTGCCTTCACTTTTACTACAGATTCAGGCAATATGCTTGACACACCTTATGATGGAGTATTTGCAAAGCCTGTATGTCCTACAGATTGGCAAACATCAAGTGGACACACAAACAATAAAGACTGATTGGAAACAGACACCTGTCTTTTAAACAACAAATGTTTAGCATTGCTCTTCAGCTAAAGTGTTTCAAAAATTTGGCAACACCATGTTATAGTCCAACAGGTTTATTTGGAAGGGCTGTATCTGGTAGCTACCTGATGAAGGAGCAGCATTCCAAAAGCTAGTACTTCCAAATAAACCTGTTGGACTGGTGTTGTGTGATTTTTAACTTTGTGCACCCCAGTCCGACACTGGCACCTCCACATCATTAAAATATATGTTCATGGGATGTGGGTTTCACTGACTACATCAGCACTTACTGCCCATCCTTAATTGGCCTGGAGTGGTGGTGATGGGCTGCCTTCTTGCCAATCATGAGACATGCCACTACAGTTAGGGTGTCCAATAAATCAAGCCCACAAAAAATTCTACAGCACGTATAAACATAATAAAAACACATTTACATTACAAAGTGGATTTAAGGAAAATCCCATGCTATCATTGTGCTTTCATAAATTAATTTCCCACCACATCTTGGTGTGAACCCAATACCAGCAAATGAGCTGGAGGTTGGTGTTGACTATGATGTTCTATTGTCTAAGATGATTGTATTCACTTCTCACAGAAAGGAAGTTGCCCTCATGTTCTGGGGAAGGGTCGAAACGTTAACTTTGATTTCTCTCCACAGATGCTGCCAGACCTGCTGAGCTTGTCCAACAACTTCTTGTTTTTGTTTCTGCTTTACAGTATCCGCGGCTCTTCCGGTTTTTATTCTGGTCTCCATGGCGACCGCGGGCTCAGCCGATAACGACCCACTGAGTAACGCGCTCTCAGAAACCATGAGACCCGGCGTCAGAATTATTCCCTTCCACCCGACCACACGCACAGTTTTGTTCCTAAGCCTTTCCCGCCGTCTCTCCGCGTCCCGCCACCAGCTTTGAATCCCCCGTTCCGTTTCCAAGGTAGGTCGGACGGCGCACGACAACGGCCGCGGTCGCCGGGTGATGACGTCGCCACCGCAGCCTGCGGCCGGACGGCAGGGCGCGGTCGCGCTATGATGACCCGTACTACGGTGACGTGTCTTCGGGCAAAATGGCGGCCGACATCACGCTGCTGTTCCGAGCGAGTGTGAAAACCGTCAAAACTCGGAACAAGGCGATCGGTGTCAGCGGCGAACCGGTCAAGGAGGAGATCCTGAGGAAGGGGAGGACCAGGGCCGAGTTCACTGCCCGGGCCAGAGAAGTGGTGAGTGCCAGAGAGACAATGTGAACAGTGTTGTCAGGGATACAAAGTTATTGTGACGAAGGCTGAAAAAAGTTGCATTTCTGTGGCACCCTCAACGTCCACCGGACAGCATCCCCCCCCCCGCCGCCCGCGCACACTTCTCTCCAAAGTGCTTTACAGCCAATGGTACATTTCTGAAATGTAGTCGCTGTTGCACTGTAGGCAACACAGCGGTCAGCCGGTGTGCCTACAGCAATCTGATGTAAACATAGTACTTTACTGTTTAGTATGAAAATGGTTTGTGGTCTGGTGGTCAACTCTCCGTTGAACATCGCCGGCCGTGTTGCTCGGGTGATCCACTCTGGCACGACAGTCTCTTCTGCATCTGTTGCGGGACTCGGAGACCTCTGTTTACAATGGCCGTTCTACTGACCAGCTGATTTCCAGAGCCAGGGTAACTTCCATATGTCCTTGTAACGGGTATGGATGCCCAAGAAGGCATGGCGCTGCAGATAATTCATTTTACAGATGATCGTTATCCGGTTAATATGGCCTCGTAAGCACAGAGAGCAAGCATGTTCCAGACGTTTGAGTTTGTGCCCTTATCCTGCTAAGATGCACTGAGGATTCATTAGCAGAAGTGAAGGTGAAAATGGTTTCAGAGATAGTTTGCTGGTTACTGTGGAGTCTGCATATGTAAGACTGTAAACAAACTCCAGCGTCACGTTGTCAATGGTTATAGATGGCATATGACAACATTCTAAAAATGATCATGGTACTATTGGTCATACCAACCTTTTACAGGTGTGAGAGAGTCTGTTGCTCAGTATGGAATGTTCATGTAGCAAACAACTGAGATAAGAACTTGATGCACATTTGTCTTCGATCTTCAGTGGGTGAGACTGAGTAGATTTCTTTCAGTTCTGGTACATAAGTAGGTACTGTGTACAGTTCACCAGATGGTATACAGCATTAGTCAAGAGGAGAATATGCCAAAATATGTTGGTGTCATAACACAACTGTTTTTGACCCCGCTGCAGATTTCAAAGGGTGCTAATCTGGCCCTAGCTGACCTTGTTCAGTATTTTGTTAAGAAAAGAAGATCTTATTGAGCAACTTCAGCAGGTTACCAATTTTGTCCAGCAGCACAAATGGGCTGTTTCTCCTAACGTGGTGAAGTCAAAATAAATATATTGCCATTGCTCACATCATTTGTCTTGCACCTGCTGGACTGAGAAGATCATGTCAACTTTAAATTTCAAATTCGGAAACTACACTGATTCGAAATAGATGCATTCAGCCAAGATCTGGAGACTGACGAAGGCATCGTGGGAAGATTTGTTAGTCATGTTACTTGGCAGGGAGATGCTTTATAGTTCTTGCAGTTGCTGCAGCCACCCTTGGTTTTGTATATGGTCTTAGTCCTCGAATCATGCCTATCCTGGGTATTGTCACTTCTTTCCAGCAGAGACAGATGCTGCAGGAGTACCCGTTTCTTGTGCTGGATGAATTAAAGTCGTATAGCACCAGCACCTTGAGCTTAACCCATTGCAAAAAATAGCTTTACTGAGCCATGGTCTCAATATCTAGCTCTGCCATGATAGGCAGGTTTTTATGATACCGAGAACTTCCACAGTAATGATCTATACAGTACAATTTATCGCAGTGTTCAAACGATCTCTCCAACTTTACATTGTAGCCAATGATGTTACAAGCCAATGATTGTAGCCCTGTCGTTGTTTACAAGGGAGCTGTTTGGAGTCCGTGGACCATGTATATATTGGGTGTGGGCGTTTGCACTCCCTTTTTGATTTCCTCAAAAACCTTCTCCTCTGTTTCTGGCTGCACTTCAGTCCCACGCTCCTGATCTTCGGGCACCCGGTACGGAGGAGGGAGGGCAGGTCCGAGGACCTCCTCGTGGGTCTGCTCCTGGGCCTGGCCAAACTGGCCATCAACAGGTCCAGGCAGCGGGCCGTGGAGGGGGTCGTTTGGGCCGACTGCCTGCCCCTCTTCCGGGGTTACGTTAGAGCCCGGGTGTCCTTGGAGAAGGAGCACGCGGTGTCCACCGACACCCTGGAGTTGTTCAGGGAGAGGTGGGCGCCGCAGGGAGTGGAGTGCATCATTTCTCCCTCCAACTCTATTTTGATTTAGTCCCTACCCTCCCCTTCACTGTTTTGATCACACAGCATTGCCCTGTGGTTTGAAGGGCAGTGCTTGTCACTGGCCACTCGGGTGTTTTTCCTATCTTCCTGGTGGTGGAAATTGAATAAAGATTCATGCACTTTGTGTCTTTTCACTGTGTCTCACACCTGCACACACACACCATGGGTGCTGGGGAAAAAATAAGCACTACCGCAGTTAGGCGGTAGTGTGGGGGTTAAGGAAAAAAAAAGAAAAAAAAAAAAGAAAAAAAAAAACAAAAAAAAAACAAGGGAGCTGTTTTCTTTGCTTGATGGCACTGTTGCCTTTTGGATTGCTTCATACGTGCCTGTGACATCTCTGTATCAAAGGACATCTGGTCTTGCTGAAACCTGTAATCATTGCATGTCTATTGTGACTAGCAGTCTGTCACACTTTATTTCAAACAGCTCTTAATGCATCCCTCAGATTTCTTTTGTAATTCACGAGAGGGAAGGAGCTGGATAATCTCTGTTTTTGTGTTGTTGGTTTAGGGATATATATTGGCTTAGATAGCAGGGATGCCTCTGCTGCTGTTTGACCTTGTGCCGTTTTTGACCATCTGAGAGGGCACTTAGAGCTTCAGTTTAATGTCTCAACAGAAAGACTTCTGACAGTACAGCATTTCTTCAGTACTGAACTGGAGTGTCAAACTTAATTTTTTTTTTGTTGAAGATCTAGAGTGATACTTGAATCTCAAACATCTGACTTGAAGTGATGGTCTACCAACTGAACTGCAGCTGATATATTTACATATTATCATGAAATCCAGAAGCTCTTCACAATCAGTGTTGAAGTGTGGCACTTTTACTGTGGTGGCCATATTTCACACAGCAATGCTCCTTCAATTGACCAGAAATGGCCAATTAATGCTCTGCATCCAGTGTTGATGGTTGTGTTGAAGACAACATAGTAATGTACAATATCTCACTTTGTCATTTGTGTGTCACTAAATAATCAGTAGTTGCTGTCAATGATTCATCATAAAGGTACAGTCAATTGTACCAATGGAAGTGCCAGCCAGTATGTTCATGCAACGTCCTACAAGTGCAAATGATTGAATAACTAGACGATCTGTTTAGGAGATGTGGGTTGAGGAGAAATGTTGGCAAGGAGTTGAAGCATTCCTCATGAAGGGCTTATGCCCGAAATGTCAATTCTCCTGCTCCTTGGATGCAGCCTGACCTTCTATGCTTTTCCAGCACTACACTCTCGACACAGGAGACTAAGCACTACTGTTGTTACAACAAACAAACATATGAACAAGGAACAAGAATAGGCCAGTCGACCTTTTGAACTTATTCTGCCATTCAATAAAATCATGGGATTTTTAACCTCAACTTCACGTTTCTGCATACTCTCAAATCATTTTTTGTTCCAATAGCGCATTGAGATTATTTTTGTTGTTTTGAGTAGATAAATAGGTCCCAATACAATGCCTTATCCAAATGTCAGTTGACAAATGCAATAGGTATTCATGACCACATTTGAATGTCAGACTAAGCACTCAAGTCGTGTAAGGCTAAAATTCATAGTATTCTGATATAAAACAAAGAACTGTGGATGCTGGAGATCTGAAATAAAAACAGAAATTTCTGGAGAAACTCAGCAGGTCTGGCAGTATCTGTGTGGAAAAAGAAGAGTTCATGTTTGATTCCAGTAACTCTTCATCAAAATTGATAGCAGCTAAGAAGCTGGTGAAGATGGGGTTGGGGTTGAGTGAATGTGAGCAGATAGGTGGAGACTAAGCCCAGAGAATGAGAGATTGAAGGAAGTGCAGGTAAATTGCTCGCGTTGTCTGGGTATTTATCTTTACATTGAGGAGACTGAGTGCCAGCTGACAGATGCTGTCTCCTATCTCCATGAACTATGACCCCCCCCCCTTTGAGAATCAGGCCATTGTATCACCAACCTTATCTCATCTGTGATCTCCTTCTCCTCCACCACAATCTCCTTCATTCAATGTAGTCTACTGTATTTGCTGCTCACAATGTGATCTTGTCTACGCTGGGGAGACTAAATGCGGACTGAGTGCCATTGTGTAGAACACCTACATTCTGTCTGTAAAAATAACCCCAAACTTTCAGTCACTTGCCACTTCAACACATTACCGTGTTCCCATGCCAACATTTCTGTCTCAGGTCTGCCCCAGTGTTCCACTGCATCTCAACACAAGCTTGAGCATCAACTTAACTTTCGCTTGGGAACCCTGCCGCATTGAGGATGCAATATAGAGTTACATACTTTAGAGCCTGAATACGTCCTTCCATGTTTTTT
Organism: Chiloscyllium punctatum; assembly: GCF_047496795.1. Lineage (NCBI taxonomy): Eukaryota > Metazoa > Chordata > Chondrichthyes > Orectolobiformes > Hemiscylliidae > Chiloscyllium > Chiloscyllium punctatum. The sequence continues at coordinate 19,000,236 of NC_092752.1, read as the reverse complement.
ACTCTGTCTGTCTGTCTGTCTCTCTCACTCTCACTCTCTCTCTCACTCTCTCTCTCTCTCACTCTCTCTCTCCCCCACGCTCTCTCTCTCTCTCCCCCACGCGCGCTCTCTCTCTCTCCCCCACGCGCGCTCTCTCTCTCTCCCCCACGCGCGCGCTCTCTCTCTCCCCCACGCGCGCGCGCTCTCTCTCTCTCCCCCGCGCGCTCTCTCTCTCTCCCCCGCGCTCTCTCTCCCCCACGCTCGCTTGCTCTCTCTCTCTCTCTCTCTCTCTTCCCCCATGCTCGCTCGCTCTCTCTCTCTCTCCCCCACGCTCTCTCTCTCTCTCTCTCTCTCGCTCGCTCTCTCTCCCCCACGCTCGCTCTCTCTCTCCCCCACGCTCGTTCGCTTGCTCTCTCTCTCTCCCCCTGACTCTCTATCTCTCTATCTCTCTATCTCTCTATCTCTCTCTCTTCCCCCCCCCCCCCCCCGCCTCCCCCCTCCATCACTCTCTCTCTCTCTCTCACTCTCTCTCTCTCGTCATGTGTGTTCTCTTGGTCTCTGGGCTTCGTCATCAACTATCTGCCCCCGCACCCATCACCTGCCTTCACCATAGATATCACTTTCTATCAGTTCTAATGAAGAGTCACTGGACTTGAAGTACTAATTCTGCTTTCTCCCCACAGATGGTGTCAGACATGCTGAATTTCTTCTGCAATTTGTTTTTGTTTTGTGCTACTCACTGAACTGAATATATAAAGTTGTATTTTTGGTTAGTGGGAGAGGGTGCAATAAAAGTGAGAGTCGAAACAGGAAATAGCATTTCTTTTTCTCAGTTTGTTTACCAGTAAAAGAGATCGTTCTTTCCAATTCTAGTAAAAACAACTGCGTATTCTAGAGCAATTAATATGAGTAACTGACTGGGAACCAACCTTTCAAGTCAATCAGTAGAGTTAGGGAGAAGTAAATGCCTCCTAGCATTTAACTTTAGAGTGAATAGTGAGGGAAGATTTCATAGTGTTGTTTGTTTCAGTCAATCACTTACTGTCATATCAATACAATTTAACTTAAAGTGGTCTTCAGATTTACCTTTTTTCTCTAATTTCATACTTTGTGAACTATTGGTTGTTAGTTTTTCTTTTCAATCCCGAAGAACCGCTTCTATTCCATTTTCCCGAACAGTTTATCTTTCTAACAATAGGCATCAGTTAGTTACCTGCGTTTTTTTGTATTGCTTCAGTACTGTAGTTTTCCTATTCCCTAGGATTGATTGCTGGCAGATGATGGGTCAGGAAGTGTCTAAACTTTAGTACAAATCAAATTTTGCTTGTACAAGTCATGCTGCTATAACGTGCGTTTCGTTAATGCAAATTTGCCAGAATGTGATTGAAGAATTGGGGTGCTGTTTCTAAAGTGCAAACTTTTAAAACGTGTGTTGGCTGTAACGCGATTGCATCTCCAACACTTTAAGCGCTGTTTCTAAAGCGCGATTTTTCTAAATTACTGGGTTGCACAACATTGCAGCCATCATTTTATAGAAGAACTACTGATAATGAAAACTTAACTGACATCTATAACTTCAGTTCTGAAATTACCAGTCTTTGGAATGGTTTCAACAATGCCTGCGATGTAAGAGTACTTGATCAAAGAAGTCGTTCAAACCAACTTATTTGTAACTGGGATAGGCAGGTATTTAATGTTAGGAGCATATGAACTGATCAATTTAGTGTGACTTAGCAAATGTGTGCTACTTGCAGTTAAGGGATAGAGTTGAGTAATTAAGGAAGTTAGCAGAAGGTGGTGATCCTTTACTCTTCTTTTGGCTTTTTCTAACTTGTTCATCTTCCAGGTATTGATTCTTATTCTGCCATGGGAGAAGAAGCAAGTTATCTTGCAGTTTACAACTGTTTACTGGTGGTAAGGTTAATAAAGTATATAAAAATGTAATTAAGTATATAATTGAATAAAATAATTATGTACATATTAGAATACTTGTCATGGAGCCCACAAGAGAGCAGGCTATTCTGGACCTAGTGCTTTGCAATGAACCAGACTCTATAAAAGATCTTAAAGTAAGGGAACCCTTAGGAAGTAGCGACCATAATATGGTAGAGTTCAGTCTGGAGTTTGAAAGAGAGAAGGCAAAATCGGATGTAATGGTGTTACAGTTGAATAAAGGTAATTATGAGGGCATGAGAGAGGAACTGACTAAAATAGACTGGAAGCAGAGGCTAACCGGGAAGACAGTAGAGCAAAAATGGCAGGAGTTTGTAGGTATAATTGAGGACACTGTACAGAGGTTCATTCCCAAGAAAAGAAAGATTAACAGGGGAGGGATTAGACAACCTTGGCTGACAAAGGAAGTCAGGAAATGTATTAAAGAAAAAGAGAGATCCTATAAAGTGGCTAAGAACAGTGGGAAATCAGAAGATTGGGAAGGATACAAAAGCAAACAGAGGATAACAAAGAGTGTAATAAGAAATGAGAGGATCAAATATGAAGGTAGGCTAGCCAGTAATATTAGAAATAATAGTAAAAGTTTCTTTCAGTACATAAGAAACAAACGACAGGCAAAAGTAGACATTGGGCCACTTCAAACTGATGCAGGAAGCCTAGTGATGGGAGATACGGAAATAGCAGGAGAACTTAACAAGTACTTTGCGTCATTTTTCACAGTGGAAGACATGAGTAATATCCCAAAAATTAAAGGGTGTCACGGGGCTGAGTTGAGTATGGTTGCCATTACGAAAGAGATAGTGCTAGAAAAGTTAAAAAGTCTTAAAATTGATAAATCTCCTGGCCCTGATGGGATACACCCTAGAGTTCTGAGAGAGGTGGCTGAGGAAATAGCAGAGGCATTGGTTGAGATCTTTCAAGAGTCACTGGAGTCAGGAAAGGTCCCGGATGATTGGAAGATCGCTGTTGTAGCCCCCTTGTTCAAGAAAGGATCAAGGCAAAAGATGGAAAATTATAGGCCAATCAGCTTAACCTCGGTTGTTGGTAAAATTCTAGAATCCATCATTAAGGATGAGGTTTCTAAATTCTTGGAAGAGCAGAGTCTGATTAGAACAAGTCAACATGGATTTAGTAAAGGGAGGTCATGCCTGACAAACCTGTTGGAATTTTTTGAAGAGTTAACAAGTAGGTTAGACCAGGGAAACCCAGTGGATGTGGTCTACCCAGAATTTCAAAAGGCCTTTGATAAGGTGCCACACGGGAGGCTGCTGAGCAAGGTGAGGGCCCATGGTGTTCGAGGTGAGCTGCTGGGATGGATTGAGGATTGACTGTCTAACAGAAGGCAGAGAGTTGGGATAAAAGGTTCTTTTTCAGAATGGCAGCCGGTGACGAGCGGTGTCCCGCAGGGTTCGGTGCTGGGGCCACAGCTGTTCGCATTATATATTAATGATTTGGATGAGGGAACCGGGGGCATTCTAGCGAAGTTTGCCAATGATACGAAGTTAGGTGGACAGGCAGGTAGTACTGAGGAAGTGGGGAGGCTGCAGAAGGATCTAGACAGGTTGGGAGAGTGGTCCAGGAAATGGCTGATGGAATTTAACGTGAGCAAGTGCGAGGTCTTGCACTTTGGCAAAAAGAATAAAAACATGGACTACTTTCTAAATGGTGAGAAAATTAATAAAGCCAAAGCACAAAGGGATCTGGGAGTGCTAGTTGAGGATTCTCTAAAGGTAAACATGCAGGTTGAGTCCGTGATTAAGAAAGCGAATGCAATGTTGTCTCTTATCTCAAGAGGGTTGGAATATAAAAGCAGAGATGTACTACTAAGACTTTATAAAGCTCTGGTTAGGCCCCATTTGGAGTACTGTGTCCAGTTTTGGTCCCACACCTCAGGAAGGACATACTGGCACTGGAACGTGTCCAGCGGAGATTCACACGGATGATCCCTGGAATGACAGGTCTAGCATATGAGGAACGGCTGAGGATACTGGGATTGTATTCATTGGAGTTTAGAAGATTAAGGGGAGACTTAATAGAGACGTACAAGATAATACGTGGCTTGGAAAAGGTGGATGCTAGGAAATTGTTTCCGTTAAACGAGGAGACTAGGACCCGTGGACACAGCCTTAGAATTAGAGGGGGTCATTTCAGAACAGAAATGCGGAGACATTTCTTCAGCCAGAGAGTGGTGGGCCAGTGAAATTCATTGCCACAGAGTGCAGTGGAAGCCGGGACGCTAAATGTCTTCAAGGCTGAGATTGATAGATTCTTGTTGTCTAGAGGAATTAAGGGCTACGGGGAGAACGCTGGTAAGTGGAGCTGAAATGCGCATCAGCCATGATTGAATGGCGGAGTGGACTCGATGGGCCGAATGGCCTTACTTCCACTCCTATGTCTTATGGTCTTATAATACATAAAGGATAATAGGGTTAGTGATACAACTGCAGGAAGCACCTGGCTGCCAGTTTGCTCCAAGGCAAAAAAAAGTCTGCAGTAAGTGATTAGATGTTTAAGCAGTTTGGCTCAGGGTATATGACCTGCAGACTAAACTACAATAATGATGCATCTATGAGGGGAAGGGTAACCTTGATTCTGCCTAGATACAAGGAAGCAGCCATCCCTGTCAGCATTGGGCCAACTGACTTAGTCAGGATTCAAGGACAGGAGAGTGTAATTGAATGAAGCAGGTGAGGGAACCATGAGGACAGGAGTGCTGAAATCTCAGCCTTTGCTAATATCAAACAGATCCGAGGCTGTACTTATTTCTATTTGGTTTTGGATTGTTTGGATGTGAGTGGACAGATGGGATAGATGTCGGATGGATGAGCTAACTGGCTGTGGTTCCAAAAGGCAGGAAATAATTCTAGTGAGGAGAGAAAAAAGGATCATAGTGTTCGAGTCAACAATATAGGCAGAGAATCTGAGTCTGGATTTCTACATTTGCTACCCAATGGCAGAGTTTGGGCCATCTACTCAGGGCTGCGGTTGGAGGGGGAGGATCCAGTGGTCATGATCCATTTAGGTACCAATGACATTGGCAGAATAAAGGAAGTGCTTCTGTAAAGCCAAATGGGGAGCTAGGTGCCAAATTAAGATTCAAAGGTCATAGTCACTAGAATATAGTCACTCCCCCTCCCACTCCGCCAAGAACATGCAGGTCCTAGGCCTCCTTCATCGCCAGACCATGGCAACACGACGCCTGGAGGAAGAGCGCCTCATCTTCTGCTTAGGAACCCTCCAACCACAAGGGATGAATGCAGATTTCTCCAGCTTCCTCATTCCCCACACCCCCCCACCTTTTCTCAGTCCCAACCCTCCGATTCAGCACTGCCTTCACGACCTGCAATCTTCTTCCTGACCTCTCCGCCCCTAACCCCTCTTCGGCCTATCAACCTCACCTTAACCTACTTCCACCTATCGCATTCCCAATGCCCCTCCCCCAAGTCCCTCCTCCCTACCTTTTATCTTAGCCTGCTTGGCACACCCTTCTCATTCCTGAAGAAGGGCTTATGCCCGAAACGTCGATTCTCCTGCTCCTTTGAGGCTGCCTGACCTGCTGTGCTTTTCCAGCAACACATTTTTCAACCCATACCTCTGGGACAGTCTCTTCCTATACAGTGCTGGGGATAGTGTTCTCGCAATCCAGTTGTTGGGGCAAGGAATCAAATTTGGCGATGTGGAAGAAACACTCCCCATTACCAGGATGGGTGCAGCTCGAACAACACGCAAGAAGATAGACAGCATCCAGGACAAAGCAGCCCATTCAATAGGAAGTAGTTTTTATTGTCACATACTCAAGTACAGAAGTATGTGAGTACAGTGAAAAATGTATAATGTCACCATTCCTACTGCCATCTGAGGTACAGAATCTTAGGCACAAAGTAGAAAAATAAAGGAACAAAGTCATAATTAAACATTACAGTCCTCACTTGTATAAAGTAGAAAAGTAAGGAAATAAAGTTAAAAGTCTGTCTTAAGTGCTTAACCATGCAGGGCTTGCACACCCGACAAGGACTCAATCTGATTGGTACCACATCCACAAACCAACATCCACTCCCTCCACCATGGATGCTCAGTAGCAGCATTATGTACTATTTACAAGATGCACTGTAGAAATTCACCAAAGTTGCTTAAACAGCACCTTCCAGACCCACAACTATTTCCATCTAGAAGGACAAGGGCGGCAGAAACATACAAACACCACCACCTTCATGTTCTCCTCCAGGCCAGTCAACGTCCTGACTTGAAAATACATTGCCATTACTTCACCGTTGCTGGGTCAATATCCTGGAATTCTCTTCCTAAGGGCATTATGGGTCAAGCTACAGCACATGGATGCAGTGGACCAAAAAGGCAGCTCAGTACCACCATCTAAGGGCAACTAGGGATGGGCAATAAATGCTGTCCAGCTAGTGACACCCACTTTCCACTTGCGAATAAATTTAAAGTATAAAACCAAGACCATAACTGAATGCCCATAACATTTGAAACAAGTCCGAGAAATTGATAGTGCAAGTAAAAATACCTAAGTACAATCTGGTAGCTATTGTGGAAGATGTCTGCAACATAATGTGGCTTGGAACCCGATTCTTGAACTGTCTCGGGCATTTAGGGTAGGATGCTAAGAAAAGGTGGAAGGGTGGTTCTGATAGTTAATGATATTATTAGAATAATAGAGAGATATGATCTAAGTTCAGAAGCCAGGATTTGGAAATGGTTCGAGTAGAGATGAGAAATGACAAAGGCAAGAAACCACTTGTGTCAGTGATCTATTAATCCTCTGACAGTAACTTCTTGGGTAAAAGAGAATGATCTTACAGTGAAAGTGCACCACAAATAGTGGTCCCCAAAATATGATTGAATTTTACAATCAGTTTGAGGGAGAGAAGAGTGTGCCCAAAATTATACTTTTCAAAGGCCTACATTTGGGCAATATTTGCAGGAAAGCAGAGCTGGCTGAAATGCATTGGAGATGCAGTGGCAGATAGTTAAGGAGATACTTCAGAATATACAGAATAGATATGGTCCAAAGAGTAAGAAACATTTCAGGAACAGACCAATTTTCTGTTAATTAGGAATGTTAAATACTGTATTAAAAGAAAAACTTAAAATGTTGTGCAAAGACTGGTAGCAAGTTTGAATGTTTAACAGAGCATAAAAAGAACAGCAAAGAAGGAACAAAATATTAATGAGGAGAGAAATTGAAGTATGTGAGCAAGCTAGCCAGAGGTATAAAATAAAAAGCTCGGAATTTTGGTAAATATTTTGGACAAGAGTGACCAAAGTGTTTGTTGGTCCCCTAGAAAGTGATTCTGGAGAATTAACAGTTAAAACCTAGAGATAACAGATGAACTAAGCAGGTATTTTCCCTTGGGCTTCTTTATAGGTGACACAGTCAGTTCTGATATTATGAATGTTTCTTCAATATAAATTGGATTTAATGTGATTCAAGAATTTAGACTGTTATTTGTAGAAAGTGAACTTTCCTTACCTGTGTTGGCTATAACGTGATTCTAGCCTCATTACTTTAAATGGCGTGGCTATTTCATGATTTTCTTATAACACAAGATCACACAAGAACTGATCTATTATGTTATATCAGAACCAATTGTCCAAGTAATATGTCACCAGTTGTAAATCAGAAAATGGCAAGGATGGAAGAACTCTAGAGAATGCCAAACACCAGAGAAGTGGTACTGAGCAAATTATTCCAGCTATGGGCTGACAAATTCCTGATTCCAAGTGGACTTAATTCACTTCTTGTACAAAAGGTTAGGAAGGTAGTTAATGCATTAGTTTTAATTTTCTAAAACTCCTTTGATTCAGGGAACGCCCATTAGATTGGCATCAAGCAAGCGTAACTTCCCTTTTGTAAAAGAGCAGGAGACTAAAAGCAGGAAACTATGGGACAGTTAATTTAACTTCTGAAATTTTCCCTAAAAGAGATGATATTAAAGAAGTTACAACAGGGCAAAAGGACATTGTGGTCCAACAGTTACTATTTACTAAAAATGTTAATAAATTAAATTTGCTTCTGATTCTAGCCATTTACAAGCTCTCCCTGCTTTATTTTGTAATTCCTTTGCTTATTTTACAAAAGAAATGTAGCAGTCCTGAAGAAGAGTTGTACTAGGCTTGAATCATTAACTCTTGTTTGTCTCTTCAGAAATGCTGCCAGATTTCTGTTTTTGTTTCAAATTTCGAGCATTCACAGTTTTTTGCTTTTATTGAAAATGTTGCGTTTACTTGAAAATAAAAGCAAGGCTTGCACGCTTATCGTGCTTTTTCTTTTAACAATCTTCATGTTGCCAAATACTTTACAACCAAGAAAGGGAGTTTGAAGTGCGGTTGCTTTTGTGACACAGGAAACACATCAAAAAATAGTAATATGTTACTAACCTTTCTCCTTTCATTCAAACCCTTATCCAAGTTTGTCTTTCACCATGCCTGGTTCATCTTTTATTGAAGTACTGTGTTCAGTACAGTTCCAAGATGATTTAGTTTAAAATTACAACAGTGACCTGTACAAAGCCTATGTTGTAGATTTTCATGATGGTTTGCAGACTTCACTGAATCTAGGGGCTTATGTAACTGAAGCACAGATTCTGTTCTGCAAAGGTTATCGAATAAATGGCTGCACAGATGGAATCATTGACATTTTTGAGATCACTTTATAATAATTATACCATAGTAACATTATCCCATACTATTGGAAGGCTTTACTCTACAGTAAATTGGTACAGGCCTGCTTATTTCACCCCACAAAGCTTCTTCAATATATTCTTCAAATGAAAATCATGCTTATGTTTGAGTTGAATAGGAATTAGTGATTAGTTGCCAGATGATACTGTTGAAGCTGAACAAGAGCAGTGAAACAAAAATATTAAAAGCAGAGGAGAATTTTTCCTACTGGTCAATAAACTTTATTTTATAGCCAGGCAACTTATTTTTGGATTGCATCTGATAAGCTTTACATTGATATTGTGATCGAGTCTCTAGTATTCTTAAATTTTCTGTCATTGTTTGATGTTGCAGCTTCAGAACAAGTCCTGATATCAAAGGCAGACCAACAAGCTAGGCATGGCATGAGTGAGAACATCTGGTAATAACAGTGGAAATATTATTAGGAGGGAAGAAGCGGTGATGAATCGATCAGTGGAGATGTTGGTATTGTCAGAAGCAGTAGGCTAGAGGAGCATTTGGTTAGAATCAGAGAAGGAGTTTGTGAGGGAGCATGTTTTTAGGGGGCTGATAATGAGAACAGAGAGCTTTGTAGCAGGCTGTATCACATATAATACAAACCAAGAGAGCCCTGTCAGCGAAGAGATCATGTGTGCCCTGAAAACAAAAGATGATGTTTGAAGGGCAGACCGTGTGTGAGAGGAGTTGTCTCGGTGGATGAAATTGAAGGCTGGGAACAGGGCAAAGAGGTAGGGAATGATTAATTTAGGAGGTTGTAATTGACAGTTAAATTCCACTTATGAACAGCTATTGAAGTAAAAACCTTGGGGAATTTTTGCATGGAATGGTGTTTCGTGGGGGTGATTGTTGAGGAAAGTAGTCCTGTTCTTTCTGACCCACAGCAGTGATACTTTTCACTGAGACCGTCTTCACTAATTTCTAATGGTGAGTTTCCCAAGAACTGGGAGATCCAATAAGCCACTGTCAAAATGAAAATCTGTCAGCCTCACTAAAACAGTTAAGTTGTCAGCCACTGTTCTGGTTGCTCCTTGGCTTCCTGACCATTGTTTCTTCTCTGTTTATCCTGGAAGTCAGCAGACTGAGATCAGATTTGAAATTCTGAAAATGTTGACATCTGATTAGAGATCACAGAATAATTTAATTTCTCTTTCTCTTAACTGGACAGTGGACGATTTGATCAAAACTGCTTCGGTCAACTGTGGCTTCAGAGGCATTGAGATGGATGAGGAAGGAAAATACAAAACTTATTACTGAGGTTCAGGCATGAGGTTGCATGAAACATGGACACCGAGTTCAGTCAACAGCATGTTTAACTACCTTGGACAAGAACCAGAGATTGAAGCTAATCCCACAGTTTTAACAATAAAGAAATTATTGTCTTGGATGTGGCAATAATGATGGCAGATTTCTAAGGGAACCGTTTATGTTTTTTGGCAGCTCCGTGTGATAAGACTCTTCTTTTTTTTTAAAATGAAGTGCCATTTTTACTCCAAAATTCACCTTCTTGGAGAAACATTTTTATTGGTAGGTGTGAGCCAACCAAGTGGTAATGTGGCAGGATCTGGCTAGTCTTATAAAGGGAGTCCTGTGGCTTTGTTTAGTGATAGCAAAGTGCTATTTGGTGAGTGACGTTATATGTTTTAAAATTGCAAAGTTGGATTGAACTGATTGTACAAATTATTGTAGTAAACAGAAGTGATGAATGTTTGCTACTGCTGTAGATTGTATTACATTCAGACAAGTCCTAGTCTGTAAATCAAATCGTTGCTCAATCCTACAATTAAACAATAATGGAAGTTAATTTTTAGTTATTATTGGCTGTTTTGTACATGTTAAATATTTTGACTTGTGTCCTCTATTGTTTAACACTAGCTTCCATTGGAGATTTTGTGTGATGGTTCTGTTCGCCGAGCTGGGAATTTGTGTTGCAGACGTTTCGTCCCCTGTCTAGGTGACATCCTCAGTGCTTGAGAGCCTCCTGTGAAGCGCTTCTGTGATGTTTCCTCTGCCATTTATAGTGATTTGTACCTGCCGCTTCCGGTTGTCAGTTCCAGCTGTCCGCTGCAGTGGTCGGTATATTGGGTCCAGGTCGATGTGCTTATCGATTGAATTGTGGATGAGTGCCATGCCTCTAGGGATTCACTGGCTGTTCTCTGTTTGGCTTGTCCTATAATAGTAGTGTGTTCCCAGTCGAATTCATGTTGCTTGTCATCTGAGTGTGTGGCTACTAAGCACAGCTGGTCATGTCGTTTTGTGACTAGTTGGTGTTCATGGATGCGGACCGTTAGCTGTCTTCCTGTTTGTCCTATGTAGTGTTTTGTGCAGTCCTTGCATGGAATTTTGTACACTACATTGGTTTTGCTCATGCTGGGTATCGGGTCCTTCGTCCTGGTGAGTTGTTGTCTGAGAGTGGCTGTTGGTTTGTGTGCTGTTATGAGTCCTAGTGATCGCAGTAGTCTGGCTGTCAGTTCAGAAATGCTCTTGATGTACGGTGGTGTGGCTAGTCCTTTGGGTTGTGGCATGTCCTCATTCTGTTGTCTTTCCCTTAGGCATCTGTTGATGAAATTGCAGGGGTATCCGTTTTTGGCAAATACATTGTATAGGTGTTCTTCTTCCTCTTTTTGCAGTTCTGGTGTACTGCAGTGTGTTGTGGCCCTTTTGAACAGTGTCTTGATGCAACTTCTTTTGTGTATATTGGGGTGGTTACTTTCGAAGTTTAGGACTTAGTCTGTGTGTGTGGCTTTCCTGTATACCTTTGTGGTAAAATCTCCATTCGGTGTTCTCTGTACCATCACGTCTAGGAATGGGAGTTGGTTGTCCTTTTCTTCCTCTCTAGTGAATCGGATTCCTGTGAGTGTGGCATTGATGATCCGGTGTGTGTTCTCTATTTCTATGTTTTTAATGATTACAAAGGTATCATCTACATATCTGACCCAGAGTTTGGGTTGAATTTGCAGTAAGACTGTTTGTTCTAACTTTTGCATTACCGCTTCTGCTATGAGTCCAGAGATGGGTGAGCCAACAACTCACCAGAACAAAGGACCACCGCGGTACCCAACATGAGCAAAACCAATGTAGTGTACAAACTTCCATGCAAGGACTGCACAAAACACTACATAGGACAAACAGGAAAACAGCTAACAGTCCGCAACCATGAACACCAGCTAGCCACAAAACGACACGACCAGCTATCCTTAGTAGCCACACGCTCAGATGACAAGCAACATGAGTTCGACTGGGACACCAATACTATTATAGGACAAGCCAAACAGAGAACAGCCAGGGATTTCCTAGAGGCATGGCACTCATCCACAATTTAATCGATAAGTACATCGACCTGGACCCAATATACTGGCCACTGCAGCGGACAGCTGGAACTGACAACCGGAAGCGGCAGGTACAAATCACTAAATGCCGGAGGAAAGATCACAGAAGCGCTTCACAGGAGGCTCCCAAGCCCTGAGGATGTCACCTAGACAGGGGACGAAACGTCTGCAACACAAATTCCCAGCTTGGTGAACAGAACCACAACAACGAGTCAGTAAATTTGCAGATGATACAAAGATAGGTGGAGTTGTGGACAGTGAGGAGGGCTGTTGTCGGCTGCAGAGGGACTTAGATATGATGCAGAGCTGGGCTGAGGAGTGGCAGATGGAGTTCAACCCTGCCAAGTGTGAGGTTGTCCATTTTGGAAGAACAAATAAGAATGCGGAATACAGGGTTAATGGTAGGGTTCTTGGTCAGGTGGAGGAACAGAGGGATCTTGGGGTCTATGTACATAGATCTTTGAAGGTTGCCACTCAGGTGGATAGAGTTTGTAAGAAGGCCTATGGAGTATTATCGTTCATTAGCAGAGGGATTGAATTCAAGAGTCGTGAGGTGATGTTGCAGCTGTACAGGACTTTGGTTAGGCCACATTTGGAGTACTGTGTGCAGTTCTGGTCGCCTCACTTTAGGAAAGATGTGGAAGCTTTGGAGAGGGTGCAGAGAAGATTTACCAGGATGTTGCCTGGAATGGAGAGTAGGTCGTACGAGGATAGGTTGAGAGTTCTCGGCCTTTTCTCGTTGGAACGGCGAAGGATGAGGGGTGACTTGATAGAGGTTTATAAGATGATCAGAGGAATAGATAGAGTAGACAGTCAGAAACTTTTTCCCCGGGTACAACAGAGTGTTACAAGGGGACATAAATTTAAGGTGAAGGGTGGAAGGTATAGGGGAGATGTCAGGGGTGGGTTCTTTACCCAGAGAGTGGTGGGGGCATGGAATGCGCTGCCCGAGGGAGTGGTAGAGTCAGATTCATTGGCGACCTTTAAGCGGCATTTGGCTAGGTACATGGATGGGTGCTTAATCTAGGATAGAAGTTCGGCACAACATCGTGGGCCGAAGGGCCTGTTCTGTGCTGTATTGTTCTATGTTCTATGTTCTATGTTCTATGTTCTATGTTCACCCGAGCTACAAATCTTCTCCCAAACTTTGAAGATTTTGTTTGAGTCTAACAATATGGTTCTGTTCACTATTTACTGTATTTATATTGTACTTTTGCATCAGCTGGCTAAATAAAGGATGTTTGCAAAAATGAATCTGGTATGGTTGCCTTTGAATTTAAGGCTAGCTATGTGAACATGTCCTAAATCAACTGCCTGTAGATTGCATTCCTAAATTTCCCGGTGAAATTCTGTCTTAGAACATGACTCACTGTGAGGATAACATTTATTGCTCTTCCTTAACTTGCCTGTTATAATCAAGTCCCCATTCGATTTGATTTTTTAAAAAATCAATAATTAGACCGAAGTTGGTCATAAAGTTTGGAGCAGAACCAAACTAACCATTGGTATACAGGTTATTAAGTGAGCAAGTGCTACCAGATTACATTGTTGACAGCTCCTCCCAAAACTTTTTGATTGAGACTAGGTTACAGGATGGTAATTGACTGGATTCAATTTGGGCTGTTTCTTAAAGGTCGACTTTTGTCTGATGTGCTTTTTGTGGAATTTTTCCCTGCCTGTTGCTAATAGGCATTTTAATCAACCTGTTCAAACATGTTATGACAGATCTCTAGAACAGGTGGAACTTGAGCCCAAACTTCGTAACCCAGAGGTAGGGACACTACTACTGCACCACACGAGCATTTAGTAGATATTTTCTAATCACTTGTTCAAAGATGTCATTACATAGCTGTGGAACAGGTGGAACTTCAACCTGGGCCTCCTGGCTCAGAGGTAGGGATACTGCTCACATGACACCTCAAAGAGTCCCTAAAAATATTTTCAAATCTACCTACTCAGAGATGTTATGGCACAACAGTGGAGCAGGTAGGACTTGAATCCAGGCCACCTCCGAGGCAGGGACCTATGACTCTATACCACATGGGGCGGTACTATTCAAGGCAGCACAGTGGCTCTGGTTAACACTGCTGCCTCACAGTATCAGGGACCTGGGTTCGATTCCAGCTTTGGTCGACTGCCTGTGTGGAGTTTGCACATTCTCCCTGTGTCTGCGTGGGTTTCCTCCGGGTGCTCCGGTTTCCTCCCACAATCCAAAGATGTGCAGGTTAGGATGGATTGGCCACGCTAAACTGCCCATAATGTTTGTTGCATTAGTCAGGAGTAAATATAGGGTACGGGAAAGGGTCTAGGTGGGTTCCTCTTTGCAGGTCGGTGTGGACTTGTGGGGCTGAAGGGCCTGTTTCCATACTGTATGGAATCTAATCTAATCTAAGAAGCCTCAAATGAGTCCTCAATAAACATTGTAAATTTGGTACACTCCGATCATGGTTGAATGCTTTTCATTTGTATCGTCAAGAAAGTGAACTTCTACTTCTGTGGAATTCATGGGGATAAAAGAAAATTCACAGTGACCCAGAGCCTTGATTCTAAGCCATTTATTGCTCCCTGCAGTAATTTAAATCCGTCTTCACTTAGACTCTTCCTTTCATTGTAGTTTTATTTTCAAGGAGAAAAAGATCACAATATTTCTGTAATAATGCATGTGTTAAAATTTATCTAGTTAGTTAATCTTAACCAAAGCAAGAGTGAGTGAAGCCATCACTGGATTTATCACCACAGTTGAGGAGAAGGGGCTATAAAGTGCACAAGATGCCTGCTCCTTTATTTTCCTTCCTGGAAATGGATGGATCAATTATGGTGTTTGTGGGACTTGGCTGCGAATGACTTGTATTGAGAATGGCAATGATGCTTTCCAGAGTTAAATAGCCTGGTAACACTCAGGTTTTGGATGAAGCATAAATTCTGTCATTTACTTGAGGTCCTAGAGGCCTACCAGCCCCACAGACGACATGTCAGTGTGCATTACTTGTCATCAGGAGAGGTGGAGTAAGAATGGATTTGGGGGAAAAAGAGGAGATAATTTTCTAAAATATTAAACTGTATTTTCATTTCAGCATTACAGATTGATTTTATTTTTATACAAATATTTTTATTGCAATTTGAGTAACTAAATTGCTTGCCGTTTTCTTGTTAACAATTCTTTTTCTCCAGTTCCAGAAGGCAGTGACTCATACGGTATTATAGGACTTCTTGTGTTACCACTCTATTGTATGCAGACTGTGAAAGCATCATTTCTAGGCAATTAGCGGGGATCTGAAATAAATGTATTGACTTCTGTTCTCGCATTTTTTATTTTCTGTCTGAATCTCCTTCCTCTCTCAGGTTTGGAGGTACTGAGACCTTGGGACAAATTTTCATAGAGTCAGAAACAATTTGTAGACCCGTTTTTTAAAAAAAACAAACCGGATCCATATGTAAAAGCACCTTCCCTATTTCTGACAATCCTTTCTAATTGGGGAAGGTGGTGGTGCACTAATCACACAAGTAGAAAATTTTAACCCAGCGAAGTTATTTGAACTCTGAGCTGAGCTCACACAGTCTATGCTGTTGAAATAGCCTTAACTGTCAGTGCAGGAGTCACAGATTAATGGAGTAGATTGAAATACTTTTGTAGGGTGGATAAAGCCTGGATAACTGCCATGACCCTTTTTTTAACTTATTTTTTCAGTGAAGTTTAGGCGAAATGTAAGTAGCATCTTGCATTTTTTAATAGTTCTTTGTTGGTATTTCCCCAAGGGCTGTTATGATTTCATTTTGAATGCGTGGCTGAATTTCATCAGCTACAGTTATCTCAGCAGGGCATCCTGAGTGCATGGTCCCACCTGGACAATATTGGACGTGTCAGATTACAATATGAAATCTGGCTTGATAGATCATATATTTAATTTTTGTGGTTGGTTAATGTAATGATTAGTCACTGAAACATAATCCTCTGTGACATATTATTTAAAAACAGGATATAAGTTCATTACAAAAAAGAAATAAACAAACAAAATTATATTATAATGCTAAACAGCTGGAAAGATGAATGTGAAATCAAAGTTTCAACCTGTTCCCAACACCATCCATTATAAAGACTCAATCCTAGAGAAATATAACTCTCTATCTCAGCTTTTTAAAAGCTTGGCTTCACTGATTTTCCCCAATTTCTTGATCTTGATCAATGGATACAATGTTATGATTCCTTTCCTAGTCTACTGGCAAGAACCTCTTTACGTTTCTAATGGCTGAACCATTCTCAATCCTAACAAGTTGTGCACTCCTGTCTCTTGACTTAGAAATTTCATAAACCAGGAATCACTTCTGTTTGAACCTTTGAACTTGATTCCTTCATTTGGAGAAATCTTTCTACCTTCTGAACTGAACTGTGTTATTCTATGCTAAAATTTTGAATCTCCAGTTCTAAAGTCAAAACTAAACTAATTCCTTAATCTCCTTACTCTGCCTGTCATAATCCCAACAGTATAAACATATTTTCCATTAAGATTTTTCTGAGCCCAACTACTGCAATCACATGACTTCTGGAAACTGATGTAGGTAGGTCACTGTTCCAATTTGTTTTTCTGACCTTGTTCTTTTTTAAAAAAAAAAGTATTAACACAACAGACCTGCATCTGTCACCTCTGTTTTGAAATCCAAATCCCAAAATGTAGTGTATATTGACACGAATTGCACCTTCAACACCTTAATTCCAACTAAACTCATTGTACAACTCCGAGACCTGGCACTATGCTCCCCCCTCTGCATTTGGATCCTTGATTTCCTGATCCTCAGACAGCAATTAGTAAGAATAGGTGACAACACTTCCTCCACAATAAACCTCAACACCAGTGCCTCACAAGGATGTGTACTCAGCCCCTTACTATACTTATGACTGTTTGGCCAAATTCAGCTCCAACTCCATTTACAAATTTGCTGATGACACCACTGTAGTGGATCAGATCTCAAACAACAACAAGACAGTATAGGAACGAGAACGAGAGCTTAGTGGCATGGTGTAAAGCCCACAATCTCCCTCAATATCAGCAAAGTGAAGGAACTAGTCAGCAACTTCAGGAAGTAGAGTGGAGGACATCTCCTGTCTGTGTCCTTGGTGCTGAAGTGGAGGTGGTCGAGAGCTTAAAGTTCCTAGGAGTAAATATAACAATCTGTCCTGGCCAATCCGTATCAATGCTGTAGCTCTTCAGGAGGCTCAGAAAATTTCGCGTGTGCACAATGACTCTTATAATTTCTTTAGATACATCATAGAGAACATCCTATCTGAATGCATCGCAGCTTGGTATGGCAACTGCTCTGCCCAAAACTACAAGAAATTACAAAGTGTTGTGAACTCAGTCTAGTCCATCACAAAAACCAGCCTTCCTTCCATTGACTCTGTCTACAATTCCTGCCGCCTCGGGAAAGCAGCGAACATAATCAAGGACCCCCTCCTACCCTGGTTGTATTCTCTTCCACCCTCTTCCATTGGGCAACAGATACAAAAGTTTGAAAATGCGTAGCAACAGATTCAAGAACAGCCTGTTCCCCACTGTTATCAGACTTTTCAATGGACCTCTTCTATACTATAGTTGATCTTTCTCTGCACTTCCCAGTACCTTGCTGGATAGCACTGAAAACGATACGCACTGCATCTCAATACATGTCTCAGTAATAAATCAAGCATTATCCCCGTTTTACATCACACACATTCCTAAAAAATGATAGAAAGTTATCTTTAAGTGATGTTTTCATTTTCACTGAAAAGGTTCCTCTTACCACTGTTTCTGTAGTGCATGAGTGTAATAATAAAATTTCCTTAAAGATATATTAATTTTCAGAATCCTTTTATATAGGTCCATGATTCATATTATGGACCAATGATGAAGCCGGTCCAACTACTTAGTTTTAAACAAAGCAGAATTTATTTGCAATATTACCAAATGAAACACAAACAAAAGAGAACAGAATATGGATTAACTTATCCAAACATCCCACAGACAGTCCCAACAAAATGATGCTGTTCCAACTTTCTGTAACAATCCCCATAAATATCCCTTGGCAGAAAAGGTAAAATCAAACACAGAGTCTTACAGGAGAGAGAAAGATGGCAAAGAGATTCGTCATGGAATACCTCTTATATTTAGCTGTTTCTTGGATCAGCAACCTGAAAACTGACTGCTTGCTTTAATTGCAAAAAATAACTAAATCCAAGGGAAGCTGAGCTGGGAGAACTGGCCACTTCTCTTTCCTAGTTCAAGAGGTTTTTTAAACTTGAAAGCCTTTTGTCTGAGGCAGTATCTGTTAGCTATAATCAAACTGGCCCTAAAACCCTTCAAATCTAGACTTTTTGGAATCACTGCTTTTATGACCTCTCTGGGAAAAAAGCTAAGGACAGCATAACCTTGTTAAAGGAGCAGCATGATTGCTGCCAAATTGGCTGCTGTAACTTTGATCTTAACAACTAAATGAATGATTTCAAAATTGTCTGGCTGAAATATTAAACTCCAATACTCCAATAAAACAGTCATAACTTATTGTCAGAAGAACTCTTCTCTCCCCCCCTCCACCCCACCCCCCACCCCCAACCACAAACAACAACAAAACCCTGGATTGTGATCTATATAAATAATAGTCGTTAGACATGTGAAATACAAATTGCATGGCTGTAATATTAACCTGTAATGTAACCGTCTTACATGGATTGTGGTCCATATAAAAAAGTCACATATGATTAGTTGAATGTATGAACTTAAAGCACAGTCTTCAGTACTATTACCAGAAGGTTGTCAGGACCCATAGTCTTTACAGTGTCCAGTGCCTACAACAGTTTCCCGATATCATATGGACTGAATCAACTTGGCTGGTACCTTCAGCTACTTCGCTGAGACCATGATGGTGTCACTCATCTGCTTGCTTTCATTTTTTCTTTCTATCTGTGTTCTTTTTTTTTCCCTTTTGTCTTTCATTTCTCTAGTAAGTTAATCAGCAGCAATGAGAGTGGGTCATGCGTGAAGTGGCAGCAGCCTCCTGACTGTTGGAAGTAGTAGCAGCAAACATGGCTCCTCAAGGCGATTCAAGGCAGTGGCAGCAGCAGGGGTGTCCTCCTGATGTTCAAGGCCGGCAACAATGACAGCAAAGCTCCTCCAGCAACCGGAGTTGGCAGATTGTCTACATGACACCAACAAGATGAAATCTGTGGCCGGAGTGGGACCTTTGGTGCAGCAGCCTGGCCTGGCCTAGCAGTGGAACCACGGACTCCTGGTTGCAGTAGGCCCAGAACGGGGACTCCTGGCCTTGCAGTGGAGCCAGGGACTCCTTATTGCGGTTGTGGAAGGTCTGCAGCAGGGACCCCTGGTTATTGGCAGTAGCGGATCTGGGGATTCCTGGTTGCTAGGAGGATGTGAATTCAGCGTGGGGCTCAGTGGAGGTAGGCCAAGCGGAAACGAGATGTTGCCTAATGATGGCGACTCTTCTGTAGATAGGTCTGGCACAGGCGACAGCAAGGAGGTGGAGCACTCTCAGTAATATCTCTTTCCTCTTTTTATTCTTAAACTGTTCAAAACTGTGCTGGATTATGATGACAGCTGATACTTTTCACTGTCTTATTCACCGTAAAATCCAAGTGACAATAATAAATCATCCATTCGTTTAATGACATTCCCTCCATCACATGATCATTACTAGGGATGTTCACTGATGATTGCACAATATTCAGTACCATTTGTGACTCCTCAGATATTGTAGCAGTCCATGTTCAAATGCACCATGACTTGGACAATATCCAGGCTTGGGCTGACATGTGGCAAGTAATATTCATGCCACACAAATGCCAGGCGATGACCATCTCTAATAAGAGATCATCTAACCACCACCCCATGACATTCAATGATGTTACCATCACCGAATTCCCCATTATCAATGTCCTTGTGGTTACAATTGACCAAAAACTCAGCTGGAATCACCAGATAAACACAGTGGCTACAACAGCAGGTCAGAGGTTACGAATACTGTGGCTAGTAACTCATCTCCTGACTCCCCAAAGCCTGTCCATCATCTACAAGGCACAAATCAGGAGTGTGATGGCGTTCTGCCCATTTGCCTGGATTGGTGCAGTTCCGATAACACTCAAGAAGCTTGACACCATCCAGGACAAAGTAGCCCATTTGATTGACACCACTTGCACAAGCATCCAATCCCTCTGAACCATAGGGCAGCTGACACAACAGTGTGGACTGTTTAGAAGATGCAC
The DNA here is from genome assembly GCF_047496795.1 of Chiloscyllium punctatum. Lineage (NCBI taxonomy): Eukaryota > Metazoa > Chordata > Chondrichthyes > Orectolobiformes > Hemiscylliidae > Chiloscyllium > Chiloscyllium punctatum. Next base: position 18,980,028 of record NC_092752.1, on the reverse strand, counting down.
CGCAGAAATTCACCAAAAATCCTTAGACAGCTCTTTTCAAACTCTCAACCGCTCCATCTAGAGGACACAGGTAGCAGATACATGGGAACACCGCCACCTCCAATTTCTCTTCCAAGCTACTTGCCATTCTGACTTGGAAATATATTGCAATTCCTTCACTCTTGCTGGGTAAACTCCTGGAATTCTGCCCCTAAGGGCATTGTGGGTCAGTCCACAAGGACAATGGCAGGTCAAGAAGGCAACTCACTACCATCTTGTAAAGAGCAAACAGGGATAGGCAATAAATGCTTGCCATCTCTCCACCCTGGAGGCTCCCTGCCTTCATTCCTGATGAAGGGCTTTTGCCCGAAACATCGATTTTCCTGCTTCTCGGATGCTGCCTGACCGGCTGTGCTTTTCTAGCACCACTCTAATCTAGACAATAAATGCCGGCCAGTCAGTGTATGCCCATGTCTCACTTCCCATTAATTTATATAATAAAAAAGAAATGACTGGTTGCCTTGAACTGACTTGATTTTCTTGCTAGATGAAACTTCCAGGTTCTTCTGAACTAAAACTGTGAACCATATGTTCAGAAGTCAAATTTAAAATAATAGTCTGCAAATGTCTGTCATAAAACTGCATAAACATGTAACCAGTAACGTGACGGGGGATCTCCCTAGCAGTATGTTGAAATAAGAACCAGAAACAAGAGTGGGCCACCTGGCCCTTCAAGCTCGCTCTGCATTCAATAAGATTGTGGCTGATCTTTTAGTGGCCTCAGCTCCACTTACCCATCCCCTCATAATTGATTGAGGTCATTGTTCTAAACTGATCTTCTGACCTTCTTAAAAAAACAAACTTAACAAGCTGGTCCACATGTCAGTCTCTATTTTGAAGTCCAAAAATACATATTCAACACCATTTATCATGTTTGATTGACAACTTAAGGAGGCTATTAAAGGCGTAATCATAGTTGATGTGGTTTTGAATGGATCATTTAGAGAATGACGATTTAAATCACGTCCAAAACTTCTAAATTTTATGAGTAGTAAATTATTTTTCCACCATCAATTATGCAGAAGTGCAAGTTTTATTAAATTGTTGAAAGAGTTGTGGGAGGATGGGGTGGTGAGGGATTTGAGGAGTGAGAGCTGGAGGCCTCAAACCTTCTGAAACACTTGGGTCTCAATGAAACTCTTAACTGACCCATCTTAGCACTAGCCTGCCCCTCTTTTTGCTCATGCTCTGCTTCTGGCATTGGTAGACTGGCTCTATCCCATTTCCCCCTCTCCTGCCAGAGCTAAAATCACATCGAGCAGAACTCTTGGTCCAGCATTTTTCAAAACATCCTGACTTGAGTTTCCAACTTCATTAACAAAAATCTGGCTCTTATGCTGTCCTAACACTGCCCACACTGAGTTAAATCAGCTTGGGCTTAGAATTTTCATAGTCCATAGCTAACATTTCATATTACAATTGTTTATACAGTTTTAATAATCTCCTATTACTCCAGCATATTTGAAATAAGTTTATGCTGTTTGTTTTCAGGACTGGTTTCTTCAGAATCAGTCCTTATGGTTATATGAGGTTCACCATAATTATTTTAAGAGTTGCTGTTTCGCTACCAAAACAGATGTTCCTTCACCACATATAATCCACATTCATTGTTTTGTGCTGTATATTCTTGAACTGGCCCTTGATATTTTTCTGAAGGTGTCAACTTATAAGCTTCAAACATTCTCACTGTGAACCGTGGATATGACCTTCAAATTAGTGATACAATCAGTGTCCTCTAAGATAACTGGAGGAATATTAATCTGGTTAATTTTCATGCATCTCAATCCCTTGTATTCATTTGCTTTCTAAAACTGAGCTGTATATTTTCAGAGTTGCACATCAGGTTTTAATCTTCTTTATAGAACTTCCATCTTTCTATTCATTATTGAATAAAAACAAAGATGCCTGTTTAGCCACAGTTTATTATACCACTAATTGTATTGTAATGTTGGAAGAATTTCAGAAGTATTTATAAATGAGTACGTTCTAGAGCTTTTTTCTTTTAAACTTGTTTGCTTTTTGGTCCTGGTAAATAACTCCATTTGCTCATCAGCAGTATTTACTACTATCATAGAATCATAGAGTCACAGAGATATACAGCACAGAAAGTGACCCTTCAACTCAACTTGTTGATACCAACTAGATATTTTAAATTAATGTAGTCCCATTTGCCAACATTTGGATCATATCCCTTTAAATCCTTCCTATTCATATACCCATCCAGATAGCTTTTAAATGTTGTAATTATACCATTCTCCACCTCCTCCACTGGTAGCTCATTCCATACATGTACCACCCTTTGCGTGAAAAAATTGTCCCTTTAGGTCCCTTTAACTCTTTCCCCTCTTATCTTAAACCTATTCCATCCAGTTTTGGACTCCTCTGCTCTGGGGAAAAGACCTTGACTATTCACCTATCCATGCCCCTCATGATTTTATAAACTTCTAGAAGGTCACCCCTCAGCCTCGAAGGAAAATAGCCCCACCTATTTAATATGATCCTCTAATTCAAACCCTCCAACCCTGGCAACATACTTGTACATCTTTTCTGAACACTATCAAGTTTCATAACATCTTTCCTATAGCAGGGAGACCAGAACTGAATACAGTTTTTTGAAAGTGGCCAAACCCATGACCTTTTCAGCCACAACATGACCTCCCAATTCCTATACTCAATGCACTGATCAATAAAGGCAAGCATACCAAATGCCTTCTTCATTGCCCTGTCTACCTGTGAATCCGCTTTCAAGGAGCGATGAACCTGCCCTCCAAGATTTCTTAATTCGGCAATACTCCCAGGTCCTTATCATTCAGAGTATAAGTTCTGCCCTGATTTGCCCTACCAAGATACAGCCCTTCACATTTATTTAAATTAAACTCCATCTCCCATGCGTCTGCCCATCTAATCAAGGTCCCATTGTACTCTGAGGTAACCATCTTCGCTGTCCACTACACTACCAATTTTGGACTGTAATTAATGATATCTCCTATATTCATGTTAAAGTATAAATGACAATAAGCAGTAGACCCAGCACTGATTCTTGCAGCACACCACTGGTAGCAGGTATCAAGCCCGAAAAGCAGCTCACCTCCACCATCCTCAACTTCTACCTTCAAGTCAATTTTGTATCTAAATGGCTAGTTTTTCCTATATTCCATGTGATCTAACCTTGCTAAGCAGACTATCATGCGGAACCTCGACAAACACCTTATTGAAGTCCATATAGACAACGTCCACTGATCTGCCTTCATCAGTATTCTTTGTTATTCTTCAAAAACAATACTTTTCACTGTATCTCGGTATATGTGACAATAATAAATCGAATCAAATCTTTAATTTAATCAGATCCACATCTTCACTAGGTAGTTATGGAATGTTGCCCCTGAAATTTTAATTAGTTGTTCTCATTTAGATATGATGCTTTTCCAACTTTTTTTTTTCTGTACTTGCTTCTACTGCTATTGATAAAACTGCTGTTTGGGTAATATGTGACAGCACCTGTGACAAAAAGGAAGCAAGCAATAATCAAAAGACATTTCCGTAACAGATGACCATATTCATATAATAACATAAGTTTTATTTATATATTGCCATTAATGTGTCAATAAAAGCATCTTAAGGTGCTTTGTAGGACATTATCTGACAAATCTGACACTGTACAATATAAAGAGAAAGTATGGCAGATGACCAAAAACCTTTGTCAAGAGAGGGATTTTCAGAAGAGACCAAATGAAGGTGAGAAAAGCAAAAGTTTGGAATTGAATCCACAGTTCAGGGACTAGGCTGCTGAAGGTAGTGCGGGGAACGTTAGAGAGTGTAAGCACCCAGAATTGAAAGAGGGCAGAGATCCTGGGAATTTATCCGGCTACAGAGTTCGGGTGCAATGAGGTGACGGATGGATTTGAGCACAATGTAATGGTGTTGGCAGATGAAGTAGATGGTAATTCATCAGACTCTAATTAACCTATTATGTATGTATAGAATTGCTTTTTTTTCTCCCAGATTTCCAGCACATTTATATCTACCTAGGTTTGATGTTCAGCGGTTTAGTTAACCAACTTCCCATACAGTTGTTTACAAGGCTGCGTATTCATTTTTCCTCACCTTCACCCAATTGTGATTTTTCTCTCACTGTCTTAGTTTAAATATTGAGAAGATAAGGTGGCTCAAAAAGATGCCAATTCTTTTTTTGTTCAAATGAACATCCACGGTTAACATTCGAATAAGTTTCTATTGTGTTGGTGAATATAAATTGTTCTTTTGCAGATCAGTTAATCAAATAATTTAAAGAAATGAATGGATTCCTGTGTTGTGGGGATTGTTTAGCTCAATTGGCTAGACCCTGGTTTGTAACACAGTTTGCAATGTGATGCTAGCAGTATGGGTTTGACTCTCACACCGGCTGAGGTGACTGTGAAAGATTCTCCTTCTCAACTTCTCCCCTTGCCTGAGGCGTGGTATTTGTCAAGTTAAACCACCATCAGCCATCACTTTCTCTGTATAATGAAAGAGCAATCCTATGGTCCAGTTCGACAATGGCAACTTTACCTCACTGGTGATGGCTTAGCTTAGTTGGCTGGATAGCTGGTTTACATTGCAAAGAGGTGCAAAAAGCAAGTATTCAATTCCTATGAAAGATTTTCTATTTTCACCTCCCCCGTCGCCTGAAGTGTAGTGACCCTCAGGTTAGGCCACCGTTATTTTGAACAGATGATGGACAATTTTTGGGTAAATTGAAAGGCCTCTTTTTGTGCAATATTTCCATTTTCTCTTTTAAGTGTAATTTGTGACTGTTAGGCTCATGTGGTTGGTCCTTGAAAAAAAACTTTTGCCGAAGGAGTTTAAAGGTAATTAAGAAATTTAGTTAATGTTGTGATATTTTTGGTTGTGAAAGGTAACTGTTTTCAAAGAGAGGATTTTCTGCTGGCTACATGCTTTTCATTGGAATGTTTTACTGTTTTTGATTCATTAGTTAGATTTCTGATTTAACAGTTACTCAGTCATTTGAGTTAGTCATTATTTTGTGCTTTATGGCTTTTTAAAATTTTGGAACCTATGGCACTCACTGGCTGCAAAATGTCTAAGTTATGTAAATGTTGGAAGTAATTGCCGAAAAGCAAAATCAAAGGCTAGTTTGCATTTAAGTCTGCGTAGTATAGCACATTGGTAAGAACATATTGCACACATTGGGAATGTTGGGAGATATTTTTATTTATGTTCATATAATTTATTCAACATATGTTTTGTTTCACAATTATCATCTATACTCCTTAAAATACTTTCTATTCAGGTATTCTGCACTTAAAATTAATTTGCATCAGTTTGCACAGATATTAGTTATTATTTTCGTTTGAGGCTAGTTTTTGTGCCGATGCAGTGCTCCTTCAGTCAAGAGAAATCAATTTGCTACAGTTTAATTTGAGACATTATTGCGGTGTGTGGCTGGCAGATCAAGTGTTGACAGATATCAGTGTATGAGGAGGAAAACAAAGATTGATGCTATAGCTTTTTGTCTGTAAATGCCTTTTCTTTCAATATTAGCAAAGAAAAAACAAGACATTTTTATTTAAAAGAACATAGTCGTTATATTTAAGCTTTTACAAACTTATATTTTATTTTGTATTCTTTACAATTATGTCACAAACAGAGTAATGCTGAAATCTCAGTGAGAACACTTTCTCATGGTGGTTTGTCATCTATGTAAATTTCGTGATTTGACATCTGTGTTTATAGACTATTTTTGCCATTGTTAAGTTTTAAGTATCCTGTCTATAGTTCCTTTATGGATGGAGATATGTATTAGACATTTTGAATTGTGCACATTTCCAGACACAATCTATTCAAGGCAGTGTACTTCATGAAAAAATGAACATAATTGTAGGAAATAATAGTTTTTCTTTTAAACATAAATGTTATGACAATTCTCTGTCCTTAACGCAAATCTTGGAGAAATTCACAAGTTATAAATTGTAATAAAGTTAACTATTGACTTCAAGGATTGGGATTTTCTCACAAATGCTAATTTACCAATTTCCAAGTTTGAAAATTTCTCCAGAAGGAACTTGTCATTGTCTAATGGAATTCTTTCTGTAGATATGGTTGGAATTTCCTAAAATCGTATAGAGAAGTGCAGTTAATAAACTCTGGTGTGTGAGAAATGCTTTTACTTAAAAGGCCCTTTGTTACTCGACTCAGGCATTTTTGCTACTGCTGCAGCAATCTTGGGGCCTGTGTAAAGTAGAATCTGTGAAATTGTGGATTTGTATCTTTTTCAAGATATAGGCCCTCTGTTGCAGGTGACAAGTGATTTAACACAGTGTGTCTCTGTTTCAGTCAGAGAAAGAGTTCGGGAAACAAATTGTGATAAGTTAAAAACAGTGCATTATGAAAAGTTAGAAATACATTATGCTGCTTACTATTCCTGCCAAGTTATTGATGTCAAGACTCATTGCAAAATCTCCGATATTGTTTTTTTTCCCAGGCCCTCACAACTGTGGAATTCCTTACCTCCCTCAATGTGCACTAGGTCATGGCCTTTTTCCTTTCTTCAGTAAAAAAAAATCCACCAAGAATAGAATTTTTAAAAATCCAAGCTTTCTCATGAAAGAGCTGATGCCAATTTAATTGTTTTAAAAAAAATTCCTAAGGATTAGAGTCAATGACATAAACAATATGAAAACAGACCCTTTGTACCAACTCATCCATGCCAACTAGATATTCTAAATTAATCTAGTCCCATTTGCCAGCATTCGGCCAATTTCCCTCTAAACCCTTCCTATTCATATACCCATCCTTTCAAATGTTGTAATTGTACTAGCCTCCACCACTTCCTCAGGCAATTAATTTCATACACACACCACCCTGTGTGTGAAAAAGTTGCCCCTAGGTTCCCTTTTAAATCTTTCCTCTCTCATCTTAAACCTATGCCCTCTAGTTCTGGACTCACCCAACCCTAGGGAAAGACCCTGTCCAGTTAATCTATCCATGCCCTTCATGATTTTATAAACCATTTTAAGGTCACCCCTTAGCCTCCGATGCTTCAGGGAAAACAGCCCCAGCCTGTTCAGCCTCTCCCTATAGCTCAAATCCTCCAACCCTGGCAACATCCTTGAAAATCTTTTCTGAAACTGTTGAAGTTTCACAACATCCTTCTGATAGGAAGGAGACTAGAATTGCACGCAATATTCCAAAAATGGCCTAACCAATGTCCTGTACAGCTGCAACATGACCTCCCAACTCCTATACTCAATGCTCTAACCAATAAAGGAAAGCATACCAAACGCCTTCTTCACTATCCTATCTACCCGCGACTTTACTTTCAAGGAACTATGAACCTGCGCTCCAAGGTCTCTTTGTTCAGCAATACTCCCCAGGACCTTACCATTGAGCGTATAAGTCCTGCTAAGGTTTGCTTTTCCAAAATGCAGCGCCTCACATTTATCTAAATTAAACTCCTATCTGCCACTTCTCAGCCCATTGGCCCTCTGATACCATTGTACTTTGTGGTAACCTTCGCTGTCTGCTACATCTCTAGTTTTGGTGTCATCTGCAAATTTACTAACGATACCTCTCATGCTCACATTTCAAATCATTTATATAAATAATGAAAAGCAGTGGACCCACCATCGATCCTTGTGCCCCACCACTGGTCATAGACCTCCAGTCTGAAAAGCAACCTTCCACTAGCACCCTCTGTTTTCTACCTTCAAAAAAATTTTGGATCCAAATAGCTAGTTCTCCCCCTATTCTGTGTGATCTAAACTTGCTAACCAGTCTTCCATGAGCAACCTTGTTGAACACCTTACTGAAGTCCATATAGATTACATTCATCGTTCTGCCCTTATCAATCCTCGAAATTAAATGTTTCCTTTCCATGTCATATTAAAAATCTATCTACTGGATTATGTTGATATTTAAAACAAGTATGTATAGCAACCTATGCCCAAATTTTCGAAAGATGTAGGATTTGGACCAGAGGCAAATGCATAATATGGCACTGACAACTTCCATTCTATTTGTTCTAAGTTAGTTTGATTGAGGACAGCTTGGTGACACATCAGATGCCTGGTTGCAAATGAGACCAATCATTATTAATTGCTAGACTTTTTAAGGCTCTTCCATGCTGACTGGAACATTTAGTTAGGAAGGCTTGCGTGGGGGAGAATGGATCCAGATGGATCACTTGAGGGACTGCCCTGCCTCACCCCACCTTTTAGGGTCTCCGATCCCCATGTGCTGTGGGTCTCCCGTTTGTCCTCCACAGTTGGGAGTCTACAGGCGTGCATGGTAATGAGACTGTTTCCTGGCCTTTGACTGGATTAGGCTTGGAACTATTCTGTTAAAGATTGTTGTGAGTAGGACTTTTAGTGCCAGGACACTAAACCAGTTCTCATCTCTGTTTCCTGCCCTCTTGTTGAAAATTCAACCCTTAAGTTGTAAGTTTCATTTTTAATAAAATATTTTTACATTGTAAACACAATCGTAATTTGTGGCGCAGGATGAAATATGTTTGAAATTGTAGATGTTCCATGCTGTAATGTTTAGAATTGGGTTTTCAGTTTGACCATGACTACTTTTCTATAAAGTAAATAGGCATGTGTAATGATATGCCACAAGTGAATACTAGTTGAGACATTTTCTTTTGGGAACATCAAATTGTTCTCAGCAATGATAAAAGATGAAACTCCTTTCTTCCATTATTCCTGTTTTTGAGCTAATTTTTCTTTGCATTTAAAGGGCCGGTTAGCTCAATTGACTGAAGCTTGATTTATTACTTTTGTCTTGGCACCCATCACTTTGTAGTAGATTAGCTAAACAAGATTCAGGTTTTGGGATAGAGAGCTGTGAACATAAGTTGGACTAATGGATCTAAATACAAACTCTTGCTAAAGGCAAAGCTCCTTAAGAATTTTCCCTACCATCAAATCATATCATATATGAATACCATGTTTCAAAATCTTTGATGGATAAAGTTGAAGGGAGAGATAAATCTAAAACAGAAACATTCACAGTTGTGCCTTTTTTCTAAATCAACCTGTATGGATGTTCTACGACACACAATTATGTAGCAGGTAGGAACCTGTATCTTCAGGTTCAGAGGTATGAGCAAAACACTGCATTATTAGACCCCTTTAAAAATTATCACTGGGATTAGATTTAATCTTTACTAAACGGACACTTTAAGCATCTAAGCCAACATTTGTTATTATTTTTAATCAACCTGTATGGAGATGTTCTGTCAATCACTTCTTGAGTTAGAACATCTTTTTATTCACTGGTGGGCCTTGTGTCTTGCAAGTTGGCTAGGATAGCCATAGTTGCCCTTCAGAAGGTGGTGAGCTTCTTTTTTGAACTGCTGCAGGTCCTTGAACCTGGACCTTCTGACTTAGAAGCAAGGATATGATCACTTCATCACAAGATCCTCCTTAACCATTGCAACCGACATTAGCCTGAAAACCTTGCCCCTGTGATTTAGAGGCTTATACTCTATTGACTGAACTGACCACACATTTCTCAGTTATTTATTCCTGCATCAGACACTTCAGCATTCTATAATAATGCCCACATGATTTTTTTTGTTAATAATCACTCCTGCAGGATATTTGCAATGCTATTTCCAGTTTCGCATTAAATTTTCCTTCACAGTTTATGCTTGGTTTAATTCATTCAAGAAATAGCATCATGTTAAGTTTTCAAGTAAAAAAATCTTTAGCTATATGGCCAAGCAATTTGGAAATAATGAAACTGTTCCAAAGTTAATAACTCATTTTCTCCAACAGTGGCTGATCACCAAGCTAAACAACTTTGCACATATACCCAGAAACTCAGTAGAACCCAAGATCACTGAAGACTTTAAAACGAAATGCTGCTGGAGTGCGGACAACTTCCCAGAAGTACTGTTGTAATGATACAAACAAATATGCACTATGCCAAAGTGCCTGCAGATTATAGTGCATTGGTAATAATAGTGCCTGTGTCATTTTGCTCAGACATTTATGGCCATTAATGAGCACCTCAGGGCCAGTAATGATTATAAATGCTAGTTAAAATGATGCAATTGCTAAATTTTAAATTATCACATTTACAGAAACCTTACTTGACTTTTGTTCTGCTGTACTGGGTAATTTACCTTCTGAAAATGTCCCCAGGTATGCATTCAAACAATAATTAAAGACAGTAGCATAAAAAGTAACAAAATGAATATTTGCTGCTTAACAAGTCTTTTTTTCTTCAAATGTTGTAGAAAGTGTTAATAGTCAAAGGACTGTTTATTGCAAGAAGTCTTTGTCCGTTGTTCAACTTACTCAAAAACTTACTGCATTTGATGTGTATCCATTTTAAATATAAATCATCTCTACTCTAAACAGTAGAAATAGGCTTTTCATTGTCAGTTTGGACTGCTGTGTATGAACAGGAAAATGTTCAGCATTCAGTGTGTTCCTAAGCAGCAATGTGTTAAGTCGTTCAAAAGCTACATAAGCTGCAAGAGTAAAATTGGATTAATTTATTAATGTTTCAGTTCAACTGTATCAGGTAACTTGAACTTGTGATTCTCCACAATAATATAGAAATCTAGTGACTATTTCCAAAGCTTTTCTTTCTTCTTGTGGTGTCATGGACGTACTTGGCTACTTGTATTTATCATGTGATTGGGGCAAAAGAAGTTGTGTACTTTCATGATTTGATCAGTAGTGATATCCAGGTTTGCCTTGTTGATGATTAAGGGTGACACTACTGTATCATTATAGAGTTACTATAAGTATAGTTTTGCTTTCATGCATTCCCTTCAGGGAGCAATAACAACTTTTTAATACTGTATGATATGTCTGATATGGTCATGTACCTCAAGCTCAATTTATTACCTATTTTGCCTCCCTTCTCTACTGTTTTTTTTTCTCTTGACTATTTCCTTTCCTAAAAGTGTTGACTATTTGTTGAAAAATGTATTATGGGGTGAAGGCCATACACTGGAGCTTCAACTGAACTAATAACTCTTATGTGATTTAACATTGTCAGCAGACCTTCAATTATAATTATGAACCCAGTAGAACCTGATGCTCTCTTGACCTATTAGTCATGTGCAACCAGCATAATTTAACCATCAGTATTTTTTCTTCCCATCTCTCTAAGTTGACTGTAATACACCAACTGCTGCCCTTACTTTCAAAGCTCAGACGAGGAATTAAACCAGATGAAAGGATCTTTTAGTATTTGTGTGATTATGCTTTTACCTCCTAAACCTTTTGAGTTAATGGTGTAAAGTGGGGCAGATATTATAAAGCAATTATAAAGTTTGGAAAAGAGAATCTTGCTTTGAACTCTATCAAAATTTTGAATTTCAATTTGTGCATTTAGTAAAATTCCAATACATTAGCCTTAAAGTCTTTGTTAAATTTATTTTTGAGAAATTTTTTTCCAAGTTGACACTTTGATTTGGTAATGGATATAGAGTTGTACTGTTGTCCTTCAAAAATATGACAAAAGGAATATTAATTACGTACAGTGAAATCACTTTTTTATACATCTTTATTAGATTGTCTGTTTGTGAAAATAAACAAATGCTGACTGGTACTCGCTGGTTTCATATTAATAGAGAATTTACTTAACTCTGAAATATTAAGAAAGCCTTAGCCTTAGAAATGTTACTGCACCCTTGAAGTCTTTTGGTAACTTTCCACACTGACAAAGCTGCTGTAAATGATGGGCAGTCTTAAATGTTCTTTGCACCAATGTCTAAAACTTGAGTAAATAATCAAAAACTGGAAAAGACAGTTATGATCTAGACTGTGTCGCCTTTTTGGAGTGAAACAGCATGGTTTCTGTAGGATCATCGTTTTGTAATTTTCCTAAATTTGTCTGCATGTTGAAATTGCACATTTTATTTGTCACTGGACCAACAGCGGTAGGCTCTACAGTGCCTTGTAAGACCTAAAAGTTATTTATAGAATGACCTTTTGGAAGATTTAATAATAAATTAAAAGTGTGCCAAATTTTCTTGTTCAATTATAAATTACTCACAACATTGATAGATACTTAGAGTCCAATTGTGAAATTAGCAGAGATGTGGGGATGGACTTTTTCTTTTTAACTAAACCAGTTTGAAATTGGTAATATGTTATGTACTTAAATCATAATGAGAGTTTTATGACTGGCTTTTTGTTGTGTTTCTAAGTTAACAGTGAAACACGGATTATATTCGGAAAACTTGCTGTATTCTTGATCTCCAGTAACGTACAACTGTTTTTTCTGTATGTGTTTTTCTTACCTACGTTCCTTGCCTGTGGTACTATAACTCTAATCAATTAATTTGTTTCCATTCCATTTCCTTCACTTACTGAACACCATCCACATATAGTAATCATATAATGGCGTCTTTCACCTTATCTACTGTTCAAATTAAAATGGTGGGGTCTCTTTAAACTTGTGATGCTTTCATAAATATGCGAAAGATTATTCATTGCTATTAACTACCATGGTCAATGGTCAGTTACTCTGCCCTCCCCTTCTCCCCTTTTCCTTTTTAAAAATCTGATCCCATGTTTTGGAAATGTTTTAAGATTCTGTATGTTACAACTCATATTTTAGCATGATGTAAAAATTGGTAAAGAATGGCCTGCAAGCAATTAAAATATGATCCAATTTTTGTTCAACTAAAAGCTCTCTAGCTATGATTTTAGACACACTCAGCAATAACATTTTCTTAATATTTAACAGTTTCTGTTAGAAAACTGATACTCTCATGAGGCTGTGATTAAAGGAACCGCCCCAGAAGAAGTAAACATTAAATTAAAAGTGAAGTTATAATAGTTTGCTTATAATATTGAACAGATGTGCCCTTCTTTGAGATCGTATTTCTTATTCCATGCTCTGCTGTGCACTGTTTCAGGGACAGCTACAAATTTTTTGACAATTAGAAAGACTTAAAAGCCTCCATTCACGATTTCCTTGATTCTGAAGTTACTCTGTCAAAAACATTTTAAACAACTGTCCGAAAAATGGAAAAACACTGAAGTTTAGAACTAATAGCATCAGGGTCAAGCTCAACTCAACACTTCACTGCTTTGTGTATGTTACACTGACACTATGGTATTATAATGTACCTGCGATTTGCAAGCTGCTCAATTTTTTCAGTTATCTTGGATCTTGTTTTGTCTGATACTTAAGACTGAAAGGAAAATCTAACCGGGGAGCAATTTTTTTAAAATATCAAAAATCCATAAATCACCAATTTTTAAAAATCCAAACCAAGACCAATCTGTTACAAATTTGTGTTCCCTTCTCTTCAAATGTACCCAAATAGTATCCTGTTTGTGTTTCCATGGGGTTACCATACCATTGAGAATTGCCAGAATGTTAGTATGATTTTAGATTTGAATTTTTTTTCACAAGTGTATCTTTTTCCAATGAAAAAGTGATGGCGCCCTCACTATGTATTCACCCTTTCTCTTCAAAGACTTTTTTCAACTTGGGATGCAGTTCAGTGGACACCCACAGCCTTCATGTGCAGTCTTACAATCCCTGCGGAGAGTAGTAACTTTTCAAAAAGAAAGAAATCTGCATTTGCCAACAAAAACAGCTGGGCAAGATTTCACTTTTTAAAACTTTCACAGCAACAAACCAGTGAAAATCAACATAACTTTAGCATTAACTGCTTAGGAAAAAGTACTTAAAGGTTAAAAAAAGGTAAATTTCACTTTAAATAATTGATAGAAAAAGGTGAAAACTCATGGTGACAAATGCTCAAACATTCCACACAAACATGGGACCACTAGCAAACTCAGTTTTTCCAACTTGGCCTCTGTTTTGTGGACTATCTCAGTTCCTGTTCAATCATTTTATCTCTCAAATTGCATTCGCCAGCATACGTATTCCATCCAAGTCTTGCACCTCTGTAACCCTTCTCTCACTCAGATCATAACTCAGATTTGGAACCACCCCCACAATGACTTTTGCCCAATCCCTCCCTCTGCCTGTTGTAAGTGTTCTGAGCGTATATCGTATACAGTAATGCAGTATCTGCTCTATTTTCAGTAATTCTGGTCTCCTTCTTATCAGAAAGATGTTGTGAAACTTGAAAGGGTTCAGACAAGATTTACAAGGATGTTGCCAGGGTTGGAGAATTTGAACTATAGGGAGAGGCTGAACAGGCTGAGGCTGAGGGGTGACCTTATAGAGGTTTACAAAATTATGAGGGGCATGGATAGGGTAAATAGGCAAACTCTTTTCCCTGGGGTCGGGGAGTGTCATGTGATCCTTTGCATCCATCCGAGCAGGCAACTGAGACCTTGGTTTAACATCTCATCAGAAAGACAGTGCCTCAGAACTGTATTCAAGTATCAGTGTAGATTTGTGTACTTGAGCTCTGGAGTGGAACTGGAACCCAGGCTCTGCATCTTTGGAGCATTTTGCTGAATCTCTCTGCACCCTTTCTAATGCCTTCACTTCCATCCTAAAGTGCAGTAATCAGAACTGAACAGGCAGCTTCTGTTCTAGCTGAGCTAGTGTTTCTAGGAGGTTCATCTTAACTTTTGAAGTTTTTTTCTGTATGTTTCTATTTATGAAGCATAGGATTCTATATGTTTCTCAATCTTGCTTTCTCAGTCTTCCCTGCCCTCTTCCATAATTTGTGACCATATATTGCAGGAATCTATTCCTGCCCTCCCTTTAGAATTGTGCCCTTCATTTTATGTCGATTTTCCAGATCTTCTAACTAAAGGTAATTAAGCCTTGTCTTATTGCAGAGAATATGGAGGATAAGTACTTTTTCCTCGTGTTTTGTGCTTGTTTCCTCTCTTTAATGAGTGAATGACGCTAATTGTAGCACTTAAACTGCTGACCCTGCTTGACCAGCTAACTTTGCGCAGAGTGAATATAAAACTTATTTTGCATAGCTTTATGCTACACTGGTTGCCCTAGCCGTAAGAACATTGGAGCACTGTGGAGGAGTATTCCCAACAGAGAATACTCTTTCTTTAGCTTCCCTAAAATGTTCAAGGTCTTTTCATTCCTTATTTTAATTTCCTGCAACCTTGAGATTTTCAAAGTTTTATTTGAGTTTACTTCCTGCGACAGTCAATTGTAGTTGAATGCCCAATGCTATCAATTGTATTTTACACTTATTTGGTGATGGTAAACAGTTCTTTGAGGCAAAGGTGCATAGGTGCATATCTTTTTCCAGGATTTCAGTCCATCACCTGGGCTAATATCAGTGCAGTATTGAAGGAATGCAGCATAATCAGAATTGCTGTCTTTCTGATTACAGGGCAAGCTTGATTATCTGAACAAAGTAGGTGGGGAGTATTTTGTTCGGATAATTGAATGTTCGGATAATACCATTTACCCAAGCATTGGGACTTTGAGATTTTGTTTGGATGATCCGAAATTCGGATAATGGAGGTTGTCCTGTAAATGTTATAATGCACCACTGTCTATCAAAAATGCATGTGTTATTTTAAGGAGATTTGAATTCTCCCAGGGTGTAGTTGAACATTTTTCTCTCCGTCAAATCCTGCAATTTCCAGAAGGCATTCAAATAAGATGCCACACCAAAGGCTTTTGCACAAAATAGGAACTTACGATATTGGGGGTAATGTATTAGTATGGATCGAGGATTGGTTAATACTCAGAAGACTGAGAATTGAGATTAATCGGTCTCTTTTCAGATTGGAAAGATATAACTACGCAGAGTACCATAAGGAGCAGCTCTATAGCCTCAATTATTTACTATCTATGTTAATGACTTAGGGGAGGGACAGATTGATGCGATGCCAAGGCATACAAGGCTATGTGCTTGCAAATTGGATTAGAATAGTCAGGCATTTGTTCTTGACTGGCACAGACTTGATCAGCTGTAGGGCCTTTCTCTGTGCTGAGACCACTATGACTCTGAGTGTAATTTATCCAAATTTTCTGGTGGTACAAAAATAGATGGGAGGACATGTGGGCAAAAAATTGGCACCTGGAGTTTAATGTAGGAATGTGTGAAGTTATCTACTTTGGTAGGAAGAATCAAATGGCAGACTACTGTTTAAATGGAGAGAAACTCCCAAAAAAAAGGATCTTGTGCAAGAAACACAAAAAGTTAGCACGTGGGAGCAAGTAATTAAGACACAAAATCAGATGTTGCTGGAAAAACTCAGCAGGTCAGGCAGCATCTGTGGAGAGAAAGCAGAGTTACCATTTTCGGTCCAGTGACCCTTCTTCAGAACACACTGACCCGACACATTACTCTGCTTTCTTTTTACAGATCCTGTCTGACCTGAGATTTTTCCAACAATTTCTAATGTTGTACCTGATTTCTAACAACTGCAGTTCTTTGGTGTTTTTTAAAGTAATTAAAGCATATGGAATTTTGGCTTTGTTGCTGGGGTGGGGGTTAAAAATAGGAAAGTTTCATTACAACTGTACAGGGTGTTGGTGAGGCTGAGCCTAGACACCTTTATTAAAGGATATACTGCCATTGGAAGTCGTTGAAAATAAGTTTGCTTTTTGGATTCCTGTGTTGAAGTGGTTGACTCCCCAAGAATGGCTAAACAAGTTATTTATTAGAGTTTAAAAGAATGAGGGATAATCTTGAACCATATAAGAAGCTGAGGGGGCTTGACAAGGTGGATGTTGAGAGGATGTTTCCAGTGGTGGAGAATCTGAACCGGAGGGATATATAATTACAGAATAAGAGGACACTCACTTAAAACTGAGATACGAAGGAATATCTTCTCTGAAGAGTATTAGATATCTGGAATTGTCTATCTCAGACAGTTGTGAATGCTAGATAATTGTATATAGAGGAGGTAAATAGATTTTTCAAATACCGATGCGGAGATAAGGCCTAGAGGGGATCAGCCATGATCATAATGAATGGTGGGGTAAACTTGAGAGGCTGAATTGGTTATTCCTGTTTCTGTTTCTTTTGTTACATAAAAGCAGATCAATGCTTTATTTGTTACATTGCTGTCTGATGAAGCTTCCTATGTTCATCTTCCTACAAAACAATATACTGACACTTAGAAAATCTCAAAGTTAATGTAATTTTAATTTTCAAAGTGCAAATTTTGCTTTTAAATAATGGGAAAATCAAAGCTGTTGTCTTTGATCCATTGATTTCATTGCTGGAACAAATTCAGTTTGTTAACCACAGACACTTTCCCTCCCCCGAACAGTCTTTGATTGTTTGTTCACATCCTTAGGTCCAGTTTTTCACTGATCTTTTACAATAACACGTGTGATCCCTTGGTGCAATTCTACTTCTTTCAGTGAGAATAAATTCTATGTTTACAGGAGAGTTTTGACAGTTCATTCAATTGATGGCAAATTTAAAGCTGCCAATGAAGGGAAAATTGGGGGAAGGAGTTGCAGATTGCAGTAAGCTGTTTACATGACAAAATCTATAATTACGATATTTAACAGAAGGTTTAAATGTGCACCATTTCTGGGTTGAATGACAAAATTGTTCAGAAAAACTGCAACAGGCAAATTCACGGGGAAAACGGCCTTAATTTAGTCAAGCTCCTGGTTTATAATGAGACAGGATGTAGCAGGTGCCACTCAAACTGGTTATCGGCCCTTGTGTTGTGGCTGAAAGGATAGGGTTCATGTAGCAAAGCATCAATTTATGGCTTAGGTTGAATTGGATGCAAAACCTTGAAAAGTTTCCAAAATTAAAATGTGTGTTTAGATGTTCAGAAAACGAGAAAATTAAGCATTCCAGGAGTATTTTACAGCCTCTTCACTACAGTGGGGAAGTTAAATACAGACTGAACGTGCACTTAGTGGAACATCTCCATCCAGTCCACAAGTGCGACCCTGAGCTTCCGATTGTTTGTCTTTTAATCCTCTGTCATGCTACTAATAGTGACTTTACCATCCTTAGTCCACTACATTGTTCCAGAGAAGCCCAATTAAAGTTTGAGGAACATTACCTTATCTTCCAACGTGGCACTCTGCAGTTTTCTAGATGCCACACTCAGTTCAATTTTAGATCCTAACCCTTCATCTTTTACTTTTTTCTCTATTTTGGTGAGTTAGTCCTTCTCATGATTCTGTCTTTGTCCCTTCATGTTGTATTCAGATGATTTTATGTAGCAGTTTGTGCCTCATTTAGATACGGCCATTGTTTCTTTACTATATCTATTACAGTTCTCTTTGGCTGTTACATCGTTTGTTATTTAATCTTCCCAAGCCTCCACCCTATTGCAGACTTTCTCCTTTGTTCTTTCTGCTCTTCACCCCCCCCCAAAAAAAAACTGGGTTAAAATTCTTGTATATCTATCTTTCTTTCTAGTTTCTTTATAGATCTGAAACATTAATTATAATAGTCCATAGATTCTACTTGATGTGTTAAGTTATCTAAATTTTTTGTTCATTGTTAACAAATATCAAATGTTATTTTGCACTTATTTTGCTTCAGAAAAGATGTTTGGTTTTTACCTGCACAATGCATATGCATATTTAAATTAATTGAGGATACAGAATTGCAAATATACACTTTTCAATAATTTACTTGCATATATAAGGTGCCTTACCGAGTGCAGATGATTTATTTCCACTGGCTGCTAGTCCAATGTAATTGTACCTTTGCATAAACCAATGCATTCAAGTCACAGTTGGGTTGGTGGGGGAGACACTATGAAGCACTGTTGATTCTTGATACAGTACAGCACATCTAAAGTTATTTTCATTTTCAGGAAGACCTGAGTGAGGAGTGCCTAAATGATCTGCGTTGGCTTCATCTTGGGAGCAAACTTTGCTCCATTGCACACTGGTTTCTGTTGATTGTATCTTTTCAAACTATGCCATTAAATATTCAGAGGCCATTAAAAGGAAGAGTAGAGTTTTGAGTTTTAAGGCATATAGATGGTAAATAGTTGCAATTTCAGAACCCCCATACAGCAGTGATTACACTAAAATAAGTTCCTTAATGGCTGTAAAGTGCTTTGAAATGTCCTGAGGTCACAAAAGATGCTTTATAATGCCCAGTGCATAACAATGTATGCAGATCAAAAATATCCTAGCTTCCCTGGTCTGTTCTCAGTTAGTTAAATGGGATTGCCATTTGATGACATGGAGAGTCATAGAGGTACACAGCACGGAAACAGACCCTTTGGTCCAACTTGTCCATGCCGACTAGATATCCTAACCTAATCTAGTCCCATTTGCCGGCACTTGGCCCTTATCCCTCTAAACCTTGGCTCAGTAGTTAGCACTGCTGCCTCACAGCGCTAGGGACCTGGGTTCGATTCCAGCCTCGGGCAATTGTCTGCATGGAGTTTGCACATTCTCCCTTGCGTAGGTTTCCTCTGGGTGCTCCAGTTTCCTCCCACAATCCAAAAATGTGCAAGTTAGGTGGATTGATTTTACTGCTCCCCGGATGCTGCCTGAACTGCTGTGCTCTTCCAGCACCACTAATCCAGAATCTGGTTTCCAGCATCTGCAGTCATTGTTTTTACCTAGTTAAATTGCCCATAGTGATAGGTGCATGAGTATGGGAATGGGTCTGGGTGGGTTATTCTTCGGAGGGTCGGTGTGGACTTGTTGGGCTTGAAGGGCCTGTTTCCGCACTGTAGGGAATCTAATCTAATCTATTCATTTACCCATTCAGATTCTGTTTAAATGCTGTATTTGTACTAGCCTCCATTACTTCCTCTGGCAGCTCTTTCCATACACGTATTACCCTCTGAGTGAAAGAGTCGCCTCTGAGGTCCCTTTTATATCTTTCCCCTCTCACCCTAAACCTATGCTGTCTAGTTCTGAACTCTCCCACCCCATAAAAATGACTTTGTCTATTTATCCTATCCATGCCCCTCATGATTTTATAAGCCTCTATAATGTCACCCCTCAGCTGGTGATGTTCCAGGGAAAACAGCCCAGCCTATTCAGCCTCTCCCTATAGCTCAAATCCTCCAGCCCTAGCAATATTCTTATAAATATTTTCTGAACACTTTCAAGTTTCACAACATCTTTCCCATAGGAAGGAGACCAGAATTGCACGCAATATTCCAAAAGTGGCCTAACCAATATCCTATACAGCTGCAACATGATCTCCCAACTCCTATACTCAATGCTTTGCCCAATAAAGGAAAGCATACCAAACACTACCTTCACTATTCTATCTACCCGTGACTCTACTTTCAAGGAACTATGAATCTGCTCTCCAAGGTCTCTTTGTTCAGCAGCACTTCCCAGGACCTTTAACATTAAGTGTATAAGGTCTGTTCTGATTTGCTTTTCCAAAATGCAGCACCTCGCATTTACCGAAATTAAACTCCATCTGCCACTCCTCAGCCCATTGGTCCATCTGATCAAGATCCCGTTGTACTTTGCGGTAACTTTCTTCACTGTCCACTATATCTCCAATTTTGGTGTCATCTGCAAACTTACTAACTAAACCTCCTATGTTTACATCCAAATTATTTATATAAGTGACGAAAAGCAGTGGACCCAGCACTGATCCTTGTGGCATGACACTGGTCACAGGCCTCCAATCTGAAAAGCAACCCTCCACCACCACCCTCTGTCTTCTACCTTTGAGCCGGTTCTGTATCTAAATGGCTAGTTCTCCCCATATTCGATGAGATCTAACCTTGCTAACCAGTCTCCCATGAGGAACCTTGTTGAATGCCTTACTTAAGTCCATATAGATCACGTCTACCGTTCAACAACGGGATCTTGTTTCTTCAAAAAACTCAATCAAGTTTTTGAGACATGATTTCCCACGCACAAAGCCATGTTGACTATCCCTAATCAATCCTTGCCTTTCCAAATACATGTGAATCCTGTCTCTCAGGATTCCCTCCAGCAACCTGCCCACCACCGATGTCAGGCTCGCTGGTCTATGGTCCCCTGGCTTTTCCTTACCACCTTTCATTTGTTGTGAAATACATATGTAGCAGCTGATATGTACATGAAGAATATCATTTAAACAGATATTGGAAAACCTCTGAAAATCTATAGCAGTGAGGAAGTCGCAACTTGTGTGAATGGAAGATGACAAAACTGGGAAGAAGATAAAAAATCTATTGTCAGCAATATTTCAGTAACAATATTAAAACAATAGTGTAATATAAAATGTAAAGAGAGTTCTTATTTATCTATGACACCTGAATTTGGGTAAGTAGGTGTGTCCTTTAGAATGAGAAACATGTAAAATCTCTATCAAGCAGCAGAAATATCAATACCTGGGTTTGGATTGAACACTCTTAAGAATGGTTTGCATGTAATGCAATAAAATGTTCCCTATAAAAGTTAAATACTGCAGTTGCTGTAAATCTGAAATAAAAACAAAGTGCTGGAGAAACTGAGCAGGTCTTGCAGTATCTGTGGAGAAAGAAATAGCAGTAAAGTTTTGAGTTCAGTATAACTTTGGAATAGATTTTATGTGTTATGGTTGGAATATCAGAAAATTCCTTCTGTATACTCCCAACTCATTCCACTGGCTATCAGTCCAATGGAACAATATCTTTGCTTAAACCAATGCATTCACGTCACAATTGGATTGGTGGGGGAGACACGAGGAAGCAGTGTTGCTTCTTAATACAGCACAGCATATCTAAGGTTATTGTCTTTTTTTTGATATTTGGGTACAATATTATTTGCTTTATTCCGCTGTGGCAAGTGTCTGTCTTTCACTGGGACTTGCAGGAGTAGATGCAGGATATTTTCCAAACTTCTGCAGATAATCCTGAAAGCTAGTGTCCTAATAGGTTTTAGATTCACACACATTGACACAATTGTTTATTATTTAAGCAGTGCAAACTTGCCAGTTTTAATTTGGTCAACCATACCCCTGTGCTTTTCAAGAATCCTCAAGAGAGGTTTCAGAAGTGACGAGGATGTTGCTGGGAATGGAGGGTTTCAGTGATAAGGAGAGGCTGGATAGGCCGGGGCCTTTTTTTTTTATCTGGAGCGTAGGCGGTCAAGGAGTGATCTTATGGATGTCTATAAAATCATAAGGGAATAGATGAGGTGAATGGCAGGTGTCTTTTCCCTAGGGTGTATTTTCAAGGTAAGAGGAGAAAAATTTAAAAAAGATAAAAAAGGCAATTTTTTTTAACACAGTTAGTGGTTTATGTACGGAATGAACTTCCAGAGGAAGTGGTGGATGCAAGTATAGCTAAAATGTTTACAAAACATTTAGATAAGTACATGAATAAGAAATGTTTGGAGGGATATGAGCCAACGCAGGCAAGTGGGACTCGTTTAGTTTGGGATTATGGTCAGCATGCACCGGTTGGACCAAAGGGTCTGTTTCTATACTGTATGACTGTATGACTCTAATTTGTAAGCTTTGTTTCTTATTTATCTAAGCTGTCTAGCTATACACGAGGTGCTTCCTTCGTTAGGAGGGACTGTGCATTCCAGATTAAGCCAGCAGAAATTTCACACTGCAGATTTCTCAATAGCTTTGTAGGAAGATCTTAACATTGTGTTGACATATGCTTTACAGTTAAATGATGAAAACAGGAAAAACTCCATCCACAGTTTGTAGTGCTTTCAATTTGAAATAGTAGAAATAACTACTGGTCCCATCAGAAATTACAATCTACCTTTCGCTTAAATTTACTCTGGCAAAAGTATGACAAATATTAGATTTGTGAGCAGGATTAAATTTTTAATGACTTTTATTTCCTGTAAAGGCTTCTGATCCTGTGTCACTCAGGCTTCTTAACTGTTTATAAAAATATTAAAGTAAATATCAATGGAAAAACTGTTGCAAAAGCGAGGGATACTTTAGTCCCCAATTATTGCAACAAAAATTCTGAGCCTATAGCAAAGGAAAAAAGAGCAGAAGGGTCAGATTTCCTGAAGTAATTTATATTGTAGATAAAAATAACTGATAAATGAGTGAGGCATTGGCGCTGATCATTTTATATGCACTATTTATTTCATAAATAGCTGCTAATGCTAAGTTGAGCGAAACTTTGTTTTAGTCTTGGAAAGCAGAATTTTGTGACTTTTTAAATACAGTGGCATTCTTTATGTATTGTTAATTTCAAAAAATGACAAGTGTGAATTGTTTGTAGTTTTTTTCTGTTTTTAGTCAATGCCTCTGAAGGGGTATTTTCTCTCCTGTAGATGATGGTGTTTAGTACAGCCTTTTTTTGGGCCTCCGTTTTTCACCTCGGAAATGTATGCTTCATTTGCCATTTTTTTTATTTCTGGGATGTGGGTGTCACTAGCTAGGTCAGCATTTGTTGATCATCACAGTTGCCCTGCAGAAGCTGATGAACTGCCTTCCTGAACCACTGACGTTACAAATCAACAAATGAAATGAAGCAGGCAATATGGGTCGTATTGCCAAAAGATGGATGACAGTTTAAGACATAACTATACATGATAAGTAACGAATGGCAAACTGAAACTGATCTTCCCTCAAAAGGGATATAGTGTGAAGCTAGTTTTGAGATCAAATTTGCAATATGTGCCAACACATCAAATAATTTTGCTACAGTTAGGAAATTCTTTGTTCTTCAAAAATCATTTGAGAATAGAAGATAAAGGAATCCACCCTGAAGAGTATTGCCAAGAGCAAATGTACCAAGAGAACTGATTTTGAGAACCATATTATGGAATGCCTTTGACAATTCTCACAAGCAAACAAAATGCTGAGAAACTCAGAACTGGCAGCATCTTTTTAGAGAGAAACAGAGTTAACGTTTTGCGTCTGATATGATTGTTTTGCATTAATGAAACAGGCTGGAAAATCGTAGTCTTTATAAACCTTTCACAGAAGCAGAGGAGATGGTCTGCAGATGGATTCCATATTGAATTCCACAACTTCAGAGCCTGACTGTTTTTGTCCTCTATTTTTCCATTTTTCCTCCATATTTGTTCTCCATTTTCTTTATAGTGCCCCACCATCAGCATCACAATGGCCTTGTCTTGTTTGTGCCAGGTATACTTTTCTCTTAGTAGAGTGGACCCTGGTGTTTTAAACAAAGATCACATCATATAGTGTAGGCCATGTTCAGATCCTATATAATCGTTGAAAGTAAGAGATATCTGTGAATAAATAATGCCTAAAATTGTAGTTATACCCAGAGGTCTAACATTTGTAGTTCAACCTTTGGATGTGTGCCTCAGCAAGCCAATCAAAGATCATGTTCACACTGAATGGAATAGGTAGATGGTTGATGCTGGAACATTCCTTTTACAAAGAGTGGGATTTTGCATCCTTCCTTGTCAGATGTTGTGTTTAGTTTCACCAACAAATCATCAGGTGCTGTTAAGTTAGAAATGGTCATCAAATTGTTCAAAAACAAAGAATATTCAATTTTATGGATGCAGAGGGAGATGTTTTGACAAGGAGAGATGATTCTGAAACTGAAAGTGCCAAATTTGGTCCAGAGTTGGGTCCTTACAAAGATGTCATAGCCCAAGTGACTTTTTGAATTTAATGTACTATTCTCATTGGATGCTGAAGCTAATGAATTTGGTAATTTTCAGAACATTCTAATGGTAGTCATCGATGTCCTTGTAAAATTTATTCAGTACAACATGTCACATTGAACTAATTTGAATAACTCTTATGGTTTCAGAATGCTGTTTACATTTATATTTTATACATTCTCTTATATTATATTATATATTTTACATTTTATACCCAGTGTTTCAGTCTATGACCAATTTTTAGAAAGATATTTTGAGGTTTTAGTGGTTAACTTATTCTTTGCAATCTGTGATTTTATTTCTCTGTAACTTCTTAGATAATGAGTCCTCACATAGCATCCTGCCTGCCTATATAGGAGAGCAATTGTAGGGAAATTATTTAAAGTAGTGTGTTAATGGAATTCCTTACTTGAGAGATGCAAGTCTTTTGCTAAATTTGATTAATGTGCTACCTTATTACCTGTCATTTGTATTCTGAATGATGTGGTATTTAATTTGCTGGAGTATATTTACAGTGTGACAGCTCTGCATAAGTAGCTAGGTTAATAATTGGACCTATGATATGATGCAAGTCAAAATGGTTGAAAACCATCATTTAAGATGTACCCCTAGGAGTTGCGAACTTATTTAGTAGATGAAAGTACATTTTGAAAAAGTCTGACCTTCCAGGCAATCAGGAGAATGAATCAAAACAGCTCTTTTTGTGAAGTGCACACAGCCCATCTGTGTCTAATCCAGTAATTATAGACCAAGTTCAATTACCTTTTCAGCATTGGAGTAGACTGGAGACTGGGTAGTGCAAGAAGTTAAGGTTTTGTCTAGACCACAAATAGACCACAGTCTAACATTTTAATTTATTTCTAATTTTGTTTTTGTAGCTCGTTCTTGGTTTGTTAGTTTTTCAAAGTATAAGATTTTGCTTTGTTGGAAACAATTTATAGTTCAGCTGAATACTGATAAACACAAATGGTTTGCCAACTTTTTTTATTGCTTTTGGATAAAACGATTTAGATAAAACAATGACAGTTTGCAAATATTAATGCCACAGCCCATAAGTTCATTCATTCAACCACTCAAACTGCAGACAAACATAAAAATGTGTAACAGATACAATTTTTAGACACAAATGCTTATATTCTTAAAACATACAACCTGCTTTTACTCTTCATTAAAATCTAGTACATAGAAAACATAGAAACAAGGATCAGGGGTAGGCCATTTGGCCCTTCGAGCCTGCTTTGCCATTCAAAATAATCACGGGTGATCATCCAACTCAATATCTTCCTGCTTTCTTCCATGCCCTGTTTTCAAATCCTTTTAGCCCTAAATACTATATCTAACTCCTTGAAAAGATTAAATGTTTTGGTCTCAGCCATGTTCTGTGGCAGAGATTTCAACAGGCTCATCACTCTGGATAAAGAAATCTCTCTTCATGTCAGTCGCAAATGGCCAATCCTTAAACTATAACCCCTTATTCTGGATTATTTGGTCAACAGAAACTACATTTAACCTGTCTATTGATGTTGGAATTTGGCGTCCTCTGCACGGTGCTGGAGTTTGAGTCCCCCATGGAGTTTGGGGGAGGGTGCAGTGGGAGGGTTGAGTGAGGTTCAAATCCTTTGCATAGTACTGGGGTTCCAGTCCCGTGGAGTGGGGGGGGGGGGGGGGTGTGAGTGAAGTTTGAATCCTCTCTGCTATACTGGGTTTGGTTTGGTTGAGATTCGAGTCCTCTGCACTGTGCTGGGGTTTGAGCTTTCTGTGTTTAAGTGAATTTTGAGTTTTCTAATTTTGAGTGGTATTCGGGTTCTCTGCGTTCAAGTGGGAATCGAGTTTTGTGGGATTCAAGCCCCCGTGAGGAATAAAGTGAGAATGTGATCAAAGTCCCTGAGTGACGAAATTTGAGGCTCTGTGTGAGTCTTCATTCTGGGAGAAGAGAGTGGCTTGGATTGCGGTGCCATGTGGTCTGCTGCGAGGGCTTTCTCTTTTTATCAGTATAATTTCAGTGAGAGGATAAAATAAAAGCTGAAATTAAGGTTGCATTAATACTTGGGTTGAAAAAGGAAAGTTTCAATGTAGTTTGTACAATACTGGGAGTGTTTGATGTTTAAAAATTTTGGTTTGTTAAAATACTGGTTCAGAAAATCCTTTTGAGTAACTGTTTTACCTAATTTGAAAAAGGATCTCAATTCAATGTGTTTTGTGTGCTATGTAATGGGGCAGATTTTGTTTTTACATTGAAATTGTACAACATTGTCCTTTTTAAAATGATTAAACTTGTAACCTTGAACAAATTCAATGCCTTGAGCCCCTGATTTGTTTCAAATTCTACAATGCCTGTTTCAAAAAAGCAGTTGGGTCGGTGGTCATGCTTTAGCTAGATGAGAGTATGATATTAAAATATCTTTGCTGTGTTTTTAATGCAGAGTGGTCACAAAAAGAAGAGTGTGTTTTGAGTTTGATGTTTTGTTAAGATTTTCTGGAGAATATTAGAAGTTGAGGCTGAGCTGTTTCAGTTTTGTTAATTATTGTTAAGACTTCATTGGCCCCTTTCATATTGCAAATTTAAAGCATGTTGATCTCTACCAAAGTTGCCACTATGATTCAGACTGTTTTATTTGGGAAGTTTTATTTGGAGAACGTATTTTAAAATATTCAGCATTTGTTTCCAACGTGTATTTGAGATTTAAATCTGAACTGAACCTGCCTCTTCAATTGCTAAAGCACAGGAAACATTTTTGTTGTTTTCTTGCTGTTCCAGACTTTCAAAATACTTTTCTTGACAGCTTTCATAGTAACCAAGTATTAATTTGTTAAAGGAAAACGATTTCTGAATAACCAGAAATGGGTCTCCCAAGGGTTTGATTTTAGGACCACTGATTGTTGTTTATAATTGACTGAATTGTTTAGGCAGTACAATTTAGAAGTTTATGGATTGTATAAAACTTGATAATGTCATAAATAGTGAACAGAGTAACAGACTTCAAGAATTCAAAGACTGTTGAAATAGGCAGACACAGTTTAGTGTAGTTAAATGTGTGACTGTCTTTATACTGATAACCACCTTGGCAAGGAGGGAATGAGAGAGGAAATGCAGAGATACTTTCAGCAGCTAACATCGTCTCTAGAGTTTCTCCACTCGCAGGTAAAGCACGCCTTCGGACCACCACCTACCCCTCCACAACCCGATCCAGTAGATTCAATCAGCTCCCTAGTCATGAGCATGAAAAGTGAAGAAGCTAACAACAATGAAGAGGACTTGTGTACGCTTAAACCATGTGACATTAAACCATGTGAGGTTTATCTTGTCTTTCAATCATTTAAGGGATATGAAGGTTCACTGATCAAGCTAACTTCACAACAGCCAGTTGGCTGTGTTACATTTAACAGCAGAGCGGGAGCAGAAGTGGCAAAGAATGCTGCATTCACCCAGCCTACAGCTGCAGCAGCTACACTGCACACTCAAATGTGCTGGTATCCTCCATCTGAAGCATCTCCAGAAGGATGGAAGTCTTGTCAGTTTTGTAAAGTATTTAACTGCCCTTATCCAAGAATTCAGAGTGATGCAAGGACAGACTGGATTTTGTTTTCAGGTTGGACTTTACTGAAGGAGATATTGGAGAACTGGTTCATTTCCACTCGACTTGGAGGGGATGGAGTGGTCGCTAAGGACTGTGAATTTAAGAACTTTATTGGTAAATTATTTTTTTTCCACATGGGAGTGTTCTCGAAACTCTAATTACTGTAACAGACTAGTGTTTTTGTTGTTACAATCATTGTATACTGTGTATCAATAACTTGCTTAAATACTGGCTGTCAGACTCTTATGAAATGGTAGTGCCATCTAGGTGGTTATCATGAAATGATAAAAGGGGGAAATGAGAATATGTATAGGGTATAAGCAGGCAAGGAAGAAGTTGAGTTTTGTGAAACAAGAGGTTCAGCTGAGCATGACTCAGATCAGATAAGATCTTACAGTTCACAATGGAATTCTGCAGGCAATGGTAATGGGTTAACAAGGTGAAATGTATTCATTATGTGAAGCCAGTTATTCATTGTGTAACAGCAAATGGCTTAATCTTTACTATCGACACTCGCTGATTGTAACGGTCACCCAATCAATCTGTATGTTGCCTTACCTGGATGCTCCTTCCTGTATAATGACTGCATAATTCATTAAGAAACTGCTGTTTGAGAGAGAAGAACATGAACTCATATCTCTGTGCATATAGGCAATCTCTCTCTCTCTCTCTCTCTCTCTCTCTCTCTCTCTCTCTCTCTCTCTCTCTCTCTCTCTCAAAAGAAGGTAAAACAACTGTATCTCCGGCCATTTTGCTTCAACTGAAGGGGAGCAGGATGACAACTTTCCAAATCACCAGCATCTCTGCACCCTAATCACAGCTCACTCTGCCACTACACTTTTTGTCATCTGTATACTTGTGTTACATTACTAGATTACATTTGATCTCCTCATCTAAATCATCAATATGTATTCAGAGTGGCTGGAGTTCTAGCACTAAACTCTGCACTAGTCACTGCCTGCCTTGTTTCTTTCTGCATTTTGTTTCCTGTTTGCCTAACCTGTTCTCCAGCCACATCAATACATGAATCTCAATCCTATATGCTTTAATTTTGCATGCTTATCTATTATTTTGGATCTTATCAAAAGTCTTCTGAAAGTCCTAGGAAACCACATCCACTGCCACCCCCTGATCAACTCTACTAGGTCTATCCCCTCAAAATTCCAGTAGATTTTTTTAAGCATGATTTCACTTTCATAAATTGTTTTCCTCAATTGTAAATCCTTGGTGACTTTGTCCAATGCTGTCACTGTTTTCGAAATGCTCTGCTATTATATGTAAGAATGGATTCTAGAATTTTGCTTACAACCGATATTAGGTTAATCGGTTTATAATTCCTTGATTTCTCTTCCACCTCCCTCTTAAAGTAGTGGGGTTCCATTAGCTACCGTCCAGTCCATAGAAACAGAGTCTACAGAATCTTCAAAGATGAATGCATTGCCTCTCTCTCTAGGGCTTCTTTCTTAAGTACTCTGGGATGTAGATTATTGGGCTCTGGGGAGTTATCGCCATTTGATCCCATCAATTTACCTCAACACCATTTTCCGACTAATACTGATTTCCTTCAGTTGCTCCCTCTCGCTAGACTGTATTTTGCACCATTCTTGAGACATTATTTATGTCCTTTGGGGAGCACAGCCAAGTTATGTATTTACTTGTCTGCCATCTCTGTTCTCCACTATAACTTGCCCTGTTTCTGACTGTAAGGGACTTAGGTTTGTTTTCGCTAATCTTTATCTCTGCACATACCAATCAGTTTTTGTGGTGTCTGTAAGCTTACTTTTATACCCTACTTTCATCAACTTGATCAATCCCTTTGTCTCCCTTTGCTGAACTCTAAACTGTTCACAATCCTCAAGTCTGCTTCATCTGGCCAATTTTTATGCCTCTTTCTTGGATCTAATACTGTCCCTAATTTCCCTTTTCAACTACGGTTGGGCCACTTTTCTCAGTTTATTTTTGTGTCAGACAGGAATAAGCAATTGTTGCAGTTCATCTATATACTCTTCAAATCTACATGCTACTTCTGGGCCGCCTGTAACACAAAATCCAAGCCACCCGATGACTGGAGGAAGAATACCCCATCTTCCACCTTGGCCCCATCAACCACACAGCATCAAGATTGACTTCTCTAGTTTCCAAATCTCTTGTCTCCTCCGCCCCCACCCCCCCCCCCACCATCGCAGATCCAACCTTCCAACTCAGCACCCCCCTCTTGACCTGTCCATCTTCCTTCCCATCTATCTGCTCCATCCTTCCCACCGACCTATCATAAACACCCCTACCTGCATGTATCTATCGTATTCCCCTCCACCCCCAGCCCCACACTCCTATTTATTTTCTCAGCTCCCCCCCACCAACATTCATTCCTGATGAAGGGATAATGCCCAAAATGTCGACTCTCGACTCTGCTGCTCCTCGGATGCTGCCTGACCAGCTGTGCTTTTCCAGCGCCATGCTTTTTGACTCTTTAAATGTTTACGTTTCCCGTCAACCATCGTCCCTTATAGTAATGTTTCCTAATTTATGATAGCCAGCTTGAGTCTCATACCGTCATAGTTTCCTTTATTTAGATTCAGGACCTTTGTCTCAGAATCAAGCACATCACTGTCCATCTGAATGAAGAATTCAATCATGTTATGGTCACTTTTCCCTAAGGGTCTTCACAAGCTAGATTGCCAATTATCTCTTTCTAATTATTCAAAAACTAGTCCAGGATGGCCTGTTTTCTAATTGGTTCCACAATGTATTGATCCAAAAAGGCATCCTTTACACATTCATGATTCCCCCTCAATGATGTTACTGATTTGATTTGTCTAATCTATATGCATATTAATGTCACCTATAACTAAAGCTGTACCTTTTATTACTTGCATCTCTCAGTTCTTGTTAAATACTTTTCCTTTTTGTCTGACCTTCCTAAGGATATGAATATTCAGTTCCTATCCCCGATCACCCTGCAGCCAAGACTATATTGTGCCGTTTATATTGATTTGCATGACTAACTCATCCACTTTATTACAAATGCTTCATGCATTAAGACAGACAGCAAGCCTTAAGGTTTGTCTTTTTAACATTCTCAGTCCCATTTGCAATATTTTACGCTGTTTTAGTCTTCCTTTGAATTCTGTGCTACTTTTTTTTATTTCCCATTCCATATTTTCTTTTGCCCTTGCCCTCTTCTATTACCCTGCATATACTACTTCAGTTTAATCCTTATTAGTAAACAGCCCATTGTGCAGGCCCATTTTAGAAAAGGCTTTTTGGTCTGTGCATAGATCTCAACTTGTGTACAGAGGAACCTCGATTATCCAAACGACACAGGCGAGGAGTATTTCGATTGGTTAATGGAATGCTGGAGAACATTGTTTAGCCCAGCATCGGGACCTTGCGATCTTGCTGGATAGTCCAATATTTCGATAATTGAATGCTGGATAATTGAAGTTCTGCTGTAATTATATGGGGTACTCCAAATGCCTTCAGTATCCCTGGGCAATGTAGAGATAAAACCCCATGTTTCTGATTGCTGGTGAATGATTGCTACTGGAAATGGTCTATATGCAGTTATCTGATTAAAATTGGATTTGGCGATGATAACAGCACAGTTTTGAATGTTCAGCCAATACCAGGACTTTAACAAAAGTTCAAATAACAGATGTGCTGTGGAAAATATAGTCTGATGTGAGTCAGTGTCCGAAAGCTGTGAGGTTTCAAGGCAGAATCTCGCATTGGTACAACATTGGCCAGGGCAGGTAAAGCAACATGTTAAAAGAGTTACATTACATTAGATTGAGTGTGGAGGCCAAGGGCTAACTTCTGGGATTCCTGCTGTTTCTAATTTATTTCAGGAACTTGGATTCAGTAACTCATTGCAAAGTGATCAAATTTTCAGTTGATACCAAACTCACGAACAATGAAATTGAAGCAGGTACTCTGTAAATGAGGAACAACAAAATATACAGCTGGACCAACAATTATTGTACAATGGTTTAATAATGTTGCTAATAGGTCCCAAAGAGCTAATACATCAGAATACCATAACCACCACCCATTGTGATGGCATGATATGGACTTGTGGAAAGAATAGCTTGGGATCTTGAAGGAATGAAATATCACATCTGATTTTCCTCAAAGCCTCTGTACAAAAACGGCTCTATCATATCAGCAAGACCAAAGTACTGCGATGCTGGAAATCTGAAATAAACACAGAGCATTCTGGAGGAACTTAGTAGGTCTGGCAGCACCTGTGGAGACAGTTAAAGTTTTGAGCTTGATACAACCTCTTCAGAATTGTTCTGACAAAGTCATATCAGAGTATGGTGCATAGTTGCAGAAAAGCTCAAAGTCAAATAGTTGTCCACATAAAGAGGTTCATGAGGTAGAACAGTCAACACTAGAAGTAAAACCTTACTTGCTCCTAGGAGAAAAGGTGATCCAGATCTTACATTTTGGCAAGCTAATATTCATATTAATGGTCATCTCAAGATTGTCGAACTGGATATTGAGGCAGGTGTCACTATAGTGAGCCATGATTAAGAAAACACTATTTACAGCTGACAACTGTGCAAAAACCGTGGTCCATAAAGCATAGCACTTAAGATCAAAGTATGTTACAATCAACTCTCCAATATATACACCAAATAGTAGAAATACAATAATTACTTTGCAATCAAGAATTCTCTTTCATGTAAGAAGGCATTGTTTTATAATGTTTTATAAAGTTTTCACAGAGTCACATAGCACATGTATTATTATGTCATCCCTGTGAAAACAGTTGAAGAGTATGCGTGTAGTCTTAAAGTGCTTATGAGCAGAAGTACTCACCCTTAAAACATATGAATTCTCAAAGGAAACTGTTGGTTCTTGGGATACCTTGGCCCAAATATTCCAGTGGCTAGGGAGTCGTTTCTCCGGGACAAACCGGAGTCGAAGTTGAGACCAAGTCCCAGATGCAGCAGACTCTTGAGTCATACCTGGGAAATTGAAGATTCTGATTGGCAATTCCCATGTCGAGAATTCTCTTAAAATAAAGTCCTAGTGACAGAGAATTTGATTTAATTCAATTTGTAGCTACACAGAGATTATACAATTTAGACTATCAAAACCTACTTTAACTTATGGGTAACCACAAAGGCCATCCTACAACCTCTCTCACATACCTCCAACTACACATCCTCTGACGTCTTATTACCCCCAGACCGCTGACAGGTTTCAATTCTAACCACACCTCTCCACCCAGTGTTTCCTCCATACCCTTTGCTGGCCAAAGTCTGCTGCTGTCAACCCAATGTTTCAGATGTAACCCTTCTTTAGGACTGGGGATGAGTCTAGGGAGAGCTGCTGATTAAGGGGGTGGTGGGGTCAGGGTGGTGAAGAGGGGGTTGGAGAAGACAGGTCAAGGGTGCAGCCTGTGGTTGATCGATAGGAGGAATGAATCTGGTTGGCGGCAGGGAGGATGGGAACGAAAGAGAGTCAGCGGGTAGGAAGGGCCCCAAACTGTTCTTCCAGGTGAGACAGAGGTTCACCTGCTTCTTCTCCAACCCAGTTTACTGTATCCGGTGTGGTCCCGATGTGGTCTTCTCTTCATCGGTGAGACCAAACATAAACTAAGGGGATATTTTGTCGAGCATTTCAGCTAGGCCCACAGGTGCCAACTTGACCTCCCAGTCACCGTCCATGTCAATTCCCCTTCCCATTCCCCCTCCCACATGACCATCCTCCACCTCCTCCAATGCCACAGTGAATCAGACCACAAATTGGATGAACAAAACCTCATCTTCCGCCTGGGCAGCCCGGAGGACTTAACATTGAGTTCTCAAATTTCAAATATCCTGCCTTCCCACCCTCCGACACCTCCCCATCCCCCTCATGCCACCCCCATCAATAGCCATTTTAGGCAGACTGGCTGTCAAATGGCTAGAGGCATGACTTCCACCACAATGGCCACTGTTGGTACTGCCGCAAGACCTGCAAGAAGATATGTGGATCCAGAACCTAAAAAGAGACAAGTGGAGCCAGGACCAGATGTAACTTTGGCATCTCCCTGGGCCTGGCTTACAGGTCGGGTTGATGACAGTGGAGGCCTAGGCCAGACAGGCTGGGTGAAATGGGAGAGCTAGGTTGGAAGGTTGATCAATTCTTGGAAAGTAGAATTGTTCAAGAAAAATCTAAGAAACAATTAGATGCAGCAGAGTATGGAATTGGGACTCGAGGAAGAAAGTAGAATTTAGAATTTAGTTAGTGAGTTAGGTGAAATAATATGGGATTAATAAACACTTCTCATAAGACTCCTGCAACGGGGACCCTCTGGGCTAGGAGAGCCCGTCAAAATACTCTAAATTAATGCAAAATTATAGGCCACATGTTCAGATGTCAGAAGTAGGGGAGGTGTTAAAATCTATTATTTAGGATCAGGGTAACAGAGAACATGGAAATTTCAAGGCAATTGTGTCATCAATGTTTTCACTAGGTGTGGTGGGAACCTGGAATGCTCTGGTTGCCTGGGAGGACAGTTGAGGTAGGAAACCTCACAATCTTTAAAAAGTACTTGAAATGTTTATAATATTCAAGCACATTGACCAAGTGATGGAAAGTGGGACTGCTGAAGATTTAGAATTGTTTTATTTTGTTGGTGCAGACTCGATGAGTCAAAAGACCTCTTCTGTATGATTCTATGTGCGACTTTTAAGAGTTTTTTTTAGTGTAACTGATACAGTAGATAAGGGGTACCAGTAGATGTTGAATATTTGAATTTTCAAAAATCATTTGATAAGGTAATGTACAAGACAAAATTAAGGTAATTGAAATTGGGAATAACACATTCACTTGGATTGAGGAGTGCTTATTAAACAAAGACAGGCTAGGAATAAATGGGTCACTTTCAGGATGGCAAGCTGTAATTGGTGGCAGGCCTGCAAGGATAAGTACTCCCATCTCATTTATTTTACAATGTATATCAATAACATGGGGGTAGTGCTGTAGTTGTAACATCATGGGACTTGTGTTCCAGAACCCCAGGGAGCTGTTCTGGTGACATGGCTTGAAATCTCAGCATTCAGTTAAAAACATGGAATAGAGAACTAGCTGTATGGCAACCATGTGACCAGGCA
Source organism: Chiloscyllium punctatum (assembly GCF_047496795.1). NCBI lineage: Eukaryota > Metazoa > Chordata > Chondrichthyes > Orectolobiformes > Hemiscylliidae > Chiloscyllium > Chiloscyllium punctatum. Next base: position 18,944,918 of record NC_092752.1, on the reverse strand, counting down.
GACGTGGGTACTGCAGATGCTGGAGATCAGAATCAAGATTAGAGTGGTGCTAGGAAAGCACAGCAGGTCAGGCAGTATCTGAGGATCAGGAAAATTGACGTTTCGGACAAAAGTCCTTCATCAGGATTTTGCCCGAAATGCCTATTTTCCTGCTTCTCGGATGCTGACTGACATGCTGTGCTTTTCCAGCACCATGCTAATCTTAACCATGTGACCACTTTTGACTACTGTAAAAACCCATCTCATTTACTTCTGTTCTTCAGAATAGGAAATAAGCCATCCTTACCTGATCTGACCTACATCAGATCGACGGCAATGGGGTTGATTCTTAACAGCCTTCCAGACAATTTGGGCAGTAAGTGTTGTCCTAGCCAGTAATTCATCCCACAAAAACATAAATAAAAGTGACTTGTAAGAGGGGTCCAAGTGTATTGTAACCATGTTTATTATCAATAGATGTGAAACTTGGACACGTAAGTGTTGGGGAAGAACATGGTAGATAGAAAATATTGTGGAAAAATGCAAAGTTATCCACTTTGTCAGGAAAAATAGATAGAAAAGTTCAATTTATAAAGTTCCATTTCTCAAAAGATTGGAGTATAGTGGGATGATGCTGCTGCTCCTTTCACAAGGTTATGTTATCCTTTTCTTTTCCAGAGAGGTGTAAACGCAGAGACTCTGAGAGGTCTGGATTTTATGGATCTGGTTTGGTTTGGGTTTAGCAGTCTGGCTGTTCAGAGCAAGCTATCAGTCAGTTTGGTGGCTGTTGGTCAAAGAAACAGCAACATGGTAGAAGGTGTTCCATGTTGAATCTATCTGACATCTCTCTTGTAAGAAACCGTGTTTGGTTTTTCCTTTTTTGCCAAGGGGTCTTTATGAGGATTGTTGCAAGTAGTTGGAACAGCATCATTAAATTGGGATAATCTGTTGGGTTTTCGGATAAATTATTCTATATTCAGTTTTTTTTTGTGTTTCATTTGGTAGTCTTGCAAATGAGCTCTGTTTTCTTTTAAACTAAGTGGTTGGGTCAGCTGCATCACTCCTGGAATATCCAGTCCACTCTTGCTTAAAACAACTAGAACATAGAACATAGAACATAGAACAATACAGCACAGAACAGGCCCTTCGGCCCACGATGTTGTGCCGAACTTCTAACCTAGATTAAGCACCCATCCATGTACCTATCCAATTGCCGCTTAAAGATCGCCAATGATTCTGACTAGAAAAGTTATGGTCCATGTTAATTTCTTGGAATGTTTTGAGGGGGTCTGGCCTGGTCCATAACACTAGCCATTGTTGGTAGCCAGAAGGACCTGTATGTCCTTGCACACAAATCACAGAAAGTTAAAATGGAGAGACAGCAAGCAAGTGGAAATTAAATAATATGTTAGCCTTTATTATAACGGGATTGGAGGAGAAGTGTAAAGAAACCTTACTACCCGGTGAGACTACACCTGGAGTACTGTGTACAATTTTGATCTCTTTATCTAAGGAAGCTGTAATTGTCAGAGTTCCACCAGGCTGCTCTCTAGGACTATGATGAGCAATTGAATGGACTGCATCCATAGTCCGTTGATTTAGAAGAATGAGAAGTGGTCTAATTGAAACAGGGTACAGTTGTTAAGGGACTTGATAATGCAGGTGCTGAGAAGATGTTGCCATCTAAAATTAGACATCATATTAGAAATGTCATCACTCAAAATGCTGTGAATTTTTGTAATTCTCCACTGTGGAATGCAAAGGCATACTCTAGACATAGATCACTCGATATTTTGTTACTGAGGGTACCACGGGATTTAGGAAAGTGCGATGTGTAAATTGCAGATTTTAAACTTTTTTCTCCAACTAATTGTAGTGATTAGTGCTAGTATTTATAGCAGTCAAACAATTATCATACCACTTTCCCCACCAATTTCTAAAACACATTGAATTTTTGCACTAATTTATCCTGGTTTTGTGTTCCTTAAAATTACAGTTCAATAACCAGCTGGCATCATGGCAGTTGAGAACTTTAGACATATTTAGCACATGAGACAAGGTCTGAAAAGGCAATTGTTTTGCCAGTGCCAGATGCCATTAAGTTAGTGCTATTGCTTAGACAACCAGATGTATTGTTGCCTTCCAAAGTCTCAGCTAAGGCTTTCTCTGTATCAGTAGTTTTGATTATACCCTTTGTAGTACTACAGTGACATTGCTGTAAGATAAGTTACAGATATACCCCAGGGACAGATATGGGAACGGCTCGTACCAATTGGTAATTAATGTTCTTCTGGTCCTACACAATCAGTAGTTTAATACACATTTGTAAACTACTCTTCTTCTATCATGTGATTACCCAAAACATTACTACAATGTAGCATCATCTGCCTTACTCCAGGTACTTTTGCCACAAAAGCTAATGAGTTTGGTATGCAGTGTGATGGTTAGAAATTTACGTCAAAGTGCAGCTTTTTTTAGCTAAAGCAAAATAATGTTAAGAATAGCTTCTATATAAATTTTCCCTTTATCTCCTTGCTCAATATCTAGTGTTGATGAAAGTAAACCGATTATGAGAAAAATATTGTGAACATCACTCGAAAATTAAAGGTGTCATTTGTGGATTTAATTAAAATAGAATGTGACAGCACAGAAGGAGGCCATTCAGTCCATTCTACCCACGTTGACTCTTTGGTAAAGTTACCATATTAATCCCATTCACCACCAATTTCTTTCCAAAAACCTGACAAATAATTTGATTTTAAAGTAAGATTGGACTCTTTAAAACCTATTAGAATTTACGACTGTGCTTAGAAATTGTAAATGTGACCCAAAAAGAGTTGTTTGCAATAAACACCAGTTATAAAGAGCACTCCTATTAATTTTGCAGCATGTGCAAAGTTACTACTGCTGTAAAAAAGGGTATGCAATGCTCTGCTATATATAGTCTCTTTCAGGTTTAAAGGAGAGAAACCCAGAGTACTGATATTTCCTTCTTCTCCTTTAAATGACTATCTGCCTTCCGCTCTCTGCCTCCCTTTGATGGCACAACAAAAATCTGCTGTGTGGAGCATGTTAGTTGATCACTCTGCAAGCAAAATGCCACAAGGTATGCTGTTTGTTTATTAATTTCAACTCCCTAAGGGACATCAAACCACAAAGTGCACTTCTTGTGTACTGAACTTTGGAGATGGGGGGAAGCTTGTTTCTAAATGTTTGGCTGTGGAATACTAGATTGTGGAATGGTTTAGCACATATGCCACTTCAACTTTTGAAGTGTGCTTCTGTTCAGCTCTGTGAACAGGATGAAAATGTCTTCATAGTTGCTGGTTTATGCTGAATTAACGGATTTCATCAGAGTGACTGTGAAATGTTATAACTGACCTTATTGGCCACACACCAAGAGAGAAGAAGTTGATTTGAGTTCCTTCACCTGAGGATTATCAAGTACCCAATGGTGGCAGTAGTAGGGGCATCCATATGAGAAAGTCTGGCAAGAGTGGTTTCTCACAAGGCATGGATTCATGTTTCTTCCGTTTTCCATTCCCTCCTAATGCCCTCTGGTTTCAGGTAGATATTTTACCTCCTGAACAGTATTTTTGATGTGACAGAATGCCATAAGGTGATTTCCACAAATATGATCAGTACAGAGGCAGAGTTTTTTTTCTGACTGGTGTTCTGACACAGTGATTAAGTTTTCACAAGACCTCTGCCTTCCATCTTCAGGATCTCCCTGTTCTGCCAGTTTTTGTCATGAAGGCTCAAGTATGATCAGTAGTTGATTATCAAATATTGATCAGTTAACATTTGATCCCAGACTAACACATTGATTAGATGGTAACATTTCATTACAATCTGTACTGGTGCGCATTAAAATCCAGCAATTTATAAAAGCATTATCATGGAAGTATTCAAACATGCAATTGTTGTTTGTTTTTATATTAAATTGTATTATTATAAAATCCTAAACTGTCTAAATCTACATCTTTGCCACTATATGAAAAGTATAATTCCTTCTATTCTGTAGTTCTGTTTTCATGTCCATTTGCAATCCATTTGCCAACTTGTTCTTGCGGCATCTTTATGGCCAGAGGTTGCATTTTTAGTCTGGTAATATCGAAATAATTTTGTAAATGTATGTGGAGTTTAATTAGTGAAAATCAGGATGACTTTAAACTATTTTGATAGCTGTGTCCCTGTGGTAGCTCATCATTGCAAAACACATTGGAGTTTGCTCATTTAAATAAGACAGCAGATCGACTGGAAACTGCACATTATTTATTTTCCTTCATTTTCAAGGCCTTATTTCCAAATTTTTGTAGCTAAAGGGGAACAAAGTTTGGTTTGGGGGAGTAGGTAGCATCAGAGTACCTGGCAATTTCAGCAACTCAAAATTTTCACTACAACAGCCAATTCTTCCTGATCAAATAGTTGGCACCGTACAGAAAAATGTAACTGTCAGTTGCCATACTACAGCATCCATACATGCGTTTTGCAAGTAAATGCTGATTTGGATTGTGATCCTGTATGTGATTAGTGGACCTGTGTAACATATATCCATGTGGACCTTTGTGTTTAAGTAACTTAAACTAATTTAATTTTTGTTTTATGTCTCTCAAATGTTTATGAGACTAAATGGGAAATTTGAGTTCTGGGGTTAGTACAGTATATGAAAAAAGCTTTACATGATGTCAGTATTGCTCCATTAATATTGTAAGAGCCTTTACATCAGCACACTCATACAGATGGTGCTAAAGCAGATCTACAATCATAAGGGCCCATCATAAAACCAACGAAAAGGCATACATCATCAAATATTAATGACCTGGTAGCACCAGAAGAGCGAGGTCTTGTGTTCTTGACGACTGCAGATCAAACTGAGTGGAGTAGATCATTACCTAAATCCGTAGATATTATTTCAACATGTATTTTCTAAATTAGAGCCAGCTTCCATGGAGTGTGAAGAAAGACTGGTTTAAGCATCAGAATATTTAGATGACATTATAAAGGAGTAGGGTGACCAGCTTTGTATAGTTCCTTGACTTGTTGTTTATGCTAACAAGAGAATGCAACTTAGTGTTCAAAATATGGATCAAATCTTAACTTTTGACTTGCAAATTTCTTTCATGATCTATTTAAAAGTAAGCTATGTTTTCTGCCTGTACTGATGTAAAACAGAAGCAGAGTATAGTTTCAGTGATGAGATTAGATGCAGCCAGGCTGACTGTCTCCTGGGTCTCCATTTCCCTAAAGCTTGGGCCACCCCTACTTCATTGTTTGGGTATTAGTTACTCTTTAGAGTCTTGAATTACAAGAGCAATTGATCCCTATGACCTAGTGTAAAGCCTTCATCGTGGCAGTGGGAATCTGAGCTTAAACGTACACATGCAGAAAGACCAATCAACCACAAACGCAGCAGTTGTCCTGTGAAGGGTTCATCTTGGAATGTAAGTGTTAATGCCCTCTAGCAGATTACTTAAATACTGCAGCAAGTTTCTTTTAGAACTGATGGGAAATCTCAGACGGTTCCTATCTAAACTTATAAACTGACAATGTTGAAAGTCTTCTAGCAATTGTAATTGGGCCATTTATTGTAAAAAAAAAAGTATTATGACTATATCAGTATTTGATTTTTAGTAAGTCAAGAATTACCCGGTAGATTTTAACAACCATACTGCTGACCTTGTGGTTAGAAAGTATTTTCATGTAGTGCTATTTAATTCTTGCATTATTTCTTATTTCTGGAACTGTTCATTCTCAAAGCTCATCCTTTATTTAAAGTTTCCTGACAGTAAGGAAAGCATTTTATACATAGATGAAAAATGTCCACTAAATGAGTAAGCATTTGCCCTGTGTGTCTAAACACACAGTGCTAATGTAATCCAGTAGTTTACTTTAGGACTTTAGTGACTTAAATCAGTTATCACAGGCTTGCTATAAATTTGGGTTGTGTTCTGAGTAACTTCTGTTTCAGTCAAAAAAGCATGCTTTTAAACCAAGCTTAATTTGCATTGCTAACTTTACATGTTAAAGTCCCTTCAATTTGCAGCATTGTAAATAACATTACTGTATGGGGTTGAGGGAGCCTATCTTTAACCCAGACGTATTGGGTACAGAAGTGCAGTTATAGTGAAAAAGCTGCTTGTTGGTAAGTTAATATAGATGTCAAGTGATTTAAGTGTTTTTGTTCTTTCTAAGATCACTCTACTGTGTAATATAGCCATTTGGTTAATGATTACATTAATTCAATTAACCAAATGGATACATTACACAGTAGAGTGATCTTAACAAGGAATAGAATGGAAGTATTTGATGGAATGCAAGCCTCCTGCAGGGTTGGGATTTATGTTACTAACTCTGTCTTACATCTTGCCAAAAAAGCCAGTTATCTTAATAGTTTATAATGTAGAGATACTTACACTTGTGTTTAGGCAAATTGGTTGATAAACAGTTCATTTTCTTACATTTTCTCTTTTTTTTTAGGTCACCTTTATTGCCCAGTTTATTTTCATTTTTGAGTTAACTTCCTCATTAAGTTCACCTTTTGCCTGTTTCTTCTCTTCTACCTTTCTATTTTTACCACTATTCTTCTTGATCTTTTACTGGGGTAGGTGGTGTTATGATTTCTGACAGGCAGAGGATGAAACTGACCCAACGAGTTAAAACCTCGAGGGAATAGACTGAGTGTGTGAATTGTGAGATAGAACTGGGTCTGTTAACAGTGTGCTGGAGTGGAATAGGTATATTTGCAGCGAGGTGGAGCAGTTCAAGTCTGTTAGCAATGACGCATTGTAAGTTGGGTCAACATTAGCTATGAAGTTTGTTACAGTCTTTGATCAGACTACCAAATTAATATTACAGTCTGTTTAGGAACAGCATTTTGTTATGTAGAAAAAGCGAGCGGTCCAGGGGACTTAAAAGAAGAAAACCACAAAATCCACTTTTGAGAAAATTATGAACTTTATTATTCAGTATTAAAATTGTAATATAATCCACAATAGATGTACAACAACTTTTGAACATCCAAAATTAACATGGTAAATATGGGGAAGGGACTGAGTGCACATCAGATGGTAAATGTGACAAAGCAGGTCCCATGGATCTTATAGCAATCTCACCCCAGCTGGACGTTAATGACACGGTTCAATCTCATTGAATAACAGAACGGCCTGGAATTCTTCACGTTTACGGATCTAGCCTAGAAAATCTCTCATAAGAAACCATTGGTCTGCATCAATTGCTCCTTTTCTGGTTGATCACCCTCTTTTTCACTATTCTAAGTACCCCCGGCACTGAGACTCAACTCCAGCACACATTCACTAACTCCATAACTCCAGCTTTTCACTGACAGCCAGCTTCACCAAGGTGGCCTTGCCCCTGGGTTTGTCTCTCAAGCTCCAATCTTGCACAGTTGGATCGAGCAAAAACCATATATGAGTTTTACAATCCCACTCTCTCAGATACGATCAAGTCTTAAAGCTTCAAGACCTCTTCTGATCCCCTCACGACTTCCTTCACCATGCAAACAGTGACCTCCTCACTTTTACAGTTCCTCAGGATGTCCTCTGAGTCCTGACTCACTAATTTGGAGAGCTTCTATCTGAGCTCTTATTGTATAAAGACATCCAATTGTTCCTCTTCATTGAGTCTCCCACATAGGGTCTATGTAGATTAGCATGCCTTCCCAGACAGTACAGCTAACTGGAGCAGTCCTTAGATAGACCCTGTGTCTGACTCTGTTTGGCTTTTTCTCCTTTTCCCATTCACGCCTTGAACCTTTGAACTCTTCTTCAGTGAGTCCCAAGCCTTGATCTGTTGAAAACCTTGCAATAAGCACTTCCCCTATGTTACTAATACTTTGAAACAGTCAAATATGTCATCCTTGGAACTGAATATACAGAATGCTGAAAATGGATTTCATCACAAGTTGAAGTATTTAGTTTTGTTATAGTAGAAAAAAGTTGGCATGTGTATGACACCATTGACGAGTAGTGTTTGGAAATGAGCCTAAATCATTGGCATCAAAAAAATACATTAATAAGAATAATATAAGAGAAAAATTAAAGGAGGGACTGACATGATGTGAGATGAATGAGATAAAATAAAACTAGCCCTCATTGCCAATTACACATATTTCCACAGTTTCCTCACATTGAAATTGATATCCCACTGTGCAAAGTTTGAAGTTGTAAATTACCTTAGGATGCAACAGCCCTGCTTTAATGCTTCATTAGTTCTACTGGAGATTGAACCTATAACCTGCTGGCTCTGAGGGAAGCGTGCTAGTTGCTAACTGAACCAAATTGACACCGGCAGTGAGTTACTGAACGAGAAATCTGAATCAATCTGATCTGAGTTCCTACCTGGGAGCAGTGGGGTATATCTAACCTCTCCCATGTGTGATGGTTCAAGCACCTGATTGCTATTTATGCAACCTTTGCTATAAAGTGCATTGTAGGAATCTCACCCATTAGGATATGGATGCTCTGCGTTGTCAACAGTGCAATAGTTACATCTAGGCGAATGGGAGGACTGCAGATGCAGGAGATCAGAGTCAAGATTAAAGTAGTGCTGGAAAAGCACAGCAGGTCAGGCAGCGTCTGAGGAACAGGAAAATGAACATTTCGGGCAGGAGCCCTTCATCAGCCCTTTATGATCCCTGATGAAGGGCTCTTGCACGAAACATCAATAGTTACTTCTGCAGAAATAAATGAAATTATATCAGTGTTTATTGTACTTGCTGTTTGAAGTAGCTGAACAGTGTACACGTTTTAAGACTCAATTGGTGAGCAGCTTCAACTGAAGAATAATGCTTGGTATGTCCTACAGTCCTTTGTAATAAAATTGTTCATTTAAAATTCACAGTTATCGCAGGATGTGAATACATTTTAGATTTAATATTCTTGTTCATGATTTTTAGATTAGGAATACAATTGTATCTGGAATGATCCCTTGAACTTCTCTGTCCCCCTTGAAGATCACCTACAATCCCTCTTGCCCTAACTTAATAAGAAGGAAGGTGGAGCCCTTCAAATGCCCCTCACTCTTGGGGGAAGGGAGACTTAAGTTAGACCACTTGTATCTGGTCATTAAAGAATCTTTTAAAGTTGACTTGCTTGCAGTATAGTAGAGGAGTAATTGATTGCTTATATTAACTGTACGTTTTAAACAAATTGGATTTATTGATTTTTCTCTTTTGTATCCTCACTGCTGAATGAAAAGTCTTGCTCAGAAGTTTCAGGTACCTATTGTGAGATGCTAACATTAAAACTATTGACTGTTCAGTCATTCCCGATTACTAATCGTGCTTATAATCTATCTGCACCCACTCAAAAATAATTCCCAGCCCAATTTAACAAATCATCAGCTTGCAATATTGAGCCTATTGACCCTCCTGAGGAACTGAAACATTAACTCTGATTTCTGTCCACAGATACTGCCAGACCTGCTGAGCTTTTCCAATAATTTCTATTTGTGTTAGAAATAGCATATGTTTGGTTGAAATGAAGGATGTGAAACTTTATTATTATTATTATTAGGATAGCTTGACGTGGTTGATTTTCTACCTGAATGTTAATGTAGTGAAATTTATTTTGTTAAATAAAACCCCTTTGTTTAGTGATTGGAGCTCTACAATCAAAGTGTTGTAAGATACTTTCTGTAGAAAATTGTGATTTGATCATTAATGGGAAATGATTTACAAAAGTCCATCTTCATTACCACATCATGGTTTAACAGATTGAAGCTAATGTAATAATGCTGTGCTGTGCTGGCAGTACTGTTGGTAATGTATATAAATTTTGCAAATCTTTGAATACTAATTTTGAATTCTCCAAAGCTTCTTTTCTTTGAAAGTATGTTTTATGGATATGTGCATAGACTATTTGGAATAGTAATTGTAATAAAGTTTCATGTTAATTCTCATTGAAGCATTGAGAATGTTTCAATACTTTTAGGTTTATTATGTGTGCAGAACTCTAAAACATCTGTCTGGATGAAAAAATGGTTAGCACAAGCTAATAAGCTCCTGTTAAATGTTTCTCCAATTACTGTGTCTTTAATAAATGTTAATTAAATGCAAGTCCCTAATTTTGGCATCTTAGTCTATAAAAGTTCAAAGCAGATGCCTAGTGCAATGTTGTGTAATGTTTAATGGATGTTAGTTTTATGATGTTACCAATAAATTTAATATAGGAAGATCACAAATATGAAACTCATTGCGATAAGACTGTTTCATGCTTGCTCTCTCTGTTGTTGCTATGTTTTGCATTGGCAAAAGTGGTCCTCTGTGTTACTTCATGGATATACAGTACTTGTCAAGGTGCAGTGGTCTGCTGTTTCCTTAGTGAAGGCCTGCTGGAAGAGGACAGGGTGGATCCTGTCGGGTTGTTCCCTGTCCAGATTATTAAAGTCATTTGGCAGAATGCCCCATCTCCAGAATTTTCCAACAAGCACCAAGACATTCTTTGGCTGGTGGTGAGAAGCGCACTACCAGTGAGATCCTTCATGTACACTGGGCTCCCTGCACCACTGCTATTGCCCTTGAAATGGCTGTGGAGAGATGGTCACACATCTGCTGGAATGTGCCTTTGCAAAGGAAGTCTGGAGAGAGATGCAGTGGTTTTTGTCGAGGTTCGTCCCAAGTACCTCAGTGACGCAAGACTCTGTGCTCTACGGTCTCTTCCCCAGGTCACACCCAGACAAATGTTTACTCTGCCTGGGGAACCATTGACTCGGTGAAAGATGCTCTTTGGTTTGCCCGAAACTTGTTGGTCTTCAAGAGCACGGAGTTGACCTTGACCAAGTGTTGCAGACTGGCACGTTCCAAGCTCCAGGATTACGTGCTGAGGGATGCACTAAAGCTTTGGGGCAGCTGTTGCCAAGGCACAGTGCAGAAGGACACCAGCTAAGGTCTTTCTGTCAGAGTTAAATGGAGGTCTGTTCAGTTATCGGACCCTCCCAGTACCTCAAATATATGTAAATATAGTTTTGTACAAGTAAAAAATGCCTTTGGTTTGTGGATAGAGTCAAACTCCAGTGTTTGTTTCTTCACTTGTTACTGTACAGAATCAAACTGCTTTAGTGACTGTTCACATATATAAAGATATTTTTAATGTATAAAGTATATTTTTGAAATAAAAAAGAATGGCCAGCCAGTAGTCTGCCCTGCTATCTTTGCCTGTCATTGGAGCTGGTAGTTGATCTGTTTGGTCTTGTTTTGAGCACACTTTCCACGACCAATAAGTCCTAGTGTGAAATTTGAACTTGGAGGTTCAGAACTGGGGATGTTAGAGTGGGAGAGCACTAAATTACACTCATTGTACCTAGTCATCAACCGTGTTAAAGTTGCTTCCAAGTTGATTTGCTTGCAGTAAAGTACAGGAGTAATTAATAGCTTTTATTAAACGAGACATTAAGTAACTAATTCAGTATTTGGACTTTCTTTAAGTCATAGAATTTAGTCCTGCTTTCATATTTTCAGTTATAATTCATTCTTGCAAAGTTGGATAATTCTCAACTAAGCTGTCATGTCTTTTTAGAATTTCTCGACATTAACAGCCCCATGGCGCCACCAAGTGTTCGTAATTGGGAACACACAGGAGAACTACGTCTCAAAGTTTATTAGCGCTCTATATCAAATGTGGATTTAACAATTGTTCATAGACCACTGTTTCTTTCTGCCTTGGAGATAGTTTATTCTTTTCTATTATTTTTCAGGAATTTTACTATATTATTTTCGTTGTACTAATTTTGCAGGAGTAACAAGTTTCGTGACTTGGTGCGGGAGCAGTGGCCTCATTTACAGTAAGAATTGGGGCACACCAGCAGAACTCTGAATAAGGAGTAAATTTCACAGCAGCGTCCTACGTTTTAGCGTAGTTCAGTTCAGGAAGTCATTTCCAAGTTACCATTTTCTTCCAGGAACTTTATTATATCAATTTCTTGTTAAAAGGTTAACCATTCAGAAATGTGAAGGGTGTGAAGTTGCTATATTTACAATAGAGACCCATTTAAATGTCAGAGAGAAAAGCAGGGTTTACCAACTCAAATATGTGAATTTTCAAAAGCATCTTTTAAGTTTCAATTTCTGTCACTCAACCTCTTTGTCATTGAAAGTTAACTTTATAAGCATGGAGTTGCGTTACTTCAGATTTTAAATATAGAGTCATAGAGATGTACAGCATGGAAACAGACCCTTCGGTCCAACCTGTCCATGCCGACCAGATATCCCAACTCTATCTAGTCCCACCTGCCAGCACCCGGCCCATATCCCTCCAAACCCTTCCTATTCATATACCCATCCAAATGCCTCTTAAATGTTGCATTTGTACCAACCTCCACCACTCCTTCTGGCAGCTCATTCCATATACGTACCACCCTCTGCGTGAAAAAGTTGCCCCTTTTATATCTTTCCCCTCTCACCCTAATCCTATGCCCTCTAGTTCTGGACTCCCCGACCCCAGGGAAAAGACTTTGACTATTTATCCTATCCATGCCCCTCTTAATTTTGTAAACCTCTATAAGGTCACCCCTCAGCCTCTGACGCTCCAGGGAAAACAGCCTGTTCAGCCTCTCCCCATAGCCCAAATCCTCCAACCCTGGCAACATCCTTGTAAATCTTTTCTGAACCCTTTCAAGTTTCACAACATCTTTCCGATAGGAGGGAGACCAGATTTGCACGCAATATTCCAACAGTGGCCTAACCAATGTCCTGTACAGCCGCAACATGACCTCCTGACTCCTGTACTCAATACACTGACCAATAAAGGAAAGCATACCAAACGCCGCCTTCACTATCCTATCTACCTGCGACTCCACTTTCAAGGAGCTATGAACTTCTGGGATCAATAATATTTTCACTTCCATGAAGGAATTTAGTCATGAGAAGCCTCTGTGATTAATTAAGTAAGGCTCTTTTGTCATTTCTTAGGCTGTTAATTGTACACTCACATTATATTGCTTATACAGTACCAAATCCAAAGTTTATATAGTGCAAGTCTGACAGTTTACTTTGCGCCACTTTACTTTGCAGGTCCTGCTTCAGAGTTTGCACTAAAATTTTAACATTTTGGTAAACAAAGGATTTCACTAATGCTTCCACTATAATGAGAACATCTGTGAATGAAATTAACGATGGGAATGTCTGCATTGTTTCAGTTAGAATCTCATAGAAATAATAGACACGCTGTCTTCATGAGATGTACTTAAGGAGGTTCAGTTATATTTGTAACATTAACAATGTTTCTACAAGTCTCTTCAAATGATGCCCACATGTAGTACTTGGCAGGAAAGTGAAATTGAGGTTTTATCAGATTAATCATGATCTCAGCGTGGCGGAGCAGATTCAGTAGGCCGAATGGCCTTCATCTTATTGGCTTGTGATCTTGCCATGTAGGGTGAGTGAGGGATAAAAGAGAATACACATGTTTGCTTAATTATGCTTTGCTGTTTCATCAATCATTTACGAAAAATAGTAATGTTGATAACGTTGAGGAATACTTGAGTAACTGATTTTGTGCAAATAAGATTTTTCTTGCTTCTCTTTCTTTGCAGAATAATCACATGGGATGTTATCTATGACAGGCCTGAGGGAGGGTGCTGATACCAGCAATGGAGGACTCTGGTTATATGGAGAACCTACAGTTCTCCTTAATCTCCCCAGTTCTAAGAGGAAATTTGTTAGAACTGTTCAGAATTGTAGAGGGTCTCAATAACCATAAGCAATGAGGAACTGTTCACATGGCTTAAGGGCTGGTAGCCAGAGGAAAAAGTAGTCGGAAGCAGATTCGTTAATAACTTCCTGAAGGAAATTGAATAAATAATTGAAGGCAGGACTTTTTCTGTGCTTAAGGTGAAGAGTAGTATGGTGGGACTCGCTGAATATTTCTTTCAAAATTCAAGCACTGATACAGTGGCCCAAATAATCTCCGTGTACGCCATATCGCAAATGTTATTGCTAATAATCTGCAACATCAGCCTCAAACACACTCTATCAGAGTTCCAGCAGAGGCGATTTGTGTCTGTTTATTGTCTGGCTGAAACTGCCAGATAAAGGCCATTATTGTGTTGCAGTATTCCCTCCATGGCATCTGTAACATTGCACTCTATGTTGATTACTGTAAAGATTTGTGCTGCTCCAAAAGCAAAGCTTGACCTTTTTTAAAAAAGGGGAATGGCCTGATGGACTATCTGACCATGAAAGGTGAATTGTATGACATTGCAATTGGATCCTGTTTACGCTTTCATGATTAAAAGAGGAAGGTCTTCAGTTTTTAAATCATCAATGGTTTTCTTGTGTGTTTTTATTTTTCAGCTCAACAACATCAGCAAGTTGAAAGATTTTCTTCTGGAGCACAGAAAAGATTACATCAATGCTAGCAGGTATTGCAGTAGCCTGTTGTTCGAGTTTGGTCCGCAAAAGGTTCTAAAACATGTTTTAATAAAAGTTTTTTATTGCTGTGATTCCATTCTGGAACTCTTTTTCTGCAGTCTGTCAGTGCTCTGAATTTAAATTGCCTGAGCAAGGTAGGCATCCATTTCATAGTCTTGGTATAGTGAAAGTGTTGCAATAGAAATCAACTTATCAGCCCTTTCTTTTAATTCTTTCATTGAATATGAATATCACTGACAAGATCAGCAATTGTTGCCATCGCCAATTGCTCTTGAACTGAATGTTGGAGGATAGTTAAGAATCATGTTGCTACAGAACTGGAGACACTTGAAGGCCAGGGCAGCTGAGGATGGCAGATTTTCTTCCCTAAAGGAGGTTGGGAAACTTGATGTCCTCATGCTCAAGGTTAATGAGATGAGCTTTATATTCCATATTTTGTGTTTGATTGTATATTCTATCAGCTGCCATGATAGGTTTTGAATCCATGTCTCTAGAGCTTTACCTGGCCTCTGCATTACCTGGCCATTATATTATTAGTCCACTAGGGTCACTTGTCACCACCCCAACCCACCCACCCACCCCACTTGTGGTGATGTTTGGATTGACTAATACATAATTATTTATATCTGTACACTTCATGGGTCAACTCCCTAATGGGTTAGTGTTTTGATGTACCAAATGGAGTAATATTTGATCCCTATAACAGAGGTTTTGCCTGCCAGATGGAGAGCCAATAAAAGCCCCATGTCATCTGTTTTGCAGCAGGCCTGCTAACCTGCCAGCCAAAGGCCTTCCTAGGATCACCAATCCAGGGAGGAGGTCCTGCCCTGAGAGCTACCAGCCAATCAGAGCCTAGAGACTGTCCATTGCAAACCATGCCAGTAGGCGTAGTGGCTGCTGTTGGTTACGTGGCCCAGATATCAATGAGTGAGGGCAGGAATAGGGTCACCATGGCAGGTTTTGGGAGGGTGGAAGGGAGGATCACAGGAAGGGATAGGCTTCAGCACCAAGGGCCGAGTGGTGGCTTAATCTGGTCACTTGATCAGAAATTGTGCGCCTGTAATTAAGCCCCAGACCCCAGACCCCAGGCCCCACCTCTAACGACCCAAGTCAACAAACCTGATATCGTTTTGCTTTTGGGCCCTCTGCATGGTGAGTCTCGGCCTGTGGTTGGATGGGGCCCTTTTAACTGGTCATTAATTGTCCACTTACAGGCATCGGTTGGTGTCAGGTAGGGAGATTGACCATAAACTTTTAAACCCATGTCTCATTGAGAGTAGAGCCAGGAAGGTGAGCAGGCCCCTAAACTATACCCTCCAACTTGATTAAGTGCCACCGCTTCAAACTTCAGCTCAGGTGAATTAAAGTTCACCCATAATGTAAAGTGAACATTTGAGACTGCTAAAATAAAAGCAAATTACTGCGGATGCTGGAATCTGAAACCAAAAAAAAAGAGAAAATGCTGGAAAATCTCAGCAAGTCTGGCAGCGTCTGTAAGGAGAGAAAATCAGTAAGGAGCTTTGACAAAGGGTCAGTTGGACTCGAGACACATTCTCTTTTCTCTCCTTACAGATGCTGCTAGACTTGTTGAGATTTTCCAGCATTTTTTCTTTTTTTGATTTGAGACTGGTAGTTCATTGTTTTGCTAACTTAGGCACAGAAGCAATTTGTCTTCCTACCCATGGATATTTAATTGAAGGCTGTTGAAATGATGCCATCGAGAAGTCATTGCATTACCAAGAGAAGTTAGAGAAAATTGAAAGAAGATACAGTATATCCACAAATGAAATATTTGTCATTTGGGTGCTCTTAAAACCTTAGTTGTATGACTTTACCTATAATATGATTTGGAGATGCCAGTGTTGGACTGGGGTGCACAAGTTCAATATCACACAACACCAGGTTATCGTCCAACAGGTTTAATTGGAAGCACACGAGCTTTTGGAGCACTGCTCCTTCATCAAGTGATATTAATTAATTAAATTAGCTAATAGACAGAAAACAGAGTAGGGATAAATGGGTCATTCCCAGTTTGGAAGGTTGGCTGATGGGGTACCACAAACATCAGTATTTGGACCTCAGCTGTTCACAATATATATCAATGATTTGGACGTGGAAACCAAATGTAATATAAAATTTGCAGATAATACAAACTTAAGCAGGAACTTGTGTTGTGAGAAAGACGTAAAACATTTTTGAGATGATTTGAACAGGCTTAATGATTTGGCAAGAAAATGGAAGATGGAATATAACATGGAAAATGTGAATCTATCCACTTTGATAGGGAGAACAGATGTGCAGAGTATTTGTTAAATGGTAAAAAGTTAGAAAATGTGGATGTACAAAGGGACCTAGTTGTCCTTGTTAATGAATCACTGAAGGCTAACATGCAGGTGCAGCAATCTATTAGGAATGTTAGCCTCTGTTGCATGAGGATTTGAGTACAGGAGTAGTGAAGTCTTGTTTTAATTGTGTAGGAATTTGGTTAGACTGCACTTGGAGTACTGTGTGCAGTTTTGGTCTCCTTTTTTCAGGAACAAAGCTTCTTCCATAGAAGGAGTGCAATGAAGGTTTACTAGACTTGCTCCAGGATGGCCTAAGAAGAGCGATTATTTAAATTAAGCCTATACTCTGTAGATATTTGAACAATGAGATGATCTCATTGGAATCTACAAAGTACTTATAGGGATAGATAGGGTAGAAACAGATAAGATTATTTTCCTGTTTGGGGAATATAGAACCAGGAGCCCAACCTAAAAATAAGGCAAATGCCTTTTAAGACCGAGATGAGGAAAAATGTTTTCATTCTGATCATTGTGAATCTTATGAATTTTGTAACTCAGCTGTAGAAGCTTAGTCCTTCAGTATATTTAGAGTGTAGGTTGACAAACTTTTGTTTTATTATTGCCTAAAGGGTTAGTATGGATAAAAGTCGCTACAGTGTTTGATCAGCCATGATCGTATTAAATGGCAGCGAAGGCTCGACAGGCTGTATTTTCTACTACTGCTCCTAATTGTCAACAAGTAAATCAAATTACAATGCACAAGAGGCTTAAATGCGTGGTTAATGGGTTACTCTGGTACAAAACATGAATTGACAGAGAAAAGGCTTGATGGAAATAATAAAGTGAAGTAGTCCATTCATTCCATTTCCTAAGCCTTATTAACAGAAAGCAAATGAACACGATTCGTTAGTTTTGATATGCAAACAGAAAATTCTGAAGAAGCCCAGCAAGTCTAACAATATCTGTGCCGAGTCAAACAGAGTTAACATTTTGAATCTGATGTGATTCTTTTTGACAGTGAGCAACGTTACTGTTTGAAAGGGATTGAATTAGTATTTAAAACAGTACAGCCTGTAGTTTCAAATTTGGCGTAAGAGACCAAACTGTGAAGTTGTGTACTGTACATCAGGGTAACTCTGTAAATACTTTTTAAAGAAAGAAAATGTTCTTTCTTTAAAACATAATCTACAACAGCTGTCGTGGGTCAGCTGTGTTAAAATATTGTTTTGAGCCAGAGGGGAGTAGAAACAATAAAATACTTAAATATGGACCTTTGTACACACCGAATATCCCTGAGTATTGCTGATTTTTAAAAAATAGGTAAGTTTCTCATTACCTAAAGTCTATTGTATAGACTAAAAGGCAGTACATACACGAGTCAAAAAGTGGGCTGATGGAAAAGCACAGCATCTGAGGAGCAGGAGAGTTGGCATTTCAGGTATAAACCAAGACAATGAATAATATCAGATTATTTCATCATGGAAGACCATCACTGCCAAGCCTGATTCTGTATTAATCCATTACTGTAATATATACAGTGCAGGCTGTGAATATTGATTGGAACGTAGACTAATTTTCCGTCACCTTGTTCAAAGATGCTGAACCGATTTAAAACACCTGACTGTTACTTCAGCTACAGGCAGCAGAGCAAATATTAAACTTGGGACCTAGTCTTTATGGCTCAGCACATGCTGCCTTTCTAAACCAGCCTTTTGCATAGCCAATTTTTAAAAGAAAATGACTGGAAAATTTAACAAAACTACATCCTCACATCTAATTGATATCTTGGGTTGGATCTCTGAGAGAGGCTCAGGTATTTCAGTCTTGAAATGAAAAGTATGGAGGTAAAGCCTTACTAGAGATGTGCAAGATACCAAATGGAACAGAAAGGATTAGTTTTCAATATTTTTAAATAAATCTTCATTGCACAATAATTGGATGTAGAGATAAACTGGTAAGAGGTATGCTCAGATATAATGTCAAGAAGCACTTTACATAGACTGATTGGGATCTGGGATCTTGGCTCATGCATATGTTGCCTTTTGGTCGGGATGTTCTATCAAGTGAAATGAAATCATTCAACAAGTATGCTAGGATATTTTTTAAGTTTAGTTTTGATGGTATCAATGGACTCCTCAGCTGCACTCATCTTTGAAAACTCTGTATGTCTTTATACAATGCATTTATGTTTATAACATGAATTTAGCTTCTCTTGAGGCAATATGTTACTGAAGTTCTTCAGTACATGCCATTTATGTAATACAAATGCACACTTGTTCATTGGTAGATATAGAATTGTCACCTACTTAGGCATTTTGCTACTAAGTGCATGGCTTCTTTTGGTGTGTAGTCCACATAAGTAATTGCATAATCAACCCAGCACATGTACTAGTTCATCGGGTTTGTGTTGATACAGTAACTTGATACCACAACCACCGGCTAAGACTTTTCAACTATTAGTTCATCATAACCTTTTCATGCTTAGTTTTAATCTATTGTAAAAGAGAGGTTTCCAATGAAAGTTCTGAGAAATGTTACTTATTTGGGACTAACTGACTTAAAACAAAACCATAGAATCATCACATATTTTACAGCATATAAACAGGCAAATTCACCTATTTGTTCAAAGGTTTTTCTCCAAATGAACCACTTAGTATTCAATTGGTGTCACATGGTATAAGCTGATAAAGCACACTAAAGATGTACAGTAAAATGTAGCAAGAAGCTTGGAAACTTTCAGTTGACATTTCATAAAATTCCCTTGGGAGGAGTGTTGAATATCAATTACCGCCCCCCCCCCCCCCCCCCCTGCTGCCATGAAGAAAATAGTGGATGAAACAAAAATATGTCTTGTACAACCATAAGCATCCTCTTCAGCATGTATGGCACTGTACAATTATACAATATGGTGTTTTTCATTCACATTCATTCATTGAAAGTCCTATCCAGTAGCAGCTTTCACTTCTTTTTCACAGGTCCAATTATCATCAGCAAGGCACACTTCTATGACCTTTAGGTCACTGCATTCTTGATAGTTTGGCTTTTCAGAGTTCCTTTCCGACCAACAAACCAATAACACCTCAGTTCAGCTCTGGGGGAAGAAAAATCAGCTCTTTAATATCTCAAAGCTTTACGCCGTTTTCAAGACTTTGAATCTTTTTAGCCAGTTCACACACTGCTTCTAAGTGCTCCTGTTCTTTTTATAACAACAGTTTCTCTGCCAGTCTTCTGTTTCTGGCCACATGGCTTTTGTATCTTAACTTGCTTCCTTTTGGTACTGCTTCCAGGCCACAGATTTTTTAAGCTATTCAAAGGAATTAAACTTTCTTTCTTTAGAATTAATAATTACTCATGAAAGTCCTTTTCAAATATTTTCAAGCAATTACATATTCCACAGACATTTTAAAATACAAACTTTGTTTATCATACTGCTTCTGGACCAAAGATCATCACAAGCTTTACTTTTTGTTTTCAGTACAGTCCTGAAATCAAGTGCATTTTACTACTGTGAAACATGGTGTTAAGATTCAAGAAAAGTAGAAAATGGTGTACATACCAGTCGTTAGTATAAGGATGGAAATTCTGAAAAATATCAACAAGTTATTCACTGAGGTAGAATTGAGGGTTTTTCAGGACAAAAAAAGCATTGATTATAATGTATTGAGTAAATACGTTTAGCATTATGAATTTTTCAAAGTAATTCATTTAAAGAAAATAATTTCTTCAGCTGGATATTGGTCGTTTAATTCGAAACCTCCAAATAAACTTGAAGCCAGAGAGGGGAATATAGTGGAAAGATATCCGGTCAGTGAGGCATGGGATTTTGGTCTCTCCCTGTTGATGGCTATGTGTTTCTGGACCAGACCTGCTGCTACTGCCAGGAGGGGCTTTCACTGCTATCTCATACAACCTGCAATGTGCAGCTGGCATTGCCTTATGTTGGATGGTCAGAGCCAGTGATAGTATTGTCATCCTGAAAGATATCAACAGTTCTACTGCAACAGGTACTCTTCACCAGTATGTATTTTTGAAATGTTCAACAACCTGATGATTTGTGAAATGACAACTATAAGATCAGCTTTGCCCGAAATGTCGATTCTCCTGCTCCTCAGATGCTGCCTGACCTGCTGTGCTTTTCTACCACCACACTCTCGACTCTGATCTCCAGCATCTGCACTCCTCACTTTCTCCGAGCCTCAAGAAGAGATTGTAGTCCATCATTTATTTTCCCTCCAAGCCCTCACTTAAACCTCAAGAGAAAAAGACTTACCTTCCATCAAAGGTGAAGATTTGACTTATTGTCCCTTACAGAGGATTTGTGTCTCAGTTCTCAAAACTAAAACCTCACTTGTGCAAAGTTGGTGCTGAGCATAAAGTAAAATGAGTGCTGAAGAAAGCAACTGGATTACTTTGCATGTGCAGTCTGTGATTGAATAACATTGTACATCTCATTGGTTAAGTTCTCTCTCATCATATAAATTTAATTAACAGCAACAGCATCCTTGGCAAGTTAGTGTACTCAGACTGTGACATGTTTGCACTGTCAATTTTTGTTACAGATGACAATATGGTAGTTATAATGGAACTAAAAGAAAGGGCATGATGTACAGATCTGATTTAACTCTTTCTTAGTGAATTGATTTAAGTAAGTTAATATCTGTCCACATGAGTTTAAAATGGAGATTGAATTACTTTTGCATCCAAGTCCAATTATCCTGGCAGACTTAAAGATTGCGCTTACATTACAGCATGGGAGATTGACTAGTCAATGTTTTCAAATATGCTTCTCATTAAGTTATCCACATATTGATTGCTTTCAAATTGCTTCAGTGTTCTCAGAGTACTTGTGTTTTGTTTTCCTTTCTTGAGACTTTATTTCCACTGAGTGACTTGTCCAGGTATCAGACCATTAACCTATTCAACTGAAACAGATAATTCAGGGATAGCCAGTCCTCATGTTTGATGATCTCTAGTTGGCTTTCAAGGAATAATTGGCTACTCAAAGAATATATGGGATGTTCTTTTTAACAAGCAAATACTGTATTGTGAAATACTGCCAATTGTCTTTTATTATTCATCAAGCCATTTGAAATGAAAACAAAAATTTACTTGCACTTCTGTTAATTAATTTATAAATTTAATACTTAATATACTCCATTCAGATTGCTTGATATACGATAGTGAATATAAGTTTTACCTGATGCTCGGAACAATGCATTGCTGAAACTCCGTTTTGAAGATACTAGACTCCAACAATGCACCATGTGTCTTTTTTTTCCATGAGGGCAATGAATTGTGGTTAGCAACAACCCCAGCATAGTAAAATTTTATTGGTTGTAAAATTATACCCCACAGGACATGCTTCCCAGTTGAATTTGTATGCTTTTAACTTCCTTTCCTGTGTTTTCTTTCTAGATTAACATTTTTGATCCTATGCCCACTTTCTTCATTGCACCAAAGATTACACTAAAGATAAAACTTAAATTCCCGTGTCCCATGCTACCCAAGAAAAATATAATAAGGACATGGCTGTGAATAACTAAGTTATGCATGTGTAGAATTTTTAAACTTGCTGATCTCCTATCTGTCACATCAAAAGTATTAATATCGTAATCTAATTTTACTCATGGAAATTTATTAATGCAATAAAATAATACACTCAGTATTTGCAATCTTCATTCTTGTTTAGTGCCTTCCTCTGAAAATTAATCTTTTATGATTTTGTTTAATTCTCACAAACGTCCCAACTTGTTTTATGCAAGTCCCAAATTACTTATTAGTCAGATGTTAATTTGCCTATTTAGTGCAGGAAGATGCAATTTCTACAGCCGCTAAGCTGGTAACACTATTATGGAACCAAGATTTCTATTTAATGGCTTTTTCTGACTGCCATTTCAGTGTTTTGCTGCTGGCCAAAGGCAATTTTATAACTGCAATCATAAACATAGAATTGGAATTTATTATTACCAATGCAATAACATCGAGTGCCAACCTGGCTTTTACCCATTTCATTTCTGTGACTGATTGCAATAATCATTGCTGTAGGTTAGAGATCCAAATAGTACAATGGCCTTTACAGGATATCAGGCCCCTGTGTGAACAGCATACCAATCATCATAACCAATCAATTGAAATATAATGAACAAAAAGTCTGAATCAGAGGGTGTGTATTAGAATAATGAATTAAATTTCACATCAGGTCCAGAAATCAAAATAATGAGAGAAAGAAGGGTTTGTTTGAGGAAAAAAGTGCAGAAGTAAGAATTTTAATTCACTTTTTTCCTGATCTGCAACAATTATAAGTGAGACTCCATGCCTGTAAAAAGATTAATTTCAAGACCATAGAATTTGTGTGACACTAATTAAAATGTTAAACAGATTTAGTACTTTAACTACTCAGCTGAAATGGACCAGCCTAACTTTTATGGAATAACGATCTCTTCTTATCCTTTCAACCAATCCAAACTTGCAACACGGTTGACACATGTTCTCCAAATCCTTGTGTCAATTGTCCAGTTGCCCGAACATGATCCATTTATTCAAAGTTACTGGATTCCCTCAATGGGTTCTCTTCCCACTGTTGCACTCTCCTTTTTAAATTAGTTATATCCACAAAAAAAAGCTTACTGGATTGGTGAAATTTATCCATATTGACACTTTAATCATACAATGACTTTTGAAGTGCCATGTTTTCATGGACAGAACCTTATTGAGACATCAAGGCATCCATGAGAGACCCATGCTGTTGCCTTCTGGCAAATCAAAACCTCAAATGTGCCTATGGTCTTTTTGCTCAGCAGTTTAGTGAGGTGGCAGAGAGCTGTGGTTGTAGCCAGTTGGGCAGGCACTGGAGTCTTAGCAACCCCTGCCACGGGTAGGTCATGTATGTTGGGGAATGTGGGGCAGGGAGGTGGCAGCAAGGGAAGGGCAATGGTTCTCAGTAGGCAACCTCTTCCCGATGTCTAGTCCCTGAATTAGACTCTTCTTCGAGCGACCTCCAGGTGATTACAAGCTGGCTGCAAGATTTTAGCTACCATGTGGCAGGACTGCCTGAGACTGATTGTTGGCAACAACAGCAGGATAAGGCTTTAGGTGATCGTTAATTTGCCACTTAGGGGTCCTGATTGATGGTAGGGTAGGAAGGCCGACCCAGGCTCTTTCCGCCCACAACGTCACTCTGGCAGAGGCAAAAAAACCAGGGCTCAGCCACCCAACAATTTCACCTAATTAATTGCCCTTCCTGTCTCCAGGTTCAGCACCAGAAAGAGCAGAACATTCTCTAGGGCGGCATAGTGCAGGTCAGGTGAATTGGCAATGCTGTATTGCCCATATTGTTAGGTGCATTAGTCAGAGGGAAATGGGTCTGGGTGGGTTACTCTTTAGAGGGTCGGTGTGGACTTGTTGGGCCAAATGGTCTGTTTCCACACTGTCGGGAATCTGATCTAATCTAATCGTCCCATATCCCCAGTAATAGATCACAACATTTTCCTTCCTACTGCTGCCAGGATAACCAATCTTTAATTCCCAGTTTGTAAAAATTTTCATCATTGCTTACATAGCAGGCCTATGCATGCTATCTTCCACTCTTTTTGAAGCAATGTTTTTAGAACCCAAGGGACTCTAGAAGACCAATGCACTCATTAATGATACAGCTGTCTCTTTTCAAACCCTAGGATGGAAGTCATCAAATGCAGGAGGTTTGTTGTCACTTAGTCCCATTCATTTCTTTCCTATTTCTATACTTGTACTGCTTTGTTTTAGTTCTCATTCCTACTGGACTCTTGGTTTGAGTTGTAAGGAGAGGCTGGATAGGCTGGGACTTTTTTCACTCAAGTGTAAGGTTTATAAAATTATGAGGGACATAGATAAGATGAACAACAAAGGTCTTTTCCCTAAGGTGAGGGAGTTGAAAACTAGGAGGCATATTTTTAAGGGAAGAGGAGAAAGGTTTAAAAGGGACCTGAGGGGCATCTTTTTCACAGCGAGGGTAGTTTGTATGTGGAATGAATTACCAGAGGATGTGTAGGTACAGGTACATGAATAGGAAAGCTTTAGAGGATATGGGCTAATTGCAGACAAATGGGGCTAGTTTAGTTTGGGAAACTTGGTCGGCATGGATAAGTTGGACCAAAGAGACTGTTTCCATGCTGTGTGACTCTATAGTTCCTCATTATTTCCAGAATTTTTTTCTTCCACGTTAGGATAAATATAAAGCATTTGTTTAATGTCTGACATTATCTTATTCCCCATTATAATTTCAGTTGTCCCTAATAGGACCATGTATACTTTCAGTAATTTCTTGCTCCTTTCAAAACCTACAGAATTGTTTACAGCCTTTTTGATGTTTGCTAGTCACTTTCATAATTTCTTTTTTATTCTTTCAAAATCAATTTTTGGCTTTCCAATTTGCTGAATTCTAAAATCTTCCAAAACTAGATGCTTACTATATCATAGTACAATATCATAATTCTTTTTCTTTGATGTAATACTACTGTCAAACCCACACCAGGTGTGTGACCCTTCTATTACCTGATCTATCTTGCAACTTGTCTGGCATCCAGTAGTGAATGAACAGAGGTTTCCTCAGATTAAATATCAGGGAGGCTGAAGTCATCATCTTCATGCTAATTACCCATTTTATGTTTCCTGCTTCTTCTGCACTTCCAAAGATGAGATACCATAAATGTTACATACACCAATCAAGGCCAATTTTGCATCAATATTTGATTTTTTTTTATTGTTTTAAATCTAACATTTATTTCATTGTTCAATGTCAAAGCCCATTGAAATTTGTAAAAGGTATGGTTTTAGTTTTAACACTTTTACTTCTTTGAAGATTAGGAGAAAGTGAGGGCTGCAGATGCTGGAGATCAGAGCTGAAAAATGTGTTGCTGGAAAAGCGCAGCAGGTCAGGCAGCATCCAAGGAGCAGGAGAATCGACGTTTCTTCATTTCCTGAAGAAGGGCTTATGCCCGAAACGTCGATTCTCCTGCTTTTTGGGTGCTGCCTGACCTGCTGCGCTTTTCCAGCAACACATTTTCAGCTCTTGTTTGAAGATTATATTGAATACTTGATCACAGTCAGTACAAGTACTTATGTTATTATAGGTTGAGCTCAGTGATTCTAATTCAGCTTCCTAAGTGCTAAGCATTGTAATTCCCTCTTTTGCTTATCTTCTTTTCCAATTCTCCCTAAAATCTAAGTCTTGGATCAAACATTTGACAATGTAATTTAATTACTCCTTATGTAGCTTGGTGTCTCATTTTGCCTTATTGTACTCCTGTGAATTACTTTGATTTGTTACTATTAAAGGTGCTATATGAATGCAGGTTGCTGTGGGGTCTAATAAAGCTGGCTTTAAAAGCACTTTCAAATGGTACAATATTTGATTTGTTTCAGTCCAGAAATGTGTCTGATTAATGGAGTTTCAAGAGCAGTTGATAATTTTTGCTCTGCTTCAATTTTGCTTGTAATTTTCTTCTGTGTTCTTTCTATTCCGATGTTGGAGCTTATGGACAATAATAAGTAGCCTGCTGCCATATTTACTAAGTGGCTATTCCACATACGTGAAGAAAGACTTTCAATGCTGTCAGGCCATTTGCCTCCAAAGACCGTCATGGACATCTGCAATCCTTCATATATACACTTGGAGCAGGATTCACAGTGGTTATAATCAAGATTTGGGATTCTGCCTGATAATCACTTTCCCTTACCAAGTCTAGACAAGTCAAGTGTTATAAATTGGGTGAGATTGACCAACTCTGCAAAGACCAGTCAATAAATATTGGATCTTTCTGATTGTGTGATACCACATTTGTGGAGAGACTCCTATTCATAACTTGAGATGATGAGATTGTGACTAGTAAAATAATTTCCAAACCACTATGGTCTACTTATTCTGTCGATCCTGTGCCTAATGAATATACATTTACTAATAGGATATCAGAGGCAATTAAGAAAAAAATGTGTATAATAATGAGGGCGTATGGACTAGTTTAGTGTCTCGCTGGAAGGCTGTAAGAATTAAGCTGAGACTTGCAATGAATTTAGTATTATTCTTAACCACAATTAATTCCTTTTAATATTGCCTAATTTATAATGCATTACATTATTGACCTGATTTTCGAGCTTTTATAGATATTCCAGGACGTTTTAGTAAATTACTGCATGCTGCCAGTTTTTTTCCAATTGTTCAAGTACTTTTCATATCAGTACATTGTGCTCTGATCCCTGTGAATTAATAGAAAAAAAATACAATCTGTTCTTTAAAAGAACATTACGTAAAGGACATGTGATAGATACTACAAGTGTTCACTGAAGCTCTCACAGTACAATAGGTGATAGGTTGAGTAGTTTTTGATGCTAAACAGTCTCTTGCTGCATATTTTGCTTGACACAGCAAAACATCTCTCTTGTTCAAATATTATTTTGGCAAGTATTTATGTTTTGTGAGTGACATTCAAATAGTCCAAGGCTACTTTTGTGGTTGAGTATAAGGCAATGAAATTAGATATATGCTACCTAGCAATTTAGCCATGTCCCAGCAAATGTGGCCAATCATTTGTTTAAAGCCAGGATTAAATGCACTTAAATTTAGGCTTAAAAATAATGTTGTGTAGCCATCTGAGTTTGGTTACCCTCTAGCAGGC
The DNA here is from genome assembly GCF_047496795.1 of Chiloscyllium punctatum. Lineage (NCBI taxonomy): Eukaryota > Metazoa > Chordata > Chondrichthyes > Orectolobiformes > Hemiscylliidae > Chiloscyllium > Chiloscyllium punctatum. The sequence continues at coordinate 18,917,616 of NC_092752.1, read as the reverse complement.
CTACTCTGGATGACATCTAACCTGAGATCAAAGTAATTCCAAGATTATGGAAAGACCTCTATAGTTAATTGTTTGGCTTCGATATCCTGATCAAAGTCGAGAGGTATTCAGCCACATAACTCATTTAACGTTTTTTTCTGTTGGTCATTCTTCAAAGTTAGTAATACAGCACAATCCCTGATAATAAGATAATGACTGAAAGGTAGTAAATGATGCTGGAACAAAAGAGGCTTCATGACTTTCATGACATAAACATATTGTAATTTGCAGCCTAATAAAATAATTATTTTTCAAGATTCACTCTTCTGCAACTAACCTAAGAACAAAATTTGGCATGACATCATTTTTTGCCATCACATTTTAAATTAGCTGGAATCAGTAATAGTGGCCTGCATAGGATTGAAACCTTGGGTTATCAAACATAATAGAGTGTATCCCTTCAGATAGTGGAAATGGGCAGGATGTCGAATGGAACCTAGAGCATAATTTTCAGCTAGTCCAAGAAACACAGGAGCTTCGAGCTGGATTTTCATCTTTGAGGCAAGTTGTTTTTTTTATTTCTGGTGGGGATGAAGCTGACCACCCTGTAAGGAGTTCAGAAGCAGCCAGAGAAGCTGTAGGCTATGGAAACAGACTGGTATTTCATGTCAGCTTGAATATTGATTGCAAAACAAAGATTGTCCCTCTAAACCTACAAACCCCACATGTCCCATCCATGATGATTATGTCATCCCGTGCTGTTCCATGGCCCTTCAAACCCTTCGTGCTTAGATTCAGCACTTCTGTTGCCAATTTATCTTGAATGCACTCCTTATCAAACCAATAAACTGCAAAGTAATAATATGTGTGAGAAGACTTAAGAAAAACTCATTCCATTCACTACAGCCATATAAGTGTTCAGAGCCTTTAATATGCCAGTTGCAGAATCAGCAAGCATTGTAACCTCTTTATCTTATCGTGCACTTGACAGAACAGATTCAAGAGCAATGCTGTCAATCAAGCAATGATTTCCCTGCGACACAATTGCTTTAGTAGACCAATGGATGTCTGGGTTGTTACATTATGTATTATACTGAATGATAATAAATTACTTTTTAGGATAATTGAAGGTAGTCAAAACGTTACATAGTTCAGAAAGAGTAGCTGTGGAATTTAGTAAAACAACATTCGAAAGTTAATTTATTTTAGCATGATATTGAGTTTTCAAAGTTATTGTTTTTTTTAACAATCAGCCACTACAAATATGCTTGAACGTCTGTTGCATTATTTTTCTGTTTCGATTATTTCACTGCATTGAAAATTGAGATGTTTAGCTCCTCATCATACTTAAAATATTATTGCAGACCCTGCCAAACTGTATGTGGCTTTGTGACATATAATATCCATTGTTATGTTGTTATTGATTAGGATAACCAACATAAACATAATTCAATCCTTTGTGTCAAATTCACTCAGTTGGTAGTATTCCGGGCTCCAAGTCAGAAAATTTTGGCAAGCCCTACTTTCATTTTAGCACATCAAGGGCTGACTTTCAGGATACTGCTTGAGGAAATATTGTCAGAAGTTCAGTCTTCACATGAGTTGTGAAATTTCTTGCCTGTTCAGATGGAAAAGATCCCATGGAATTACTTGTTCCCTGTACATCGTTTCTTCCTTAGCCAGTAGCACCATGAATGGATTCCTTTGTTGTTCAATCATTTACTGAGCATTTGTCTTGTGCAAATTGATAGCTGTGTTTCTTTACATAGCAAATGTTTGCAATTCAGAAATAATTTATTCTATTTCACTGAAGAGAATATAGTAATGTATAACTATATGTTCTGTTTTCATCCATATATAACAAATAATGAGCAGAATATTGTGCTCTGCCTGCTGGCTAGCTTGCTGGGAGATGGCATTTAATCAGGGATGAAGGGAATTTAATCAGTTGGAGGGGCCCTCTCTTTCTGTCAGCCTCCACTTTAATAACGTCCATGGATGGTTTTCTTGCTCTGCCACCAACCTCTGGCTCTGAATTCGTGCAATAAAGACAATGTTTTCTCCATGTCTACCTTATCCATCTACCCCTCATAACTTTGAATACTTCTATCAAATCTATTGTCAACCTTCTCTTCTTCAAAGAGAACAGTTCCAACTATCCCAATCTCTCTACATAACTGATGTTCCTCATCCCTGGAACCATTTTCATGAGCCTGTTCTGTATCTTCTCCAATGCCTACAAATCCTTCAAAAAGTGTGGTGCCCAGAACTGGATGCAATGCAATAGCTAAGGCTGAAGCAGTGTTTTGTTTTATACATTGTAAAATAGCTTGTTTGCTTCATAATTTAGTTGCATCAGCATATCTACGTCTTTTTAACTTTCAACATTACCCTCCTCACAGATCACAGTGCTTCTAATTTTTGTAGCGTCCACAAATATTGAAATTCTGCCCTGTATACCAAAGTCTAGGTTATGTATTTATATTGTGGGTACTAACATTGCATTTCTAATGCCTTGCCATTATTTTGCAATCTTCTGATTTATAATAAGAGTCGATTAATTGAAATGAAACAGAGCAAGAATCTAAGACTGAATGCTGAACTGAAACCATGGTTAATAAATAGATGTAATAGCTGGTTCCTCACTAATAATTAAATTATTGCTTCTTTTGTCAATAAGAATATTCTTACTTTTAGATCTAAAGCAAGAAAAAGGCCATGTTCTATTTTTACTTTGCAAGTATTGAGGTGCATTAAAAAGTGATTAGATTTCTTATCCTTCTGCATTCCTTTTGAATGAGAGGTGTGGCCTCCTAACATTAGAAAAATAGCTTCACTGTTAGAGAAGTGCATGCAGGCAGAAGAAACCAGTATATTGATGTGTTGGTTTCCCGCAATTACTACCTTCATGACAATTATGATCTTTATATAATGGAATTTATGCTCTAAGCTTGTCCTTTTTTGAGATGCATCTTATTTGAAGAGAGGAAACTGCAGAGGAGAGCTAAGAAAGAAAATTTTCTCTCCCAGTTGCCAAGGAAACTTAGATTGATAGTGCGATTGGAATCTGAAAATTCTGGTTGAAATTATAACCAAAAAACGATAGTCCTGTTGGAGCTGAGTGGTTGTTGATGGATTCAGTAGTACAGTACAAGCAAGTGAAAGAAGAAAAGGCTACATCCAGAAGTTAAGAATAAGCAGACTCACAATTGCAGCAGCTGTTTCTGTTGCTTAAAAATGACACTTATGGATGATTCTGCAAACATGCAATTTGTATTAAAGATTAAGAGTGTGGAATTCAGGTTGTTGGATGATGCTGTAAGCTGGGCTTCAGACTACATCCAAGAAGGAAAAGAGATGCATTTTATGATGAAAAGACAGCATTTTGAAGGACTTTGTGACTGAGATTGATTAACTATATGCTGACCATACTGTGGAGCCAATTTGCAAGATCTGTCAAAGTAATATGAAGTTTAACGACAGCCATAGTTTGTCTGTTAATTCATTTTTAACTAGTATTTACTTTGCATTTTACTGTATGGATGCTTAACTTAGTGTTTGCTTTTTTTGACTCTTGTTGATTTTTTTTTAAAAAGTGTATAAACCATGGATTCTTTTGGCTTCATTTTTTTCAGCAAATAACTGGGATTTAAGATTTCTTTATTAATTGAAAAACGTTAATAGTCTCTGTAGAGATCATGATATATAGAATTCATAACATAAGTAATCTCAATTTGTTGCGTATGAGTTAGTGCTGGTGTTGCTGTTGATCTTTAATAAACAACTTACATGTATCGAGCAGTCTTAATGTTTGAGTTGATTTTTGTTGTCCCATGTACCTAAGTACAGTGAAAAGTTTGGTTTTGCGAGCTGTACAGGCAGATCATAATTTATAAGGACATACAGATCATAGGGTGTTTAGGCAGAGTGAGGCATACAAGATTACAGTTGCACAGGAGGTGGACAAAGTAAGTAATAAAGCTACCAATGTTTTTCAAAGGTGTGATTGATACCAAGCAAAATTTGTCACCAGATTACTTGATGTATAACTGCAAATGACCAAAAGCTTGGCCAAAGATGTAAGTTTTAAGGAATGTCTTAAAGGAGGAGAAAGTGAAAGAGGGAAATCAACTTGGCAGTTGAAGGCACAGCTGCCAATGATGGAACAATTAGTAGAAGTCAACTGAAGTGCAAGAGAGATTTTAAAGAGTTGTAGCTTTGGAAATGAGGGGAGTCCATTGAGCAATTTGAAACAAGGATAAGTATTTTAAATAAAAGTGAAAGTAAGTATTTTAAATAAGTATTTTAAATTTAGACTTTCTTTTTTGATGATATATTTTACCATGAACAATTTGCAAATGTTCTATTTAAAGTAACATTAGAAATATTTGAGCTGTTCACACTGGAGATTTATGCTTGTTCATGTTTTTGTTCTCATTTTCCCACAAAGCACATATTTCATTGACTGACTTAGTGGGATTGATCTTTGCTATCAAATTAGCTAATTTGGCAGAAACATCGACAGCTGGACTCTCTTTCACCAAGTCTATGTTATCTGTGACTGAGGGCACACATTAATTCCTTGCTGCAGCTTTTTTTTAATGAAAGTGTGAGTCAACTGTGTTTTTCATTCAAGATGAAATTCTATTCCAGCCCAAATGCTTTCACATGCTGAGTTGCAAATGAAAATGTAGAAATTCAAAATTGAAAAGGAAAAGGCAGCTCTCTTGTCAGCAGGTTTCAATTGCAACATTTATTCCATTTTACAGTGCACTGCAAACTTTTAACAAGTAACATTTGAAGGGTGTCGCTATAAACCCGGAAGCTGATTTTTCACATGACCTTGCAGTACTTAATTTGAGACCATTTCCTAGTAATCCAATATGGTTTCAGAACATACTTTGGAGGCATAAATGTCGCTGTGCATTAGAAGTCAAGAATGCAGAAGTAGTGTGCCCAGACGGCAAGTTATTTATTCCCTTTAACAGTCGATATTTATCAGCAAATCAAATTAGGGCTGAGATAATAGCCTGTCATTTTTGGCAGTCCTATCTAATTTTCAAGAGAAAACAAAGAAAGCTGCTGAAAAGTCAGCCTAGTTATCAGCTGCCCAGTTATAAGATGTAGTTCAGGAGTAACTGATAAGAAAGACTTGATGTCAAGGTCATATTAATAGGTTAGCTTTAGCAGAGAAGAATTGAGAGATTGTAGGCCTCCGTAAATTGGACCACACAGTAGGAGGTAGCTAGAATTGTATATACTGACCCACATAGACAGCATGGACTGATTCAATCTCAAGGGCATCGACTGCACAGTTGCCAGATGGTGCTGATTAGTGGGTGAAGAAACTGGAGCTGGTACTAGTTTATTTAATAAGTAACCTTTTGCTCATCATATACTTGCAGTAGACAGTTGAATGTTTAGTCTGTTCTGGTATGGGATTATGAAATGGAAATAATGCTTTTTGTTTTGAGCAATTCTTTCATTTATACATCAACTACATTAAAACCAGTTGTTGACTGCTTAAGCTCCATCCTGCAAGAACTTGTTTGTAGACCTTTGTTGGATTCATTATGGGTACTATAAATATTGTTTCATAGTTAGCAGTTTATAATGTAGCATTTCTTATGAAATTATGTTTGCAGTTCAGGCAAGACCATTAGGATGATGTATTAGACAATAACTATAGCTGTTTTTTTCTGCAACATCTCTGCACCACTAAGTCACAAATGTTGAAAAACATTTTCCACTGTTGGTTGAAGAGAGTTCAGCTGGAAACTTTATTTAAAAGAAATTGTCTATCTCTTGGGACTTAATTAACAACCGTTGACATTCTCTGCTAGAATACAAACATAGGACAGTTTTTGTACTGCAAAATGCTAGAATTTACAGTAAGTCGATCAGCGACTGTATGAGGAAGACCTGTAACATTTTAAATGAGATCCTCATCAACACTGTCCATTATTTTTGTACTTCTGGGCTTGATATTATTTTAATTTCATTAGCTTTGGGATCTGGTACAGAGAGATGAGTCAATTACATGCGGCTGTTGCCTATTGCTTACAGTATCCACTGTGTGGTAACAGCAAAGTATTCTTTTACCTTCTGCTCATAATCAAGGCTGCTGATTTGAAATTTTCATGGAAACTTGGACTGTATGGCGAAATGTGATCCTAAAAACATCAGTTAAAAAACATCATGGAAAATGCCTAAATCCCGTGTAATAAAAACAGTCACCCTGAAACCATTGGAGTAATTATACAGGTGGACAGAATCACATTTTTATTTCCTCCAGCACTGATTTAAAAATACTCAAATTCAATGTAATAACAACTGAATCAGCAGTCAACCACCATGAATAAGGGAGTCTGCTCACAGTTATATTAAAAAAAGTTTTTTCAAGACTAGTTAATTTATACAACAAATTTAGCACCAGTACAAATTTGTTTTGCTGCTTGTTAATATTATGCTGGTGTTAACTTACTTACTAGATGTCACAGAATGCACTTTCTCATTTACAAATGACATCCTACGTGACCGACTGCATTCCACGAATCCTCCTCATCTTCTTGATCCGCCTGTGACCTTCAATATGATTAACCGCACCATCTTCTGCCCATGCTTCTGTGCTGTCCAATTCTCAAGTCTCTGGCTGTATGCAAAGAATCTCCTGCAACAGCTTTTCTACTTTCACTGCCTAATATTTGATTTAACAGTATAATGATGTGGGTTGTAACACTAAATAATAGACAATATAAACTTGCAGATACTACAATTTATGCTTTTAATTACTTTTTCCAGAGGTTGGAAAGAACAGCACCCTGAGACAAAACTATGAGTAAACTAACAAATTTGTTCATTTTGCATGAATTATGAGCAGGCAGTTTATAGTCCACGAGTGTGATGTATCTATTTCATACCACTTATTATTACATAAAAATAAACCATTTGGATTTATGCTAGCTCCCTTGGAAGTTAGATATAGGTAGTAGTGCCAATAAGTCAGTTAGATGAGTCCCCAATGGGGTCCTGTTGTCAAAGCTTTTTATTGATGGTGAAAGTGCAAAGGCTGCCTACTCCAAGGGATGAACAGCCAATTTCCATATTCAAGGGCCTATTAAAAGGGCTAGTTTAGTTTTCTGTCCAAATATTGCTTGATAGTTTTGTAGATTCCAACTACGTGGTGAAGCTGCAAATGAAATGGATGTGACCTCCTTGCGGCACCCTATGGAGGAAGGCCACATGAACTTGTAGTGCTGATAATCTACTTGCAGGGATTTCTTGTCCCACTGTAGATCTCGTGACTGTTTAAAAGTATTTTCAAACTAATCTGACCGTGATCCCAGGGTTCTCCTGCGTGATTCACCAGCTATGATGTCTGTCAGCGGAGCTGCAGTGACTGGACCAGCATCATCAGGATCCTTAACTGAACAGTAGACAAAATTGCTGAGTGGGTCTCACTGGCAGCCAAGTTCAGGTGGGCTGTGGATCCACTTCTCACCCCAGTGTTGAGTTCTCCCCTCAACAGATAAAGTTCGGTGTACTTATAAAACCAAGGATCCTTTTTTTTAAACGTCCTGATCAATATTTTATGCCATTTTCAAAGCTTTGTGCATATGAACGCCTGGATCTCTCTATTCCTATACCATCATTAGAACGTATTTCTTCCTCTCAGTCTTCTTTCCAAAATGCCTTACTTCACACACTTGCACTAAATTACACCTGCCATGTGCATCTCCATCATTAATGTCATTCTGTAATATTTTGTTATCCCTCAGTGCACTGCATTTCCACATTTTATGTCAGCTGTACTTCAAATTCATTCCTCCCATATTCAGGTCCAGGTTATTGGTGTATGTCAAAAGGTACTGTTGTCCTACATTCCCTCTGTCCCTGAGACTTACTACTGTACCGTATTTTCCAATCTGGACAGCAACTATTTATAACTAATCTCTTTTACACCCACATTGCCAGTAATCCTCCCAAGGTTTTCCAATTTTGCTAATAGGTCTAGTGTGTGGCATTTTATCAAATACCTTTTAAAATCCATATACACATCGAAGGACTAAGTGGACCTTACCAAAAAAGATTTGTCTTAAATTATACACAGCAACAGATTTGTTTATTAGCACATGTTCTTGAACATGCAATTAATTTTGACTCTAGTAGCATTTTTCCTGGTACCAATAATGGGCCAATTGGCCAGTAATTACCTGGCTTTTGTTTTGAATAATAGTGAACAATTTTTGGAAACCTTCAGTTCCCTGATGCTACTCCCATTTACAACAATGTTTGCTATTATTTAGTTAAATGATAAGGTAACATGAGGGTTTCCACAAAAACAATTCTTATTTGATTCTTCAGCTACTGGACTGTATTGAGCAACTGCTTAAATTTCCTCTTTTCAAAGATCGAAGCTGTGTAAGTCCATGATTTGGTTTCAGAAATAGTTTATTTACATAACTAGTGAGTGAATAGTATACAGTATAAAACTACAAATCATACTATTCACTATCTTGGTCTTGAAAGCCCATCCTTGACACAAAAGAATTGGAGGATGCCTCAACAAGGGAATTAACCTAGTTTTATTTATAACGCAAGTGATCAGACAGCAGTGGAGATGAGGTCATTGAATATTTTTAAGGAGATAATAAATTGTTGATGGTATCACAGTGGTAGGAGAGAATGTAGAACTCACAACATAGGCTGATCTGCTATGCTGCGATTAAACGGTGGAGCAGGTTGAGGGGCTGAATGACGTACTTCTAATATGCAAAGTAATAGCTATATAGCATTTTTCAATATACTTTACTTTTGTTCCCCTTATTCCCAATTTATTTCTCCTGCCAACCCTGCTCAGCTTTCTTTTGAAGGCATTGACTGCTAGCTGAGGTATGCTTCCTGGGTTGCTGGTTATCCTTAGTGCCTGTCCAGCTGACTATTTTCCAGATGTGAATTGGCAGGCTATTGGACATTTGAGGACTTCACAGCTGAGTCTAATTTAGTTCTTCTGGCATTGTATGCTTTCCACAGAATGATAATCAGGATCAGCTCTGAAAACCAGTTAAAATCGATTATACCTTAATTGAGATTAGCTAATTCGGCACAACTAAGTGACTGAACATGGATTCATCAGCTGTCACTCCATAGAATGACTTTCAAATGATAGGAAAAGCTTGTGGTGCAATGGTAGTTCCCTACCTCTGGGCCAGAAGTTCTGGATTCTTGTCCCACCTGCCCTAGAGTTATGTCATACTTGTCTGAACAGTTGGAATGATATAACTATAACTAATGTTTAGTTTGATTATCCATTCAGTGACCTCAGGAGGTGTCAAGTGCAGAGATGAGATGCCTTCTGAAACAGGTCTGACTGGGAAAGTTGATGTGATCTGTTCCCTGATCTAGGACGAATGGCCACAATCAGATTTCAGGTCACACTTCACCTTTCGCTTTTCCACTCGGTTACTCATAAGATCTATTTGTTGATTCATTAAAGAAGCCGCATTTTTAAAATCTAAAAAAATTCTCCAGTACCCTTCTGCAAAGTCACAGCGGTGTGTTAGTAATTAGTAGAATGTTGTGCTAGAAGGTGCTGTAATGCCAAGTTAATGCGCTCCTGTGGAAGATCTCTTAATTCCTGCTGCTTAGATTGCATGTAAATTTTAATTGAAATTCAGTAATATACCACAGAATCATTATTTTCTAATTTAATGTTTTTAAAAAAGTCCTATTTCAGGTGACTTTCTGAAATTAGGCCAAGAAATGCTTCATAGTTTTAGAATGAGTTGCAAATGTGGCCTCTAAACAGTGGACAACATGTTGCTAGACATTATTAGCGTAGGCAACTATAAATGTAAGATCTAAATGAACAGACAAGAGGACAAGTGTAAAAGAGAATGCAGATTGACTATTGCTTACATTGTCAATATGGAGCCCAGAGAAATGCTCTGTTCTCCCTGAATTCACAAAAACAATTAAACTTTTTCGTGAGGAGTTGAACATCTTCAATTTAACGTCAAGCTTTACTGAATGTGCATCTGCGATAATTGCATCAAAGTCTGCTGAGAGTTATAAGACATCGGTTTGTACAGATTACAGTGACCACCTGGATTTCACATATCAAGAAAACTGAGAAAAAATGTCAGTTGAATGGAATGGGAGAGTATGTCCACCACCTCAATTTTAACTTTCCTACTGTTTCATATTAACTATCTGAATGAGCTTCTTTCAAATCTGAAGCTTAACAAGCATAGCTGTTGTAAAGTCTCTGACAATCTGTTATGCATTCAGGATGCAAGGTGAGGTTAGATCCACAATACTTTAGCACTTGGTACAATAGTCCACTAACATGCAAAGCAAGCATTGTGAAACTCAACAAATATAAATGACAGAAAAAGACTAGCCAATCCATAGAATAGAATAGAATTTATTGGCATGTACATTTTTACAAAAAGTCGTGAAAAGTTTTATAAGTTGCCATCAGGCTACTTCTACATATTCTCTGGGAGAATGGTTTGATTTGATACCCTAATGTCTAAAGAAATAAGTTTTCTTTGTTTGTACTTTAAACAAAAATGCCACCGTACAATATCATGTACTGTTGAAATGGCAGAGTCATTTCAACGTACTTGCAGGGTCATCCTTGAGCACCCACGAGTACTTGAAAAGCTATACTGGATAAATGTCACTAATTCTGCCTCATTTGCTTGTACCTGAGTCAAATAAGCAAATCCATGTTTGTTTTTTGAGAGCGTGGCAAAATGGAAGAAAAATTCAAAGGACCTGTTCATCTCAGTTACACTGAATCTGTGTTGTTACATCAATAAATTGTCCCACCAGGAAACTTCTTTTGAAGCAGAAGCCTCTAGACAATGAGTTGCTTATTGGACTTTAAAGTTTATCAATATAGCAATGGCTTGATTATTCTCTGTAGCGTATTAATTGTCGTATTCATCTAAATCCTTAAGTGGTACAAGAAGCTTCAAACATGACACTTGCAAGTCTTGTGCTTTAATAGGTAATGTAATTAAAAATGTATGGAGTGTTTATATGCTTTATAGTTTCCTCTAATTCCTACAAATAGTGAATTGTGACCAATGTAATATCAGGACACTGGGAAGATTTGATAAAATTATGACAATTATACTAAAAGGAATTTGCTAACTTGTAACAAATCGGACCACTTTTTAAATGTATATAGCATCCACAGCATTCCAGTTGTGCACTAAAACTATTGTGACAATAGCATAACCCATTAATTTTATTCCAAATTTTCTGCCTTGTTGAATTCAAAATCAATTGTAATTACTCAGATGGTGGCAATTACTGGAGACAAAATTGGTTGCAATGGCTGAAGTGTGCATCGGTATGAAATCAGTCAAGGACTAAGTTCAACCTTAAGTACCTTCTAATGTGTGGAAAATGGGAGTTCACATTTTTTTTTAATAACCCATAAGAAGTAGAAGTATTGTTGAATAAGCAGAATAACAGTTCATAAAGGTTTGGCCATCAAGAAGCTCTCAAAATTAAGTGAGTGCTCCAGTAGTGCAGACAAGCTAGAGCAGAGAACTGAAAGCAAAGTGTGGAACTGAAAACAAAAAGGAAAACTCAGAAAGAGGAGCTCAAGCATTATATGCAAGGTTAAAGTGATGTTTTCTGAAAAGAAATTATGGTATCGGATGCTACAGACTAAGGACCTCTGTGATCTGTAGGCTGTGGCTTTGATTACAGATTCTTTTAGAGGCATATTTGCACTTTCTGAATTGGAAAAGTGTGATGCCCTTTGGGTTTTCACTTTGGACATTTTCTCACATTCAGTGAGTGGAATTTAATATAAGAAATTTCTATTTATATGTCAGGAGCTGGCACACACCTAGTCACAATTAAAATTTGAAGGACCAGTGGTGGGCATAGATGTGCAGTTATGTGGCAAGGGGTAGGTATTTGATAGTAGATCTCACTGTGAGATGGGTATGCGGCAGGTACAGAAGGCTATAAAAGAGCCACTTTACATACAGGGAAGCTTTACTTCATAACCACAACTTTGCTGTGCACCCCTTCTCTGTTAGTACCTTGTGTAGTTTTTAATTGCAGTATTTCATCACCCTCACTACTACGTCCTGATATTCACCCCACACCAACAAAAATCACATCCAAGCTATTTCAATTGCGTATGTATCTGACCAAAATATCTAGCATTATCTCAATGCAGATTGTCCTGCGAGTCCTCTTTCCCACAGTAGGGAACAGAAGAACCTTTTCCCTGACTGATGCAACCTGGACAGATATTGAAGAAGACTGGAGCAACCACTGGATCTCATGATGATCTAGGGTCTGATGCAGGACAAGGGTCAACAACCTGCTCCGATCCACCAGGACAGATGGCACAGCCTTACATAACCAAAAGGTTGCTCTGGGGGTCAATGTATCTTTGTGAGTGGATAGATAGGTCAGGCAGGTGAATATGTGAACAGCCTCTGTATTGCAAGAATCTTGAGGCAAAAGCACATGACAGTTCAGCTTTTGTGAGTGCGTGGATCCAACACTCTGCTATGTGTGATAGATATGTGTGCAAATAAGGGAGTTAAATGTAATGTCATTGCATCTGCATGTTGTCATGCAGGAGAAGCAGCCTTACAACTCAAAGGAGAGGTCAGGGACCAGAGATGGAATATCTAACTTAAAGCTGCTCACCTTATGGAGGAAGGAGCACTGCAGAAGAGATGGCTGTGTGATTACAGCCAGCCAGATTGGAATAGGCAGGCATGAGAGTGAGAATGCTGGCATATGGATACACAAGAGGCATGCAAATAAATATGAAACATTCAGATTGTGCTGATTCTTAATGTGGTTATTTTTGCTTTCCACTGCAGATTCTTACAATCCCAAGTCCAGGCCACATCCATGGCAAATAACTGAAGATTCTACCTCTGGAGACAGTATTATCACTGTCCCAGAGGATACATCTTCACCTGCCTGTTGTCAAGCTCCACCAGTGCAATTACACCCACACAAGCTGCAGAGCCTTCATATTTAGATGTGGGAACACAGTTTGGTGAGCACATTGCAGTATCCAAACAGCCAAGAGAAATTGTGACAATTGTCCCAACGCTTGAAGGACTGATGAGCCCTCACCTTAATCATGTCTCCCCCCAGCCTTGCCTGTTCTCAGGAAAGCAAACAAGCACAGTTTATCTAGTCTGTCTGCATAGCTGAAATACTCTAGCCCAGGAAACAGCTGGTCAATTTCCTCTGCACCCTTTCTCTTGCAATCACATCCTTCCTATACTGTGGCGAGTATAAAATGTACACAGTATTCTAGCTATGGCCTAAATAATGTCTCATCTCGTTTAAGATTAGGTTCTATAGGTTTCTTTCTGTCTAGACTGTCCAGGTCCCTCATTATTTTGAAAACTTCTATCAGATCTCCTCATAACCATCATCTCACCAAGAAAGATCATCCCAATTTCTGCAATCTATTCTCATAACCAAACTTGCTCATTCCTGGAACCATTCTTGTTAATCTGTCCTGCAGTCTCTCCATTTTGTTCACATCCCTCCTATAGTATAGCACCCAGAACTGTATACAGATATACCATCTAAGACAGATGTCTTATAGAAGTTCAGCATCACCTCCTTGCTTTAGTACTCTTTACCCTTTAATAAAACTAGGCTTTATTAATTTTTTTAACAGCTTTATTAACTGTTCTCTCCACTTGATCTGCTACTTTCAAAGATCAATGCACATATATACCTCGGTCCCCCTACTGCTACATCCACTTTAGAATTGTACATCATATTTTGTGTTGTGTGGTGATATTCCTCTTCCGAAAATGCATCACCTCACATTCTTCTGCACTGAACTTCATCTGCCTGTGATCAGCCCATTTAACCCACTTTTCTGTGTTCTTTTGGATTCTACCTCACAGTTTGCAATGTTTCCAAATTTTATATCATCCACAAACTTTGAAATTGTTCTATGTGCACAAAGATAAAGATCATGCATCAGGAAAAGCAAGGTTGCCAATGCCAATCCTGGCAAACTCCACTACAAACATTCTTCCAACTCAAAAATAACCATGTTTGTATCCATTAATCACTACGTCTGTTTCTTATCACTCAACAATGTGGATGCATAACTGACTGCTAATCCTTTTATTCAATTTTTCTCTCAAATTTCTTGTCAGGCACTGTATCCAACACCTTCTGCAAGTCCACTTACAGCACATAACAGAATTACACTCCTCAATCCTTCAACACCTTCAAAAAACACTCTTAAAATTAGTGAAACCTGATTTACCCTTTCGAATTCCATGCTGGTACATCCTAATCAGCCCATCTATTTCCATGAGACCGCTAATTCCATTCGAAATAATTGTTTCTAAGAGCTTCTCCACCTCTGAAATTAAACTGCTTGTCTATATTTGCTGGCCTTATCCTTAAAACCTTTTTGAACAAATGCATTATATTTGCAATTCTTCAGTTTTATGACACCTCAACTGAGTTTAGGGAAGACTGAAAGACTTTGGTCAAATTCCACTCTCATGTCCTTCAGTATCTTTGGATCTCATCGGTCCAATCTAAGTAACAACAATCTATCCAACACTTCCTCCTTGTCAATTTTGAATCCTACTAGAAACAGAGTTTCCTCCTCTGTGACTATGTTACCTGGGTAGCATCTGTCTCAGGAAAAATAGAAGCAAAGAATTCATTTAATACTCCAGACATGCCCCTGCCCCGTGTGAAATTTCCGTATGGTCACTAATCAGCTTATTCTATTTTTACGCCTGTAGAAGATTTTTGGACTTGCATTGACTGCCATTCTTTTCTCAAAAGTCTTCTTTACATGTCTAATTTGTTTTCTCACCTTCCTTACAAATTGCCTTTATTTTCATGGACCTCAGTCATATTTTCTGCCTGACCCCTGTCATAAGTACATTTTTTCTTCATTATTTTCTGTCTCCTTTGTCATCCAAGGTGCTCTAGATTTGTTTGTCCTACATTTCCTTTTTGAGGGAATATACCTTCTGTGGTTCTTTGAAGGTGCCACATGCTTAGTTAGTTTTTCCCATCATCCTTTTATTCCAGACTATCTGGCCTAGCTCTGATCTGGCCCCATTGAAATCAGTTCATCACAAATTGATTTTCTTATTTTGTATTGACTATTGTCTTTCTCCATCATCATCCCAAACCTTATGATACGATGATCAGTGTCTTCTAAATGTTCCTTCACTGATTGTTGATCTGCTTAACCCACCCCATTTCCAAGAAGCAGGTACAACAGTGCATCCTTTCTTGTTGGACTGGACACGAACCGCCGTAGAAAATGCTCTTGGAAACAATATAGGTACATTTGCCCCTCACTGCCCCTTACACAACCAATATCCCACTCTACATTTGGGTAATTATAGACCGCCATTAAAACTCAGAAGTCATACAACACCAAGTTATAGTCCAACAGGTTTTTTAAAAATCACAAGCTTTTGGAGTGCTACTCCTTCTTCAGATGAAGTGGAGAGAGGCACACAGGCACAGAGTATATAGGCAAAGAATATATTCTGTGCCTGTGTGCCTCTCTCCACTTCATCTGAAGAAGGAGCAGAGCTCCAAAAGCTTGTGATTCCAAATAAACTGTTGAACTATAACCTGGGTGAAGTGTGACTTCTGACTTTGTCCACCCCATTAAGACTATTCAATTATGTTGGCACCTGTTATTTCCCTGCAGGTTTGCTCCTTAATATCATTTTGACTAGTTGGTGGCCTATAAACCACACTGAGCAATGTCATATTGCACATTTTTTGTTCCTTAGGTCTAGCTAAATTGAATCTGTCCTTACATCCGCTGGGGCTTCCTCTTGCTCCACCACTGCAATGTTCAGTATTGTTACCTGTAGTGATTGTAACAAGGTCAGTCAGGTTGACTACATAGAATACAAGTTCCCTGACTGGTGCTGTTAACTTGGTCCTTAATCAGGGAGTTCTGGCTGACAGATATAAACAGGAGTTTCAGAGGTTCTGTTGACTCTGACAGCTGGCTCTGAGGAAGCTGGAGCATTGTCAAGTACTGTCAAGCACATGAAAATAAAGGGTGACTTGGTGATGGGTTACAGGCCTCTGAAGTTATTTCACACATGTTTGCAAATATACTCATTTAAGTAAATCTCCCTATGTGCCATTTTTTCAAATTCTAGAACCTCGCTAAACATTCTTATCTATTTATTTTAATATTTTATTTTACATGTTCACAGGATGTGGGCTTTGTTTGCAACGCAAGTATTTATTGCCCATCCCTAATTGTCCTTAAAGTATGTCTTTGACTTGAGAGATAGAGCACATACGTCTAAATACAGATACAAACGGTTAGATTACATCATCTATTTGTCTGCCTTTTTGTCTTTTAGTATCTCCCTACCGTTTCTGTCTAAATGTTGTCATAAGATGTATTATTAAAATGTTTCATCTGACATGTATGTCCTTTTGGTCATGCTACAAATGACACATTCAAATTCCTATGTTACATTTTTAATTTAAATTAGAGAAAAAAAGACATAAATGGAGTCATAAGATTTAATAACCCTTAAGTGGCCTTATCAATCACAATTCGAAATAAAGGTAGCCATTCGACCCAGAAGCTACAAACTGCAATCTCTGAGTGATCTTGCCAATCACACTTTTAAAAAGGGACAAAGAAACCAGGTTTGTGACCTACAGCTAGAAAAGCAATTAAACTCCAGTCTTACCCAGGGTTTACATAATGGAAGTTAGTTTCTGTGGCTTTGGAAGAATATGCCTCTACGTCAAAGGCAAAACTTTACATTCTGCATTATTTTATGTAACACCTTCATAACAAATCAGCATACCAGCTGATCTGTTGTGCACAGTGCAGCAGGAGATGTGTCGATCATGGCTCAGATGGTAGCACTCTCACCTCTGAGTCACAGTTGCAGATTCAAGCCTGACTTCAGAGATTTGAGCACAGCAATCTGTGTTAAGATTCCAGTGCAGCCCTGAAGGAATGCTGCACTGTCACTGATGCCATATTTCAGATGAGATGCTAAGCTGAGGCTCCATCTGCTCTCTCAAATGGATGTTAAAAATCTCATGGCATTATTTTAAAGAACTGTAGCAGAGTTAACCCCAATATTTGTTCCTCATTCAATATCACAAAAACAAATAACTTGGTTTTTATCATCTTTGCTGTTTCTGGGAATTATAAATCGAGTCCTAAATTTCCAACATTACAACAGTGAGAAGACTACAAAGGTATATTGGTCGTAAAGCACTTTAGGATGGCTCAAGGGCATAAGAAGTGCTATACAGATATACATCTCCCTTGATAATGATGTAATAAAGGACAAATAAAACCAACATAAAAATTAAATGGTGACAATCAAAAGTATGTGAAATTATTATAGAATAACACTCAGAAATAAAGACTGCAGGGAATTAAGATTTATTTTTAGATGTAGGGCTTCAGCAGATAATTACAGAAAATAAAACCAGTAGAGGTTTACAAAATTATGACGGGCATGGATAGGATAAATAGATTTGGGTTGGGAGATTTCAGAACTAGAGGGCATAGGTTTAGGGTGAGAGGGGAAAGATATAAAAGAGACCTAAGGGGCAACTTTTTCACGCAGAGGGTGGTTCGTGTATGGAATGAGCTGCCAGAGGAAGCAGTGGAGGTTAGTACAATTGCAACATTTAAGAGGCATTTGAATGGGTATATGAATAAGAAGGGTTTAGAAGGATATGGGCCAAATGCTGGCAGGTGGGACTAGATTGGGTTGGGATATCTGGTCGGCATGGACGGATTGGACCGAAGGGTCTGTTTCCGTGCTGTACATCACTATGACTCTATGACTAGGCCATTCTGCCCTCCAGTCTGATCCCTCATTCACTATGATCAGGAATGTGGTTGAGAACTATCCCTAATGATTCCCTTGGTATAATTGTGCAGTTGTTAATATTTATCCAGGTTAAAGATTCATTAGGCCTAGTTTAATGTCATAAGGCCTAGTTTAATGTACAATTATCTTTAGATAATTGTATACATGCTTAACATAGAAGTCAACTTCAGGTTACAGGAACTTTAATCCATGAGAGTGTAATAATTTTCTTTGATTGTATACAGCACATCTGCTAATTCAGTTTACGATCTTCTTTACAAAAGTGTTGTCAGCATGATGTGTTAAGTGCAGTATGTCTGTTTTGGGGCTTTTTTGTTATTTTCATGACAGGTTCACTGCTTGATATTTATTGACAGCAAGGCAGATGTTGCTATTGACAGAATCCAAGTCCATAAAGAAGAGCTAGACAGCACCTCAGGAAAAAAAGGAAGATGGTGAATGATGACACATCAGATTGATGTCAAACCTGATGCCTTGAGTTTAAGGAATGATAAGTGTTACAGTGGTATGTATAAAGGTGAAAATCACACAACACCAGGTTATAGTCCAACAGGTTTACTTGGAAGCACTAGCTTTCGGAGTGCTGCTCCTTCATCAGGTGATTGATTATTGAGAGGGTCAAAATCATTGTCCTTAGTCCCCACACAAATTCTGCTCCCTTACCACTGATTCCAGCACTCTCCCTGCCAACTGTCTGAGGCTGAACCAGACTGATGCAACCTCAGTCTCCTATTTGACCTTGAAATGCGTTTCTGAGCCCATATCAGTGCCATTACAGAGATTGCTCATTCCACTTATGAATGTATGTATTAGGTGGAGGCCACTCAGTCCTTCAAGTCTGCTTTGCCATTCAGTAAGATCGTGGCTCATCTGACTTTAACCTTAACTCCTCATTTCTGCCCACCCCAATAACATTTAACCCCTCCATGTACCAAGAATCTGTTTACCTGTGCCTTTAAAAATATGCAAAGATGCTGCTTCCATTGCCTTTTGAAGAAGAGTCCCAAAATCACTCAACTCGATAAGACAAAAAAAATTCCTTATCTTGTCTTAAATGGGCTATAGAAATAGTTAAGATTTTGAATGCCTTTTAAAGAATAAAAAGCTGAGAGTGAAAGCTTGCACATGAGAAAGAATGAGAACTTGCAATCATTTCTGCTAATTATACCGTTGATTTCAAACAGTGTCCCTTAGTTCTACATTTTCCTACCCGATAAAACATCCTTTCCTTGTCAACACGGACGTCTGTAACACCTTCTGGTTCCAATCCTGTTCAGCTCATCTACTGCTGCAACTGTTATCTATATCTTTATTAACTCCAATCTTGACTATCCCAGCATCGTCCTGACTAGTTTCCAGTTTTCTACCATCTATAAACTTGAGAAGCTCTGTTGCCTATAACCTAACTCTCAATAAATCTCATTCACCCACTATCCTTATGCCCACTGGCACTGATTCCTGATTAACCTCAATTTAAGATTCTCCTCTTTGTTAATGTCCTCTCCCTGCCCCACCTCTACTGTTCTCCAGGCCTAGAAGTCTCTAGAATGTCAGCTCCTCCAATTCTGGTCTATTTAGCTACCTTAATTTTTCATTACTCTTTCTTCTTTTTGATATGCTTCCTCAATCCATTTATTGATAACCTAAAATTATATTTGTCACTCACAGTCACATTGTATTTAATGACATTCCTTGAGCACTTGGGCAGTTTTATTATATTAAATGCACTATATATATACCTGTTATGTTATAGCCAAGTCTTTCTGATATGAAAGATGCAATTCTTATGGAATGTGTTTGCTGTAGAAATAGTATGAAATATTTTAGCAGGGTATAAAGGAGTACGTAGAAACTGGTCCTAATGATTTTGGCAGCGTATCAGTTGAGGTATGTGATCAGAGAGTGCTAGGGGAAATTGTAGTCTTTGCTGCTCGGAGGGTATATCAGCCTGTGTGATTTAGTATGTTAGTTCTGGAGCTGCCTAGGAGTTAAACTGCCTTATTTCTGATTGACCTTTTCTGGGTAACTATTCAAATAATTACATTGGATGTGTCAAGACTTGAACTCTCAATTTAAAGAAGGATGCATTCACAATTGTTGTTGGACATTGAAACTTCCCATTCAGCTCCCATTAGATTTTCCATTTTGGAGACCTTCTGACTCTCCGGAGACTGAAAGATTTGGGTTTCAAAAACATTTTAAATAATAATTATAATTTGCCCATTAAAAGTGTTTTTTTTCAAATTAAATCATTTTACTGTTGTCAATTTATGTATAGCTGTGCTTTAGATCCTTTATGGCTACGGCATCACACGAATCCTATGCCCAGTAAGGCAGGTTACTGCTGAATTTGGTATGCACCATGCCACTATCTCCATGTGCATGGGTCACTTTACTCTAAATACAAGTATTGTTTGGTTTTCCATCGCAGTCACAGTGTTGTTCTTTGCTTTGTAGACATAAGCACATGTCTTGCCCAGGTAAAATTCTGCTTCATTGAGCAGTAAACACCCCAATCTTTAGTAGAGCAGTGTGCTCTCTCTACTTTCAAAGACCTCATTCATAACCTGTAAACATGACCTTGCATCGTAATCTTCCAGGCCTTGCAAGAGCGAGAGCTGGATCACATACTCAGATGCCAAGATGGAGGAAGAGCAAACATAGCAAATAGATGGCAATACATTAACCATTTGTGTGTTATAAGGCCATGTCCTTTCATATCTCATTGAAAAGTGAAAATTTATGAATACTTTTGAAGTTAGTGAGTATAAAGAACCTCTGAAGAAGCTGTGTCCATTTTAATTTCAGTTAATAGTATGTTCTAATCACAACAGAACATTGCACAGACTCAGTGTTATGATGTAAATATAAATTATTGAAGGCTGTCTTCCTATTTATTTTTAAGACATATAAAATTACATTTGCTTTGCAATCACCAAAAATACTGCATTTATATCAGTAAAGTAAGAAGTGTACGACATGAGTCAAAAATTGCATTGTCTTTGATGAAGATGCTGTTGTGTTGACAAACAGTGTCAGTAACTCCCCCAGTGCTTTCTGCCAATCTCTTGAAGTTTTACTATCAAAGTAAAACCTTAACAAGAGACAATTGATTCTTCTAAGCATGTGAATTATCCCACTTTTGTATTGCAGTTGTTCTGTTCTGTCTGATGCTTTTGCTTGTACATCATCCAATTGTAAGAAAGTTTAAACAGAAATGTGATCTATGCATTTTCCATCTTTTGGATTTATATTGAAAATTAAATATAAACAGAAATGTTGCTGCACAAATATTAAAAATGTTAACAGAAATAAAAGTTCAGAATGAGAGAAAATTATATGTTTAAATAAGTGGTGTTTGCTGGTTTGTAAAGTAACCTCTGTACATGGTGGAGAATTTTACTTTGCATATTAAATTTTTCTGAGATGTTGATAACTTTCAGTATCTCTGGATAAAGTACAGGTAATTAAGATTATGTTTTGTGCTACATAATTTGTTAATTTAATGAAATGTATTACGACCAAGAAAAGTCTTAAAATATAGATTCACTTCTGGAGAGTAATGAGTAAAACTGCTCAGTTTTTGAAAAAAAGACAAAAACATAGATTTAAAGTGATCTGCGAAGGATCAAGACTGAAGTTGCAATATTGAATGCACTGGCTGGAGGAGTAGTGGAGGCATGTTCAGTTAAGGCATTCAAGAGGCCATTTCAGGATCATATGGATAAAAATGATGTGTAAGAGTGTGGAGAAAAAGCAGGAGATTGACACGAGGAAATGGTGTTCATTTAATAAGAAGGTGCAGGCGCATGGAACATTGAAACGACAGATCGAGTGGATCGGTTGGAGAGACAAATAGAAGCGATAAGGAATTTGCAACAGCTACAGTATGTGATGGATGGCAGTTATAGGAAGGCGGGGGGGGATGTCTCAGATACAGTCACATAGATGGGTTAACTCCAGGAAGGGTAAGAGAGGTAGGCAGCTAGAGCAGGAGTCTTTTGTGGATATACCCATTTCAAACAGGTATGCTGTTTTGGAAAATGTAGGGGGTGATGGATTCTCAGGGGAATGTAGCACGAATAGCCAAGTTTCTGGTATTGAGACTGGCTCTAATGCAACGAGGGGTACGCCGGCTTCCAAGAGGTCAATTGTGTTAGGGGATTCTGTAGTCTGAGGTACAGACAGACGTTTCTGTGGCCAGCAGAGAAAAAGCAGAATAGTATGTTGTTTCCCTGGTGCCAGGATCAAGGATGTCTCAGAGAGGGTGCAGAATGTTCTCATGGGGGAGAGGGGTCAGCAGGAGGTCATTGTCCACATTGGAACCAACAACATTGGAAGGGAAAAGGTGGGACTCTGAAGGGAGATTACAGAGAGTTAAAAAGGAGGTCCTCAAGGGTAGTAATATCTGGATTACTCCCAGTGCTACGAGCTAGTGAGGGCAGGAATAGGAGGATAGAGCAGATGAATGCATGGCTGAGGAGCTGGTGTATGGGAGAAGGATTCACATTTTTGGATCATTCGAATCTCTTTTGGGGTAGAAGTGACCTGTACAAGAAGGACGGATTGCACCTAAATTGGAAGGGGACTAATATACTGGCAGGGAAATTTGCTAGAACTGCTCGGGAGGATTTGAACTACTAAGGTGGGGGGGTGGGACCCAGGGAGATAGTGAGGAAAGAGATCGATCTGAGACGGGTACAGCTGAGAACCGAAGTGAGTCAAACAGTCAGGGTAGGCAGGGACAAGGTAGGACTAATAAATTAAACTGCATTTATTTTAATGCAAGGGGTCTAACAGGGATATCATAGCAATTACGGAAACATGGCTCAGGGATGGGCAGGACTGGCAGCTGACTGTTCCAGGATACAAATGCTACAGGAAGGATAGAAAGGAAGGCAAAAGAGCAGGGGGGAGTGGCATTTTTGATAAGGGATAGCATTACAGCTGTGCTAAGGGAGGATATTCCCGGAAATACATCCAGGGAAGTTATTTGGGTGGAACTGAGAAATAAGAAAGGGAAGATCACCCTATTGGGATTGTTTTATAGATCCCCTCAATAGTCAGAGGGAAATTGAGAAACAAACTTGTCAGGAGATCTCAACTATCTGTAAGAATAATAGGGTGGTTATGGTAGGGGATTTTAACTTTCTAAACATCAACTGGGAGTGCCATAGTGTTAAAGGTTTAGATGGAGAGGAATTTCTTAAATGTGTAAAGACAATTTTGCTGATTCGGTATGTGGATGTACCTACTAGAGAAGGTGCAAAACTTGACCTACTCTTGGGAAGTAAGGCAGGGCAGGTGACTGAGGTGTCAGTGGGGGAGCACTTTGGGGCCAGTGACCATAATTCTATTAGATTTAAATTAGTGATGGAAAAGGATAGACCAGATCTAAAAGTTGAAGTTCTAAATTGGAGAAAGGCCAATTTTGACGGTATTCGGCAAGAACTTTCAAAAGCTGATTGGAGGCAGATGTTCGCAGGTTAAGGGAAGGCTGGAAAATGGGAAGCCTTCAGAAATGAGATAACAAGAATCCAGAGAAAGTATATTCTGTCAGGGTGAAAGGGAAGGCTGGTAGGTATAGGGAATGCTGGATGACTAAAGAAATTGAGGGTTTGGTTAAGAAAAAGAAGGAAGCATATGTCAGGTACAGACAGTATAGATCGAGAGAATCCTTAGAAGAGTATAAAGAAAGTAGGAGTATACTTAAGAGGGAAATCAGGAGGGCAAAACGGGGACATGAGTTAGCTTTGGCAAATAGAATTAAGGAGAATCCATTGGTTTTTACAAATATATTAAAGGACAAAAGGGTAACTAGGGAGAGAACAGGGCCCCTCAAAGATCGGCAAGGTGGCCTGTGTGGAGCCACAGAAAATGGGGGAGATACTAAATTAATATTTTGCATCAGTATTTACTGTGGAAAAGGATATGGAAGATATAGACTGTAGGGAAATAGATGGTGACATCTTGCAAAATGTCCAGATTACAGAGGAGGAAGTGCTGGATGTCTTGAAATGCATAAAAGTGGATAAGTCCCCAGGACGTGATCAGGTGTAGTCTAGAACTCTGAAGCTAGAGAAGTGATTGCTGGGCCTCTTGCTGAGATATTTGTATCATCGATAGTCACAGGTGAGGTGCCGGAAGACTGGAGGTTGGCAATCGTGGTGCCACTGTTTAAGAAGGGGGGGTAAGAACAAGCCAGGGAACTATAGACCAGTGAGCCTGACCTCGGTGGTAGGCAAGTCGTTGGAGGGAATCCTGAGGGACAGGATGTACATGTCTTTGGAAAGGCAAGGACTGATTCTGGATAGTCAACATGGCTTTGTGCGTGGGAAATCATGTCTCACAAACTTGATTGAGTTTTTTGAAGAAATAAAAAAGAAGATTGCTGAGGGCAGAGCAGTTGATGTGATCTATATGGACTTCAGTAAGGTGTTCAACAAGGTTCCCCATGGGAGACTGATTAGCAAGGTTAGATCTCATGGAATACAGGGAGAACTAGCCATTTGGATACAGAACTGGCTCAAAGGTAGAAGACTGAGGGTGGTGTGGAAGGTTGTTTTCAGACTGGAAGTCTGTGACCAGTGGAGTGCCACAAGGATCAGTGCTGGGCCCTCTGGTTTTTGTCCTTTACATAAATGATTTGGATGCGAGCATAAGAGGTACAATTAGTAAGTTTGCAGATGACACCAAAATTGGAGGTGTAGTGGACAGCGAAGAGGATTACCTCAGATTACAACAGGATCTTGACCAGATGGGCCAAAGGGCTGAGAAGTGGCAGGTGGAGTTTAATTCAGAAAAATGCAAAGTGCTGCATTTCAGGAAACCAAATCTTAGCAGGACTTATACACTTAATGGTAAGGTCCTAGGGAGTGTTGCTGAACAAAGAGACCTTGGAGTGCAGGTTCATAGCTCCTTGAAAGTGGAGTTACAGGTAGATAGGATAGTGAAGAAGGTGTTTGGTATGCTTTCCTTTATTGGTCAGAGTATTGAGTACAGGAGTTGAGAGGTCATGTTGCAGCTGTACAGGGCATTGGTTAGGCCACTGTTGGAATATTGCGTGCAATTCTGGTCTCCTTCCTATCGGAAAGATGTTGTGAAACTTGAAAGGGTTCAGAAAAGATTTACAAGGAAGTTGCCAGGGTTGGAGGATCTGAGCGACAGGGTGAGGCTGAACAGGCTGGGGCTGTTTTCCCTGGAGCGTCGGAGGCTGAGGGGTGACCTTATAGAAGTTTACAAAATTATGAGGGGCATGGATAGGATAAATAGGCAAAGTCTTTTTGCTGGGGTCGGGGAGTCCAGAGCTAGAGGGCATAGTTTTAGGGTGAGAGGGGAAAGATATAAAAGAGACCTAAGGGACAACTTTTCCACACAGAGGGTGGTACGTGTATGGAATGAGCTGCCAGAGGAAGTGGTAGAGGCTGGTACAATTGCAACATTTAAGAGGCATTTGGATGGGTCTATGAATAGGAAGGGTTTGGAGCGATATGTGCCGGGTGCTGGCAGGTGGGACTAGATCGGGTTGGGATATCTGGTCAGCATGGACGGGTTGGACCGAAGAGTTTGTTTCCATGCTGTACATCTCTATGACTCTAACAATGAAATTATAAAGCACATTGAAGCCATAACCTAAAATGTAAAACAAAACAATCCACATTGGTGGTATCAATGGTCGTGAACAGACCACTGAGAAGCTGGCTTGTCGTGTTAATGAGAACATGTTGAACTGATGACTTTTGTGAATGGAAGTCCTAAGATGCAAAAGAAAATACTCTTAAAATTGTTAATAAGTATAACAAAAAAAATAAACTGATTTGGATCAAGATGATCTAATGTAACATAAAAGGACCATGATGTGCAGTTGCCGGTGTTGGACTGGGGTGGGCAAAGTTAAAAATCACACAACACCAGGTTATAGAGCAACAAGTTTATTTCAAAGTACAGTACAAACTTATGGGATGCTGCTCCTTTGTCAGGTAGCTAGTGGGATAGGATCATAGGACACAGAGTTTACAGTAAAAGATCGAAGTGTCATACAATTGATGTGTTGTATTGGATAAACCTAGATTGCTATTAAGTCTTCAATTGCTTCGAATGGTTTGCAGGTTTCACTTCATTCGTATGTAAATCTCAGAACTTCTTTCAGGTCACATTCCTGAGATAATTTAAGATTTTATATAAAAACAGGTAACACTTCACACGATGCCTTAAAGATGTGAGGTTAGAGTCTGTTTGTATTCCAACCTTGAGTCAGACTGGTTTCGGGGGGGGAATTTGCATTTGCAGGTTTGTATTTGCAGATACATTCTATTTTGTTCAAAAAAGCAGACAGTCTGTCGGGAGTGAGTTCATGTGACATTTATAAATTCCCACTTTGGAAATAAAACCAGCCTGACTCAAGGTTGGAATACAGACAGACTCAAACCTCACGCTTTTAATGCATTGTCTGAGCTGTGATGTCACTTTTTTTAAAAAACCTTAAGTGATCTTGGGACTGTGACTTAAAAGAAGTTATGGGATTTGCATATTAATGAATCAAAACCTGTAAGTGATTAAAGACTTAACAGCAATCTAGGTTTGTTCAATACATCGCATCAGTTGTATGACACTTTGATCTTTTACTATAAATTCTGTATCCTGTGATCCTGCCCCACTAGCTACTCACAAAGGAGCAGTGCTGTGAAAGCTTGTACTTCCAAATAAACCTGTTGGACTATAAAATGGGATTGTGTGATTTTTAACTTTGTAACACAAAGGGGTCAGTTCTAATTTTGGAGCTCTGCGGGGTCTCTGACTAGAGTGTATGTACTGAACAGTGCTAAAATGTACTACACTAAACATCTTTACATTAGAAGTACCAGTCATCCTCAGTGACTGCTATTGTATTTATAAAGCCATGGTGAAAATCGAAGTGTGTGATGGACACAAGTCTTCCGCAGAAACTGCAGATAAGGAAAACTAGCTTAGCTGAACTGTGTGAAATTGCGGGTTGAATAGAACAGAAATTCCTAATGTCAAACCAGTAACAAAGGATTTTTGAAGTCTGTGATCATGGAGTAACCCCTCATATACCAGCACCATAATAAGAGTGTGATTCTATAGGGGAATTGGTAGAGAATGGTTTACTGCCAGTGAAGTTAATTTGTTGCAGTCAAAAGGTTGACCATGAGTTCACGACCTTGGCTAAACCAAAATTGCAAATACTACATATTTTGACAAAATAAAATGCTGTTACTACCCCTGGCCTGGGTACGATGAGTAACAAGACAATTTGTAATGATCAAGATGGCTTATGGTCAGAATTTGTATCCAGCATATTTGGTCACTGCATGAATTTCACATGAGATTATAGGTGTCTTAATCCTGTATTGTGTAAGTGCCTGATTAATGCACTTGCCATTGAAGAGCCTCACACACAACTCATAAGTAGAGCCTGTGGTGTTTAGATAGGCAAAGCCCATTGAATCCATTGACTGACCAAGACAGGACTCCCTCAACTGATCGAGTTTGACCAAGTGAAGGTCCCTGAGGAGCACTCTACTCTGATGCATAAGGGAGATACCTATTCTTACATAGAAAGTGGCCTGACATTAGAGCTACACTTTGGAGATTCATCATGGCACATCTCAGACTCATTTAGAATACAGTTATACACTTTAGTACTGCACTTTGGAGAGCAAAGTGTATAACGTTAAAAATCACACAACACCAGGTTATAGTCCAACAGGTTTAATTGGAAGCACTAGCTTTCCGAGCGAAACTCCTTCATCAAGTGATTGATGAAGGAGCGTTGTTCCGAAAGCTAGTGCTTCCAATTAAACCTGTTGGACTATAACCTGGTGTTGTGTGATTTTTAACTTTGTACACCCCAGTCCAACACCGGCATCTCCAAAAAGTGTATAACTGTATTCTAAATGAGTCTGAGGTAGGTGGTGAGGCTGGTGTGCATGCGGTGCCAAACTTCATGGATGAGATATGCAGCCAGTCACTGCCCAAGGAGTGTGCCTGAAAAGTTTAGAGAATCCTGTCCAAAATGGAGGCCTAAGGGAGTAAGTGGCAAGCTGGAGCTACCAGGTTCTCACTTTAGCTTTCATGTTGGGAATTGTGACCATCTGGTTTCTCTCTGCCATGTGGGAGAATAGCAAGATGCATATTAAAGAGGCAAGAATAGATAATAGTGAAATGTAAACACATGCAAAAAAGATTCTTGCCACTCATTTGCGGGATTCTCAACTCAATTTATAAATCTTGGGTGAAGGTTTTGCAAAGCTGTGAACCTTTTTTCATGATATTGCCATACTTACCCAACTAACTCGCCATTGCCTAAGTTAATCAGTGATGGGAATATTTGGCACAAAGTGTTCACCCTTAAAGGTGATTCTGCTATTGGATAACATTTACTATGCAATCCTAACTATGCTAACAATTACAATAACAACAACCTAATCTTAACCAGTTTAAGATTATCAGTCAGGTTTCAAGTAATGCTTATATATATATGCAAGCAGAAAGAACATATCCAGGCATTCTATCTTTTTCAGCTGAACAGCTCACGGGGCAGCTTTTCCCTGGTACACCCATGGCAGTGCCCCTGTCAATCACAGTCCATATTCCAACCAGTCACCACCACTACCTCATAGAGAATAAATTGTTGTTCCCTTTAAGATTTGATGTTCTTGCAATTCTGCTCTGATGAGTATAAAACAAAAAACAGCATCTCTATTTCCTTCAGAAATCCTCAAGTTCTATACTACTGAGTGCATTAAAAATTGATGTATTTCTGAAATTACTGTGTAAGACTGTAAAATATTATTTATAAGGATTTCATGACTTTACAATCAATATATCATCTATAAAAACATTCAGCTATCGACTGTTTTAAAGTGTTTATTTGCACATCTTCATTGAATTATTGTTTGAAATATTGTGCTTTATGCTCCACGGTGATATTTATAAATGATTTTTATTTAACTGTTACATGTAACATTATAAAGAGAAAATGAATAGTTAGTAAATGTTTTGCTCCAATATTCTTCTAGGAAATACATTCAAGTTTTTTTTATCTGTTGTATCATTGTTCAAATGTCCCTCTGAATGCATCTTTATTTATGTTGGTAAACACATCAGAACTCCCACAGCAGAACTCTTTTTCTATTGTACTGGGCTTCTCAGACAAGATGAGAGAGTTCAACATATTCTCAATGAAAATCTAACTTTGGTTTCATCACAATACTCCACTCTGCTGGGGCAAAAGGTTAAAATGCAGCTGCATAGCAGCATCATAATTACTCTGTTGGCACTGTTGATTGCTGTGGTGTACTGAAAAGGTGTAATTAATGGACCATGACCTTCATACTGCTTCAGTGACTTTGCAGATTTGTGCTAAAATCAATACAGACTAATCACACATTTTCTTTATATTTTAAAATAATTATTGTGTTACAATAGCTTGCTCACTCAGCCATGTTATAGGACTAAGTAGTTCTAGATGGTTATCAGAAATCTGGCAATCTAACTTGTAAATCTATGTGAAGTCCACTGTTCAAGTCTCAAACTCTATTGGCTGTTCAGACTATAGCCTAATAAGTATAGTGTGCTACTAAAATAATGGCTTTTTACAAGATTAAATACTTGGCAATCATTTTCTACTTGATCTGCTGTATTTTTTTCCAGTATTGCACATTATACATTTTCTTTAGTACTTAAATTAATTCAAAACACCAATTGGTTTGAGACTATTAAGAAAAATCTTGTTTGGAATTCCCAAATTGGCTGACGACCCTTAACTGTAGGGAATCTAATCTAAAGGTGGAACCAACAAAAGGGGGCTGCAAGGGGAGAGGAAGAGCAGATGGAAAACATTGGTACGTGGGTTTAAGGAGGTTGCAGAGATGAGGAGGAATGATATTGTGTAGCAATTTGTAAACAGGGATGAGGAATTTAAAATGCTTTGTAGGAAATATTTTGTGATAGAGAAAATAGGACACCCTGAAACAGGGCACAGTCCGCAAGTCCGGGGCTATTGGCTTGAAGTTGGGTGGCAACAGGTTCAACGGACTTGATAAAGAAAGGAAGGCTGACAATGGTAGTTTAAGAAACATACAAGATGAAAGAGTTATTTTTGAAAAAGGGATGTGAAGGGATAGGTTCTGAGGAAAAGAAGCCATGAAGGGTATGGACACACACCTTGTAGAGATTATATAGAGAGAAAGTGGTTGAGAGGATAAAAGGCACAAGAGGTGACTTTGCAAAGGAAAGAGAATGACCAGAACATTAAATTAAAGCATCAATGAAGAGCAACAGGACTAAATGGATTCACATAAACCATTTGTGTAATTGGAGAACTATCATGTGTAATGTTGTTTTGGAAAAGCACACAGTTTTTAACTTTTTTCCCAAAACTGGAGATCAGATGCAATCATTTTTGAAATAATTGAACCTTGTATTTAGATTATCTGATTTAATCAGAAATTTATTCAATCTTTCTTGAAGTTAGTTAAAATCATTCAGAGGTACCTTGGCAAAATGCTCTTTCATTACAAGGTTGCAAATGCAAAACTTATCATAGACAAAAATCAAATTTCTTTTATTGCATTACCTTTCATAGCAGGTTGTTTAATAGTTTTCATTGGGTAACTAAAGGTTAAGATTAATAAACAAATGTTGACTTTTGTTATAATTAGCCATGTTTGAACAATTATGCTGTACAATTGATTCCTTATTCTGCTTTGCTCATATGACCCAACAGTTTACCCATCTTTGAAATGTTAAACACGATACCTATATTCTAAACCAAATGATAGTGTTGCTACTAATCCTATTTTAACTTAAGGGGAGAAACAGAAAGGTATTTGCTGGGAATACACAGTAAGTCACTTAGCAAGTATAGTGAGTCTAAAACAAAAAGATTTGCATTTATACAGCACCTTGCACGACCAGCAGATATGCCAAAAGTGATTTACAGTTAATAAAGCGTGTCATACATGTTGTTCGTTAGCAAACAGCAACCTCCAAAGCTACATTATGATAATGGCCGCATGATCTGTTGTGATATTGGTTGACAAATAAATAGCGGCCAAGACATCAAGGGATTTCCTGCATGTTTTTCTGAATAATGCCATGGGATCTTTTAAATGTGTTTGTGGTCAGGCACATGAAAGATAGTGTTTCGACCAGTGTAGCATTCCTTCAGTATAGCACTATTGTATGGATTTATATTTGTTTGGTGCTCAAATCCTGGACTGGACCTGAACTCTCAATCTTCTGAGTAAGAGGCAAGGGTTTAACTGATTGAAACAGGGCTGATACACAAAATGATGTTCCAGGTGGAATCTTTCACTTTTCTCCAGTTTTCTCTTCTATCTTAGTACCAGAACACTAGTGTAAGCATCATTTAAAACAAAAGTCATAGAATTTTATTTTCTAACTGGGAAGGAAATTCAGAAGTCTGAAGTGCAAAGAGAATTGGGAGTTCTAGTCCAGGATTCTCTCAACGTTGAGTCAGTAGGAAGGCAAATGAAATGATGGCATGTATTTCGAGAGGACTTGAACATTAAAGCAGGGATTTATTTCTGAGGCTCTATAAGGCTTGGGTCAGGCCACGTTTGGAGTATTGTTCGCAGTTTTGGGCCCCATATCTCAGGAAGGATGTACTGGCCCTGGAATGTATTCAGAGGAGATTCCCACATAAGGATTATTTGAGGACACTGGATCTATATTCGATGAAGTTTAGAAGGATGAAGGGGGATCCAGTTGAAACTTACAGAATACTGAATGGCCTGTACAGAGTCGATGTTGGGAAGTTGTTTCCATTGGTAGGAGAGTCTAGGATCCAAGTGCACAGCATTAGAGTAAAGGGAAGACCTTTAGAGTGGAGATAAGGAGAAACTTATTCAGTCAGATAATGGTGAATATATGGAATTCACTGCCACAGAAGGCTGTTGAGGCCAGGTCATTGAGTATGTTTAAGACTGAGATAGATAGGTTCTTGATTGTAAAAGAGATCAAGGGTTACGGGGAGAAAGCGGGAGAATGAGATTGAGAAACCTACCTGCCATGATTGAATGGCAGAGCAGACTCGTTGGGTTGAATGGCTGATTTGGGAAATCTGAAATGAAAACAGAAGAAAATGCTGGAAGCCATCAGCAAAGCAGATGGTGTCAGTGGAGTGGAGGACATTAAACCTTGCCGCCTCCTTTCTTTCCTCAGATGATACCTGCTGTGTTAAGGGCTGACCAACATTTTACTTTTATTTACTCCCACTTTTTAAACTTGTAAAATTACTTGTTATCTTCTTTTCCCAGTTTTGTAATGTCAGAGTATTCCCGTATGACAGACATGGAACGTGACCAGATTGATCAGGATGCCCAGATTTTCATGCGCACGTGCTCTGATGCCATCCATCAGCTGAGGGCAGAAGGTAAAGACAAAAACATGTGAATGTGAAGCTTTTTTTAAAAAAAATTTTGTCAAGCAGTTTAACTCCTGTGAAGGTGCAGTTGTGATTGAGACCTTGTTTTCGGAAATATTAAAAAAACAGTGTGAATGGTTGGCTTATTATAGATTATTAGTTTTATTGGCTTTCTATAAAATAGAGGAGGATGAAAGAACTTTGCAGGATTTTCCCTTGTATACGGAGGTATATGAGGGCAGAGTGTTGAAGGTTGTGAAAGAAACGGCTTAAAGGATTTCTTATGTTCAAACAGCATATTTTCATGTCAGACATATGTTCCAATGTCATTCTTGGCTTCTGTCTCTAAAGTGGCAGCCGTAGAAGCTCAAGAACAAGTTCCGATTGTTATTTAATTGATAGTTTGGTATATGGGAGAAGTTGGGAATGGGTTCAGGGGAAATGAGAATTAAAATTGAAAATAAAAAGAACAGATGTAAAAGGGAAACCACAATCCATGTGAATAAATCTAACTCAATTTTTCTAAGATTTTCCTAGTCTTTGCCCTCTGTATTTGCATATCACTGCTGTAACCTTAAATGCAGACTAAAATCTATCTTAATAACCAGCATTATACTGGTCCTAGCATCAAGAAAGTATCACCTGCCCCTTTTCTATTTGTCATCATAGCTATCTTTGAACTGAGGTTCCACCATGCTGGAAATCAGCCTTTTGTGAGTTTTTTATTCAGGCTCAGAATCTATTCTCAGTCTGAAGGATTTGTGTTATCAGTCTTCTCCATACTAAGGTTGAAATCTGAACAGACATCTGTTGTCATTGAGATTGATCGCACCAGAATAGAAAACAGTCCACAGCCAAGATATATTGCTTCGTCTTCAGGAGCAGCTGACTCCCAGCTCTCTCCATTTGCCACATCAAACTCCACTCAGCCACTTAAGAGCTGACTGGGTGCTACTTGCTTACTTAAGGGCCTTAATTGTTGATGAAAAGGTTGCTATTGGATCTTCTCACTCAGCATTTAATTGCTGAGAGAGCAAGTATCTTTCCAGCGCCAACTTGCCCAATTGTTTGCTATTGTAGAGCCATAGAGTCATATAGCATGGAAACAGACCCTTCTGTCCAACCGGTCCACATCAAATATAATCCCAAACTAACAAGTCCCACTTACCTGCTCCTGGCCCATTTCCCTTCAAACTTTTCCTATTCATGTACTTATCCAAATGTCTTTAAACTTTGTAATTGTACCCAC
Source organism: Chiloscyllium punctatum (assembly GCF_047496795.1). Taxonomy (NCBI): domain Eukaryota; kingdom Metazoa; phylum Chordata; class Chondrichthyes; order Orectolobiformes; family Hemiscylliidae; genus Chiloscyllium; species Chiloscyllium punctatum. The sequence goes on along the minus strand of NC_092752.1, from coordinate 18,884,066 downwards.
GTGCACCACTTCCTCAGGAAGTTCATTTCACACATGAACTATACTCTGTAAAAAAGAATCCCATCATGTCTTTTTTTAAATCCGTCTCCTCTCATCTTAATAATAAGCCCCCCTAGTCTTGAAATCCTCATCCTAGGAAAAAGACAACTACCATTAACTCTGTCTATTACCCCTCATTATTTTCTTGCCACCTTGCTCATCACCTCCAGGGAGAGGGTAACCACATCCTGTTACTAGTGTCACTTCATTAGTGTTGAGATCACCTGAGTCTAATTCCGTCAGTTCCAACAATACCCACTGAACCGTAGCTTTACTTAGTCTTCATCTCCTTGACCACCCAACTATTTAAAACTATTTTTTTCTGTCCTGTATCTATAAAGTAAATTGGCTTTGTCATTATAGATTATCATGTATGATTTATGAGTTGATATAATTTATTAAGGGAAATTGTGTCAGACTTCCATTAGAACCTTCATGGATAAAATATATGATTTAGGAGTTTCTAACGCTTCCAATTAACTATCTCTTCAACTAATTGCTAGGTTTTTCAATGAGGTACTTAGTCTATTAGTTCTGAGGAAGGGTCACCAGACCTGAAACATTAAATTTGATTTCTCTTCACAGATGCTGCCAGACCTGCTGAGCTTTTCCAGCAATTGCTTTTTTTTTTGTTTCTGATTTACAGCATCCAAAGTTCTTTCAGTTTTTAATTAGTCCTTTGGATTATTATTTACTTAACGTAACAGAAAAATTATGAAGTATATTTGCACTAAAGACTTGTTGCTTCCATTCCAGCCATGAAGAATGTGATTTCTCCCCAAGTGAAGGAACACAGGGAAGGTGTATTGGACTTGCTTGAAGCTTACCTGAAAAGTAACTTTAATTTGTTTTAATCAGGGGTGTGGGAAATGTTTCATGGTTTTAAGAACCATTGATTTTAAAATTGGTTATATAATGTATTCCTATGTTAAACTGCCTGCAAAGGATTATGATTGTACATTTCAGTTAATCAGCTTTATTCTGACAGTGAATCCAAGAACTCATGGACACAAATTAGTCAACAACAGAGTCTGGCTAGAGAGCAATGCTTGAGAGTACTAAACACAAGCTAATGCAAGCCTAAACAGACTGGCAAAGTTGCAGTCAAACTGTGCAGAAAAGATAGTCATAAAAGGCTTAAATAGAAAGGGTTTTTATTTTTTTAACTTGGATCTTTTCTTTCATGTGCAACATCAAAGGCCAATCCTATGAAGAAAGTTCTTTCTTCTTACTAGCTGGAGTCTAACCTTAAAAATGCAATATCTACTGATGTAGTAAACCCATGGGAACAAACTCAAATCCACGTCATTGTCTTTGGGATATTTGATATATCATGAGCGACTTGTGATTTCCTGGACTTTCAGAAATTTTACAGTAAGCAGTTTATGAGATGTAACTTAACTTTTAAAGTACACAAAAAAATTATTTAAAAATAAAAATACTTAAAATAACAATGTTACTATTATACATAGAACATGCCAGTATAAAAATAACTAATATTCAGAAATAAACTAGGCCTGAGAGACTTTTCGCAAAAGCTTTAATATGAATTTGGATCTTACTTTCACAGTACCTTCTATATGTTTCTCAGTCCTGGTATCTTAGGGATGTACTCCTGAAGATCAAACCCTGATACCTTTTGAAGTTAACCCCGACAAAGGATTTTAATAGATGTAATCCTAGTATTGCATCATCTCTGATTTTTTTAGATGGAAATTGCCTGTGTCTTCCTGTTTGGAAAAGGTGAAATGCATCCCTTTGGATATAAACCTTCTTATGAAACAGTAAGATGTGAAAGCTCCTTGTGCAAATCCTAAAATGAAAGATCAGAACTGAATATTTGTAAAAGTGCTTTCAGCTCCATTGAAAACTTTACAAATTTGGCAGTCTCCTTTGTCTTTTTGCACACCTTCAGAATTTTGCAACGTTGGGCAGGGTCCTAAGCACCCATTTGCTATCTTTTCCAATCTCCTTTGAATGCATCGCTATTCTTATTCTTCTTTCTCCACAAACCTCCTCTGCCAGTACATGGTCTGTGGTACAGTAATTAGAGTCATAGAGTCATACAGCATAGAAACAGACCCTTTGGTCCAACCGGTCCATGCTGACCATAATCCCAAACTAAACGAGTCCCACCTCCCTGCTTTGGCGCGAATGGAGGGTTTCAGCTATAAGGAGAGGCTGGATAAGCGGCGACATTTTTTTTTCTCTGGACCGTAGGCAGTCAAGGAGTGATCTTATAGAGGTCTATAAAATCGTAAGGGTATAGATGAGGTGAATGGCAGGTGTCTTTTCCCTAGCGTGCGGGATTTCGCGAACAGGCGGGTATATTTTTAAGGTAAGAGGAGAAAAATTTAAAAAAGATAAGAAAGGCTTTTTTTTAACACAGTTAGTGGTTTATGTACGGCATGAACTTCCAGAGGAAGTGGTGGATGCAAATATAGCTAAAATGTTTATAAAACATTTAGATAAGGACATGAATAAGAAATGTCTGGAGGGATATGAGCCAACATCTCAGGATTGACCAAATAGCAGTCAAAGTCACAAACCAATGCCATTGTTTTGAAGCTATTCCACTGTTTAGTGGAAACGAGTACTCTTCCAAACATTTTCAAAAATTATCTTTGTCCTTTGATTTGATTTTAACATCTGATTATGTTTGCATTGCAAACCCATACCTCTCCTCGTAAATGATTTTAAAATACTAAATAAATTTTTTAACTCCTTAAATCAGCAGTTTCCATGGAAGGAATGTCATGCAATTGTTTTGCCAGATTTAGTGTCGTACATTGAATGTACTTCAGTTGCAATGGATCGAACTTCAATCTTTTGGCATAAAAGAAGCAGTTTATCCAGATGGAATTGGGCTTGAGACTCTTTTAATCATAAGATTAGATTTTACGAATAAGCATCTGTTCACCAGCATGGCCTAACCATTCAGAATATACAGTAACAATTTTAACTTTCTTTCCAAAAATGAATATTAAGCTCTAATCAATGATTATAAATTGCATTTAGACATAATTGACCCAAGCAGGATAAGCAAAATGCTTCTCTGTTTGAATACAGACCATAATACTTCCCAAACTCTCACCCTATATAAATATATAACATTTCCCCCTCTCCTTGCATAACTGTGTGTTGAACTGAATAAACAGATGAGCCAACCAATTAAAAAATTGGAAAAGATCAAACTTTTCATGATGAATAATGACACTAATTTCTTTATTTATTTCGAACCCTGTCACTTTGTCCTGCAAAGTAGCGAATTTTTATTTTGCTTATAGGAATTATAGAGGAAGACCAGGCACTGATGAGGGGTGCAAGTTGGAGTCTAGCAGCTCTGGGCTATTCTCATACACACTACGATCTGGTGGCTGACAGTGGAGAAGTGGTGGGGGAAATCTGTCTGGTTCAACCACTCATCTGACAAAACTAAACTAGATCGGGTTAGGAAACAGTTTTTGGTTCCAGAAAAATAATTATGTTCCGGATTTTAATGTTCTGTTCTTGTTTGCATTGATAAACATAATAACACACGATATAGGTGGGGTAGACTATATGGCCTGTTGAGTCTGCCCTCCAATCGTCTCCGATCCCAGCTGATCTTGAGCTTCAACTCCACTTTTCCTGCCCACACCCCATATCTCCTGATTCTCTGAGAGGCTAAAAATCCGTCGAGCCCAGCTTTAAGTGTATTCAACCATAACTTGTCAACTTTCTTCAGGAAGAAAATTCCAAAGATTCATATCCCTTCAAATGAAGAAATGTCTCCACACCTCAGTCCTAAATGATCGGCTTTTTATTCTGAAACTGTGCCCCCATGTTTGAGATTCCCTGACAAGTTGTAATAATCTCCTAGCATCCATCCTGTCAAGCCCTTTCAAAATCTCATACATTTCAATGAGGTCACCTTTCATTTTTCTAAGTCTCTAAATTTGCTCAGTCTAATCATCTTAGGTTTAATTAAGTGAACCATAACTGTCCTGCCTCGAATGCAATATCCTGAATGTGGAGACCAAAACTGCACTCACTACTACAGATGTGGTCTTACCAAAACCCTGTACAGTTGTAAGAAGACATTTTTTATTCCTGTAGATCAGTCACCTTGTAGTAAGGCTAGCATGCCTTTTGTCTTTTGAGTTGCTTGCTATACCTGCCTATTAACCTTCTGTGTATCTTAAGCACAAGCACATTCAAATCTTTGTTTATCAGTACAAGTTTCACACCTTCTTAAAAAAAGTTATTCTTATGACCAAAGTAACTAACTTCACACTTAATTATCCATCAGCCATCTTGTTATATACTCACTTAACCAAATTGTAACTTTTTGTAGCGTCAATGGTCCTCCACACAGCTTACCTTTCCACCTAGCTTTATATCATCAGCAAACATACATACATTACTCTGTCTCTTCATCTAAGTCATTAATGTAGAATGTAAATAGCTGACTACCCTGCACTGACTTTTGTGCTCCTGTATTTATGCCTGTTCATGCTTGTTATCTGTTAACCAGTCCTCTGTCCCTGCTAATATATTACTACTAGTCATGAGCCATCATGTTGTTGATTAAGCTTGTGTGGCAACCTACTGAATGCCTTTTTAGAAATTCTGGCACACTGTATCTACTGCTTCACTTTATCTTATAAGGTACATCCTCAAAAATAAACTCCAATGAATTTATCGAATATGGTTTCCTTTTAGTAAAATCATGTTGGTGTATTCTAATTCAGTACATTTTTAAATGCAATGTTAAGACTTGCTTAATAGTACATTTTAGCATTTTCTCATCAAACAATGTTAGGCTAACTGGAGTGTTGATCCCTATTTTTCTTCTTCTTCTTTTGTGTCGCAGTTGCTGACTTCCAATCTGATGGGATTATTTCCAAATCTAAGGAATATTGGAAAATGATAGTTAGCCTGTTCACTATATTTTTTAGAATGTCTAAAAAGCAATAAGCTGTTCATCTCTTTACAATTTGAGTCCATCATTAAGTATAGAATGTTTAGTTGTTGGATGCTGTAAATTTACCCCCAAAAATTTGCTATTTAAATTAATTTCCTTTATGTTCAGATTTAATATACTTTCATCTTTGTAATCATACAGATGTGTGTAAAGTGTACTCTGAACAAAGGGCTATTCGAGTCAAGCGAGTAGTGGATAAGAAAAGATTGTAAGTAATGTAAAATCATGCTCAGTTTGATCTTCAGAGGGCAGTTTGCAAATTGGAACGCTATATATTGACTGAAATTGACCCTCATTAGGGTATCATAATGTCATATTGTCTCTGTTCTACCATTATCGTTGGTTTTCCCTTAATCATTTGCCATCAGTCATGTAATGCAATGAAAGTCACGCTTTGCGAAAGCTCAGTATTTGAGTGCAAATTTCAATCTCCTGGCAGGGAATTCTTATGTGACAAGTTCCCTCTGTCATTTTGTTGCCTGAACATTGAATAGAGACTATACTAACTGTTACTTGACATGGAGTAGGGGAGGGAACATTTAGATTATTCCTTGTATTTTTGACCAGCAAGACAGCATCTATAGAGGACTGCTGTTCAGCCTGTACAGCTTCATCTGAGGTTGTTTAGTTTATAATAGCGATTATACAAATTTTAAACCTCATGAAAGATGGCTGAGTTTACATAAGGTGAAATATGGAAATTGTTTAAATCTAACATTGATTCTTCCCCACCCCCCCAAAAAAAACCTGTATCCGAATCAGCACACCTGCAACTTCAATTCCAACAGAGTTAGGATAGCTATTGGAGATGTGTGGCCCCCACTACTCATGCCAAGAAGGGTTTTGTCATTTAAGTATTATAATTAGGCAGCAGGCTGTTTAAATGCCTGTATGAGCAAAGACAAGAAGGAAGGGATGAACCTAATTGGGCATACATCAGAGGCTCACCTCCCCCAAAGATGTACGTGCTTCCATCTATACCCCCGGTCCACCAGTGCACTCTCCTGGCTCCTTAGGCTCCACTATTCCTCCCTTCTCTAAATCCTTAGGATGTACCTCTTTGCTATGATCTTCCTCGAGCCTCATTCTTCAGTCCTGGCTGTGCATCTTGCTTAAGTCTGACACTAGAATGGACTACACCTGTTCCTCTGTTCACTTGGTCAGTAGCTTCCAAGCTCAGGACTTCCTTCCAAGTGAATGTGCAAGTCCAATAATTAGACGATGTCGCTCATTTGCAGCACATCTTACAGCTAACCTTCTAGGAATGGAAGAGGGGAGATGGCGAGTCATCTCCTGTGTAAGTTTTAGCCCAGTGTGTTTATGAAGTTTTGGAGCAGTTATTGTGGTCAAGATCAAGTTTTAACTGAATACTTAGCTCCACATGCAATATTGATATAACACACTGAACTAGGATATTCAGACAAACAAGAGGTTGTGTAGGATTCTTAAGGGACTTGACAGGGTAAATAATGAAAGGATGTTTCCCCTCATGGGAGACTCTAGGGCATAGTCTAAGAATGAAGGGCTGCCAATTTAAGACACAGATAAGGGGGAGTTTCTTCTCTCAGCGCTCTTTGGAACTCCATCCCATAGAGACCTGTGGGGGTGGAGTCCTTGTGTAGATTTGAGGCTAAAATAGAAAGATTTTTGATCAGTAGGGGAATTGAGGGTTACGGTGAAAACACAGGAAAGTGGATGTGAAGTATGTTGGATCAGCCGAGATCCTATTGAATGGCGGAGCAGGCTCAATGACAAACGGTCCACTCCTGTTCCTATTTCTTATGGTCTTAAAAGAAGTGCAAAGAATAAATATTTTGTGCGATCAAGCAAACCAATGAAAGTAATAGCTGAAAAAGATGTCATAAAGTCTATTGAAGCAAGAATTTTATTTGCAAGTGGCTAAAAAGAATAATATGGAAATGGAACGTGAACAGAAGAATCAAATTACATGAAATAATAATCATAAGTACAACGACACTAACGGCTCACTTGCTACAGTAGTTTCAGGCAGAACCATAGAGATCATTAATAATGGTCTTTTGATATCTTGTTCTATAACATCATAAGAAATGAAGATAACATCTGAGGTAAAGGAATATTAAAGGTTGCACGATTGATAAAATTTGTCTAATTGTGAAAAATTAATATTATTTTACTTCTGATCCTCAGAAGCCATTTTAAATTCAAGTTATGATCTTGTGAATCAGGAAATATAGGATTGAGTAAATCTAATCCATTGCTGCACACTGTTCTGACAGATTTATTTTTCATAGGTCGAGACTTGAACCTGAACAACATAGCAACAAGACATTAGTACCATCTCCAGAGAATATTCCTCCTGTCAGGCCAGAAAATTCAGAGGAGCTAGTCGCAAAAGATGAAAGCAATGGTTTGTAACATTAAATATTGTGAATTGCATGCTGTAGTTTGTGATTATTGGAAAGCCAAGGCCTTGCCATTTTCCTATTCAGTGATGCAATGTATAAATAGTTATTGGTAGAATATGGACACGAACGTACATTAGAAGCTCCAAGTACCAGAGGACTGAATTTATAACTACAACATATCTGAAACACATAGAATCATAAGTATTATCTTGTTGATTTACATAGTTTACAGCATTTAAAGGTTTGTATTATACAATGCAGAACTAAGTAGGTAATTAGAAAGACGAATGTCACCATCTATACAATGTGTAGAATTTAGTTTTAAATCCACACAGATAACATTCGTTTGTTACTTAGTTCTCATTTGCCCAATTAATTTGCGAATAATCTGAGTAGACAATTCTATCATTAAAAATAAGGAATAGATGTGAGTAATTTAAATTTACTTGAAACTAAAAAAAGAGATCATTGGATGAATGCAACGAGTTTGAATGAGATAAATTTTCCTTAGTTTAGTAAATATTCTTGATTTTTTGAAGTTAGCCAGATAATATTGGAGGTGCAATATTAACAATTTATTTTAGCTAATCTATGTCAATGGTGGCGAAGTAAACATTGCTACAATTCCATCGCTTGATAGGCAACATTTTATCATCATCATGGAATTTCATTGTGAGTATATTGATAATTCGCATCAGAGAAAAATAAAGCATCTCATACCTCTTTATCCAGCTAATTTTGTTTTAATCTTTAATAGGATGTAGGCATCGTTTTCAAGATCAGTAGTTATTACTTATCCCTCATTGTGTTCAACTATGTAGCATTCTCAGTCATTTCAGAAGGCAGTTAAGAGTCAACCATATTGCTGTGGATCTAGAATCTGTAGGTTTTTACATCGATTGTAGGTCACTGGTCACCATCATTGAGACTAGCTTTATATTCCAGATTTATTAATTAACTTCAAACTCCAGATGATATGGTGGAATTGAACCTACTCCCCAAGAGCATGAGGCTGGGCCTCTGAATTATTAGTCCTGTGACATTACTCCCTGAGACTGATGTAGTATTCTGGAATTCAGAGCTATCTGCCATGATGTCAAACCTAAAATGCAGTTATAATCAAGTTAGGACAGGTGTACTAATTCTGTTCCTTGTTCCATTCATTCGGTGGTCACAACAAAGTTTGAATTTAATAGGGAAATGATGTTTGCAGTTGCATATATCTCAGACTGTATGTGGTTCAGAATCAGAAATAAGTCAGCCAGGTTGTTGAAGTAACGAATAAGATCATGTAACCTCTCTCAATGTATTGTCGAGTCAGTGACTTTATTTGAGCAGCTCATGTTCTTTGCAAATGCAATACTTTTCCTTCCTTTGCTTTGCAAAGTGTCTTTCCAAAAACTCCAAGACATAGATATAGTCCAAATAATTATATTCTAAATTAAGATGGCAGATATCACATCCTCATAATCATAAAGTTCTAGATGACTGATTCAGATGTATTTGCTGTTAATAGCACTGGTACAGAGGTTACACATTTTTTTTCCCGACCAATTTCATGATCTTTGGTGAAAGCAGTTGTTAATTTCAGAATATTTTGTTCTCTGTTCAAGTAATATTTTATCCCATTGAAATAAATTAAACAAATCTTGGAATGGACTATGACTTAGAGGTGTCAGTGTTGGACTGGGGTGGACAAAGTTAAAGATCACACAACATCAGGTTATAGTCCAACAGGTTTATTTGGAAACATGGACTAGTTCAAGATGTCAGGTTGGCAAGCAAAATGTAGTCAGTCGGCCAACATGATCAGATTGTATTGATTTTAAAGAAGTAAAGACTTACCACTGAGTAGATTGAAAGTGGAAAGCAAGGTACATCAGAAAGTGACTAGGTTATGATAAACTTTGGTTTTCGCTGGATAGATTTAGTACAAGGAAAGAAGTATCACCGATTTGAAGAAATCAGTGGCCTATTAATGAAAATAATAAATGCAAAAGATCACAACGGGTCAGACAGCATCCATGGAGAGCAAGCAAATTAACATTTTGAGTCTAGATGTACCTAGATGATTGATATTTTCCCTCATTTCTGTAGCAAATGTCACAGGGAATAATATGCAATGAACAATCACTGCTGTGACTCTAATTCAAACCAAGGTTGCTGAGGCCACAACACAGAATACTAACCAGTATACAATCATGGCCCCGTGCTTGATTATAAACTCAGTTGTAATCTTTACTTCCCACAACCCAAAAAATACATCAAAGCCTTCCAAAATTTATATTATTTCTTCTCCATATTCCTTCTAGAGGTAAATTACGTGGGGATCCTTCTAGTAGCTGGTGATTAAGCAATCTTCTGGGTTTTTTTGAGTACCTTATGATTGTGGACTCCTTGTTTTGCTAGGCTGTACATTGTGTACAGGCCTCTCCCTCTGTTCATTAAATCAGAGTGGTGGCATGTGAGACCTTTAGGTTGGCATTAATTGTCCAATTAAGGACCTCAATTGGTGAATCAACGAGTGGCACTTGTAACACTTGCCCTGCCATTTCTAAAATCTTGACAGGACTGGCAGTAAGGATGCTGTGGATAACAAGCCACCCAATATTGCAGCGGCAAACACAGAATGCTGGAGAAACTCGGTTCTGAAGAAGAGTCATATCAGACTCAAAATGTTAACGCTGTTTCTCTCTCCACAGATGCTGTCAGATCTGCTGAGTTTCTCCAGAATTCTGTGATTGTTTCAGATTTCCAGCATCAGTATTTTACTATTAACCCGATTTTAAAGGTATCCCTGCTCGCTTCCCTGTCCATGAGCGGCCCATAAAATCCAGTTGCTAGGATTTCTAATTTTATTAATTGTGAATAATTGAAGTGCAATAAACAGTTGCTTGAATATTTATGAAGCACTTGTTTGAAAGACTTACTAAATGGAATGCCTTTTGCAGAGATAACATAGAATTATGTACAACTTATAGCACAGGACATGCCATTCAGGCAAGATGTCAGTAATAATATTTATGCTCCAAATAAGCTTTCTTCCAGCTTAATTCATCTCATCCTGATACCATGTCCTTCTGTTTGTTTCCCCTTCTGTATTTATTCAAGTTTTACTTCAATTTTTTTGAGGACATCTGTGATAAGATTGCATATCAATATCAATGTTAAAATTATCTTTCACAGATAAAAGTTTTCCAGAAGTACATGAAAATTTGGGTTTTTGGGAGGACTCAAAGGAAGATGAACTTTCACCAGAAGAAATTCAAATGGTAAGTTTCATCCTTCAGTGCAGTTAATTGGGATAATGTTAACTTGCTCACCAGTTATTATTTCAGTTACAGTCTGTGATCCCAGGAAGACGCCAGATGGTTGCTTTCTCAGCAGCAAATGCTAATTTATATCATAACTTTTCTGCATTTTAATGACTCCAGTAACAAAGACTTTTTGACATCGATTTACTGTTCTCATTCTTCCAAAGAAGTTTAACCTTCACAATCCTTTCAGCGTATCCATCTCTTTGTTTTCTGAGCTACCGTGTTTCTTTATTGTAGAACTAGAAAATCCCTGGATGTGCTCAGGAGATAAGATTAGTATTTGTGAAGAGAGAAACAGATTCAGCTCTAACCCTTCCATTACTTCTGATGAAAGGTAGCTTTAACTCTTTCTTTCTCCACAAGTGCTATCAGACTTGTTGATTGACCCAGCTTTCTCAGTTTTCCTTACCAATTTTCAGCATCTACCGTATTCGCGAGTACATCAGGAGAACTGCTCTGCTGTTTTTCAAATAGTGCCTTGAAGTTATGAGAGACAGAAAAATGTATCTCAAATTAATGCCTCATCTGGAGAACAGCAACTTTGAAGCTGCAACTCTTCTTTAGTGCTGCCTGAAGTATTGATTTGACTATGTGCAATATGTACTCAAGTCTCGAGACTGGAACTTAATCCACCACTTACTGACCCATAAGCTAAAGTGCCATTTCCAAGCAAAGTCAACACTGATGTTAACTCGTATATAAAAGCATTCCATGATTGACAGTCTATCTAACACTATCAGCATTCATTCTCTGCACTGACGACACTTTCCTGACTTGAAAATATATCACTTTTGCTGAGTTAAACTCCTGCAGTTCCCTTCCTTATAGCACCATAGGTGTACCTACTGCCATAGACTACAGCAGTTCAAGCAGCTCACTGCCACTTTCTCAATGGCAATTAAGGACGGGCAATAAATGTTAACAATATTTTATCCACATCTTGTGAATGAATTTTTAAAAAAATGTAAATTTGTGTCACTATATCAGGCCATAACTGAGGGAATAATTTTGTATTAGATGAGATTAGATTCCCTACAGTGTGAAAACAGGCCCTTCAGCCCAATGAGTACACACCGACCCTCCAAAGAGCAACCCACCCAGATCCATTCCCCTATCCTACATTTAACCCTGACTAATGCACTTAACACGATGGGAAATTTAACAAGGCCAGTTCACCTGACCTGCACATCTTTTGAATTGTGGGAGGAAACCAGAGCACCCGGAGGAAACCCACGCAGACACTGGGAGAATATGCAAACTCCACAACAGCAGTTGCCCGGGCGGGAATCGAACCTGGGTCCCTGGCGCTGTGAGGCAACAGTGCTAACCCCTGAGCCACTGAGCCACCCCCAAATTCTGATCAAGACCTCACTTAGCCAGTTTCCTTGTTAATAAATCACATTTCCAGCATCTAAGAATTCCTTATCAGCTGTTGATTCAATCTGTTCCTCCAGAACTGAGGTATTTAAAATGGCAACTTCTCTCATCTTCTAACTTTAGATTAAGCTCCCAGTACCAATTTTAAAATCTGAAGAGGGTTTTGTGTATTAGATACAAAGAAGGGTGATCAAATTCAGCACTGAGTGCTGGCATTGAAAGGAAGAGGCATAGTTGACATTTAAATGTCACAATAGCAGAAACGCATAATAAAAACCTGAGAATATTGCTGAAAAAGAGATATGCTCTTGCAACTTTACATCTTGCATTTATCAGGACAGATAATGCAAGATGAAAAGCTTCAATAGCTTTAGAAATACTGAAGTTCTGTAATTACAAATGGCTGCACCTACACTTGAGACTGAGATACAACAAAATGACACATGAATGAAAGCCAACATAGAGAGTGTTTTGTGGAGTAAAATCTTTGTGATGTTATTCTTGCATAAAGATAGCATATTTTGGGGGTTTTCTTGGTTGGATTGGATGGGCAAGCTGTATGGGCCGTCTCGCCTTCAGCTTGCATCATAGGCAGCTATAGTTGATCATTGTGCAATCATAATTACGAGGTGGACTATTGAAAAATATACTTAATAAACTGGAACTTTTTCTGTAGAAGAGAGGGGACTAAAGGTGACTTATTCAAAGTATGTAAGATTATGAAGTGATTTGATTGGATTGATACAGAAAACATTTCCGCTTGAGGAATTATAAATTAAAGATGGTTACTAATAAATCCAGAAAAGAACTTGGGAGAACCTTCTTTAACTAGAGAGTGATTAGAATGTGAAACTTGCTATCACATAGAGTGCAACTAGGTAAACATATACGTGAAAAAGTAATAGAAGGCTTTGCGGTTAAGCAAGGGGTGAACTAGGCTGGAAGGGGGCTAATGTATACCATAAAACTGATATAAATCAGATGGCTCACTTCTATTATATTTATTCTGTATATTTATACTAACAATACCTGAAGAGTACAATTGCGAAGTACTGACAGTTTTAATGTTTAATGGCAGTTTAAATGATCCAAACTAATAGCTTTCAATTTGGTCTTTATTGTATTTGGTTAGCTGTTGCAAATTAACCATATGCCTAATCTGTGGATTTATTCCAAAGTGAAGGCATTTAACTCTGACATTATTGAGATGATATTCATTCAAACTCTGCCTTGCTGCACTGAATACAGCTGGGATTACCAGTCATTTGGCATTGCCCTGAAGTTTCCAGGAGTTCCAAGCTACTGTCCCTGTCACAGGTGCGAGCAATCCAGAAGAAAATAAATGTTATTAATTTTGTTTTCTTTGAACACTTTCATTTATTAAGTCTAGATATATTCATAATGAAAGAAAAGAGCTATCTGTTTCTCAGTCAAGGAATTTCCAACTGAACAATCAGAGGTGTGGCCATCATTCAGGCTGTGACTGAAGTTACGTTCATCTCGCACAAATACCAGGCAATAACCCCATATCCAACTACAGCAAACCTAGGCATCTCCCTTAGACATTTATAAAACCTCTACAGTGTGGAAACAGACCCTTTGGCCCATCAAGTCCACAGGGACCCTCTGAAGATAATCCCAAGCAGACACTACCCCTGCTTTTCCCATGGCTAATCCACCTAACATACACATCCCTGCGCACTATGGGCAATTTAGCATGGCTAATCCACCTAACCTACACATCTTTGGACTGTGGCAGGAACCAGAGAACCCAGAGAAAACCCACACAGACACTGGGAGAATGGGCAAACTCCATACAGACAGTCTCCCAAGTGTTGCAATCATTGAATTACCCACTGTCAGCATCCTGGAGGTCATCATTAACCAGAAACTGAACTGAAACAGTCATATAAACACTGTTGTTACAAAAGCAGGTCAGAGGCTGAGAATTTTGTGGCAAGGAATTTGTCTTTTGTCTCCTCAAAATCTGTTCACCATCTACGAGGCCCAAGTCAAGAATACTACCTACTTGCCTGGATGAGTGCAGCTGTAACAACACTCAAGGTTCAAGATATAGAACACTCCAAGATATAGAAGCCTACTTGATTTGTATTCCATCCATCAGCTTCAACATTCACTCCCTCCAACATTGATACACTGTGCCAACTCACCAAGTCTTGTTTGACAGCACCTTTCAAGCCTACAGCCAGCACCACCTAGAAGAATAGGTGCGGTAGATGCATAGAAGCACCACTCCCTGCAAGTTCCCTCCCAAACCACACAGTATCCTGACTTGAAACTATATCTCTGTTCCTTCACTGTTGCTGGGACAGAATCTTGACACTCCCTGCTAACAGCCTGTGTGCATTCCACAAAGACTGCAGCAGTTCCATAAGACAGCTCATCACAGCCTTTTCAAGGGTACATAAGGAAAGCCAATAAACAGTGGTCTAGCCAGTGATGCCCTAACTCTGGAAGCAATTATATTAAAGAAGAACAGTGCACATGAGAACCAGCCCATGTGGCAATCAGTGGCAATAGTGAGGGGATGGAGAATGCTTGGAGGTGAAAGACCGTGCAACTCAACCTTCAGAAATGTGCTGAACAAGAGTTGGTAACTCTAATTTCAACTGTTCATATGGCCAAATTTAGTAGCCACTGAATAACACAGATTAAAAGCAGGGCCCTTGGGCTTGCTATGTCATTCAGTAAGATCATGGGTGGTCTGATTGTAGCTTTGATTCCCTTTTCCTGTCTGTTCACCCTATAATCCTTCACTCTTGATAAATCTATGTGATGCAGCCTTGAAAATATTCAATGACCCATGCTGCACTGCTCTCTGGGAAAGAGAATTCTGCACATTGATATCCCTCTTAAAGAAAAAGTGTTCTCCTCATCTAAATCATAAATAGGCAAGCCCAAATTTTTAAACTTTGTTCCAAGTTCTAGACATCCCAGAAGGGGAAACATTCTTTCAACATCCACCCCTCCAGCTTCCCACACATTGTTATACATTTCAATAAGATCATCTCTCTGTTCTAAAATACAATGATTATCAGCCCAACTGCATTACCTTTCCACATAAATTAATCCTTTCAAACCAAAAATCAGTCAAGTGAAATCTGTTTGAACTGTTTCCAATGCAATGATATCTTCTCTCAAGTAGTGAGATGCATTCCAAGGCCTTTTACACCAAAGCAGTACACCCCTACTTTTATACCAACTTCCCTTGCAATAAACACCCAACATTCCATTTGCCTTCCTAACGACTTGCTAAAAGTGCATATAAATGCATTGTGATTCATATACCAAGGCACCCAGTTCCCCCTGTACAATAGAGATATACAGCCTTTCCCCATTCAAGGGTGGCACGGTGGCTCAGTGGTTAGCGCTGCAGCCTCACAGCACTAGGGTCCCAGGTTCGATTTCAGCCTTGGGTGACTGTCTGTGTGGAGTTTCTGCCCGTGTCTGCATGGGTTTCCTCCGGGTGCTCCGGTTTCCTCCCACAGTCCAAAGATGTGCAGGTCAGGTGAATTGGCCATGCTAAATTGTCCATAGTGTTAAGTGCATAGTCAGAGGGAAATGGGTCTGGGTGGGTTACTCTTCGAAGGGTCGGTGTGGACTGGTTGTGGGCCGAAGGGCTTGTTTCCACTCTGTAGGGAATCTAATCTAATATGCTGCTTTATTCTTTCTACCAAAATTTGCAAGAAAGAAACAGATCATTTACAAAACCTCTTGTATATAAGTTTGAAACTAATGTAAGTCATCTGTACCTTGGATGAATATTCCATAGAAATGAATTGAGATGATTGTAAACAATAAAATAATGACTTCCAATTTGATTTGATTAACTTGTTTGCTTCTCCACAGATTATAATTGACTTTTATTCATTAGAGCTGCATTTTAATACCTTAAGAGAATTTGAACTTTTGGAAAATGCTGCATAAATGTTACATTTTCAATCACTGCTCTAAGTCTGTTTTTGTTGCAGTAACATTTAGGGGCATTTGCTGTATGAGTATGAGGTTGCATTGAAAGGCAGCAGAACATAGTCCCATTCTATTGCAGCTGTCACCATTCCATATTATTGCTTTAAATGTGTTCAGTTTCTTAGGCACTCGCCCTACCAAATACATTTTTGTATCTCCATATACAGTCTTATTTTCGTTTCTAGCATTTGTTTAATGGAAAGTACTTTTGTGCTTTCACACCGAGGCTAGTACAATTGCAATATTTAAAAGGTATCTGGAAGTATACATGAATAGGTGAGGTTAAGAGGAATGGGCCGAATGCTGGCAAATGGGACAAGACTAATTTAGGATATCTGGTTGGCAAGGATGAGTTGGACCGAAGGTTTTGTTTCCATGCTGTACATCTCGATGCCTCTCATAAGTAAATGGACTTAAAGTTATGAATTGAACTGACTACAGTAATAGAAGATGTAGTGTGCTGCTGAAAGATGGAGAGCTCACTTGTTATTTGAGAGTTCTTGAGCATGGTAGGAAAGTGTCCCATACAGTTCCATCACACCGAATTACATTCATCTGTCAGTCCCTTTGAACTTGATGATTTGTCCATTCTGAATGTGCCCTATGTTTGATTTATTTTTCTTTAAGCATGCATAACTTCTATTTATAGGTAAATATAAATTTAATTGCTTAATTGGAAGAAGAGGGAAATGAGTCATTGAGAACTTTGGGATTCATACTGATTCTTCCTGTGTTTGTGCATCTCTGATCTCCGTATCCTGATTTGTTGTATATGCGGAAAGCATATTGCACATGATTGAAAGGCTGTTAAATGCAGACATCTATAGTGAGTGTTGTCAACAAAATAATCATCTTTGTCGGCGTGAACTACCTGTGGTCACAAATTGATTTGTTTGTCTTTTTTGAAGTTGATAGTTATTATAAGTGAACCTGAGATAGGTGGACTTGTTAAGAATATTCATATGTTTTATATTTTGCATGATAATTGATACTGCACTTTATTCCTGGCAGTTTGAGCAGGAAAACCAGCGCCTTGTCAGTGAGATGAACAGCCTGGTGGATGAAGTAAGGTAATTCTAAAATCATATGGTTCTCTTGACAGAAAAGCATAAAAAGGAAACAATTCAGACTTAATGCAAGCTTTAATATAACTAATGCTTCAGTCAACTGTTCGTGAAAATCATTGTAAGTTGACAGAGCTGTTAAATCCTTGGATATTTGAAGAGAAATGTTTACCTAGATTATGAATCATATTCGGTCTGAGTCTGAATAGTTGTAAAAGCCAACACACAGTCCTCCCTGTCAGATTTTGGTACTGTTTCGGGGGCATATTTATTGCAATTCACATCCTATAATAAAGTCATGATCTATACTGATTCAGTCACTTTATATGTGGACCATCCAATTAGCATGCTCACATGTACAGGCTGAAGGGCCTGTTTCCACACTATAAGTAATCTAATCTAATCTAATCTAATGTACAATGTTTTCCCTAATGTTTTTGCTATTTTTATGAAGACAACAACTCATGACAATTAATACAATGAAGTGTGAGCCCCACAGCTTTGCTTTCAAACAGGGGCAATGGTTGGAACCATTGGAGGAAATTAGGGAAGAATGCAAAGAAGGGAATGACAAACTGAGGCTGCAAAGGAACAGCGTGCGGTGCTGAGAGAACTCTCAGGCAGCAAATCATTGATGTGAGATTTTCATTAATATTCTGTCCCTTCCAAAAGTATCCACAGCTGTACTTTTCCACTTATCCTAGTCTTCACAACTGTCAAATGAGTGCCCCTACTCAACTTCATGGATGTTATCCTTACAGAACTAAGAGTAGGAAGTACAAATGAAATTCAAGAGAAGATGATCATCAAGATATTTCATCACTCTTCTTTGGACAGTTGCTTCTACTGAACATAAGACAAGATGCCTGTGTTTAATGGCCTAGTACCGGTGCTGAGACTCACTGAGTAACATTCCCAATGGCTTTACGAAGGGAATGATCCTCTGAGCTCTGATTGTACAAAGCTGTGCAGCAGACTGGATTATGTGAAAGTGAGGACTGCAGATGCTAAAGATTAGAGTCGAGAGTGTGGTGCTGGAAAAGTACAGCAGGTTAGGCAGCATACAGGGAGCAGGAAAATCGACATTTTGGGCAAAAGCCCTTCATTGGCTTTTGCCTGAAACGTTGATTTTCCTGCTGCTCAGATGCTGCCTGACCTGCTGTGCTTTTCCATCATTACACTCTTGACAGCAGACTGCATTATCTCAACCATGCCAACAAGGACACTGCTTGAGAATGTTATGGGGAGCAAGCATGCTGTCAGTCTGATTACAGACAGCACTTGTTGCAATTCAGTACTCCTGCTGTGCTGTGTGATACAATTGACTAGGAGTGATCAAACATGCTGAAAAGCCATATCATCGTTATTGTTTGTAAGAACATGTTGGATCCCGGCCGAGTCTAAGATTCTGTCCAAGTTTTCAGAGCTTCCGTCAATGGCTCCACATTGTGGGTCTGAATATAGCGTTCATGGTGCTGACAAGTCACTCCATGGTTGACTGTGCAATTTGGATATTGTGCATGAGGACCCCACATAAATTGGACATGGACTTACTGGCAGGCTGCCCAATTTACATTGACATTTATGGTTTATAGCCAAGCCTTCTTTGCATCAGGGTATGAGGTTATCCTGCAGTGTTATCCTGGGTGTTGAACTGTTTAGTCATTCAAATTTTTCTTGTTACTTTAAATACCATAAATCATAAAATTATATTTTTATAAATGTGTGTATTGAACCCATTGGTGTGTAACAGTGCAGGATTAGGTTTACATTGACATACCATATTTCACAATTCCAGCTG
Source organism: Chiloscyllium punctatum (assembly GCF_047496795.1). NCBI lineage: Eukaryota > Metazoa > Chordata > Chondrichthyes > Orectolobiformes > Hemiscylliidae > Chiloscyllium > Chiloscyllium punctatum. The sequence continues at coordinate 18,865,125 of NC_092752.1, read as the reverse complement.
GTATAAACTGATTCATGAACATTGCAATACTATGCTAAACTTTGATCTCTACATTCCATGCATAACATCTAATAAATCCTATTTAAACAAAGATACATAGTGACAGCAGAATAATGTAACCCCAGCAAGGTGCACTTATCCCTCCTCAGTCTCTCCAAATATCCAATTGCCATAGTTATATTGCTCTCAAAAACCCTTCCCATTCCTTGTAAATACAAGTGACCATTTTAACATGTTCCAGACCATTCAGGGAGGGCTGAATGACTCTCACATTCCATCACTCTCCTTGTCTGTGGGGATATACTTGCCTCAGGCTCCTTTGCACGATATATCCCATGCTCAGCAAAAAAATGTTTTAACTCATCATGTGCTAGTCCCATAAACAATGCAGGGCATTTTAAATAGTATAGACACCAAATAGTCCTATCTGTCTGCCAGTGCACGCTTGTACTCACTGAGTTTCCCAATCAAGATGTCTCTGCTCTAGATTCTGAACTTAGTCAGCTGTCAGCCTCTCAGCCTAGATGAGTGAGTAATCCACATTCTATCCTTTGAAAACTTGAGGTCAAAACTCTGTGTTTCTTGCACCAAGTCCCGTTTATGTATGCCCTTATGGTTGATAATCTACTTAGAGTCCCAGTCAAACAATGCCTCAGGTTTAAAATTCTCATTCTTGGTTTCAAGTCTCTTCATGGCTTTGCCCCTTGCTATCTTTCTGATTTGTTTTTAAATCTGCTGTTTTCTATTTCATACCTCTTATTCACACCCATTTTAATGCCCCATTCACTAGAGATTATGCCTTCAGCCACCTAAGCTCTGAGCTCTTGTATCCTGTCCCTAATCTTCTTTATAGTGCCTACAGGCCTTAAAGCCTCTGATCAAGCTTTTGACCATCTGTCTTCATACTACCTATGTGGCTCAGTGTCTAATTTTCCTCAGCTTGTGCCTTCTTAGATTAAAGGTGTGAAATGAATATAAGTTGCAGTTTTGCTCTGACAAGGCTAAGCAGAAAGAGATGAGTGACCAGCAAAAGCTGCAGTCTTTTTCTTGCACGTGAGGTGAGGATGAAATTTTATTGAGAAGGGAAAGAGTGATTTAGCTAAGATCCCTCTGGATGAAACCATATTCCTGAAACGCACACTGCCTGCAATGTCCGTGATAGTCTCTTAGTGTGGACAGAATGTATATGAATGCTTGGCCTCTTACTGTGGCTTCCTGATGTTCAATGCCAATTTTCCTTGCAAGAACGAAGACAATGAGTTAGTATCTGTCTGCTGAAATGTTTTGGTGACTTGCATTTCAAAGTAGATTAATAGTGTGTGGAAAGGTAGCCATCGTGTGAGGCAGTAATGGAAGTGTTGATGAGGCTAGCAGATGCAGGGTAATGTAATAGCTGCAGAGTGAGGTAGAGTGAAGTGTGCTGCAATAATTGGAGGAGACTGGTGAGAAATAGGGAGGGGATAGTTGTGAGTACTGAAGTCACAGTTCTGCAGGCTAACGCACTGTGCAGTGTGAGATATGAATTAGGCATCATACCTTAAGTTCCTCTTGGGGTCATTGAATGTTTTTCTGCATTGCATCCACATCCTTCGAACAAAGCTTCTGGCAGTGGTCTGCTCTGACATTTTGATCCACTTTTGCCAGGGGGCTAACTGCAATTCTTCAGGGAGAGGGGTGAGGTTTCAGCTCCTACCAACCCTCACCAGTATCTCCAAAGCTATAACTGATAATCAGGGAGCTCTTCCAATGTTTTATCTACCTTGCATTTCACTGGTGTTTAAATAAAGCTAATAGCAGTTGCAGTGCATTCCCTGCCCCTGGTATCTTGTAATTAACATCAGTGACATCCCCTGTCCAGTCACCATGCCAATAAAGAGCTAGTGTATTCTGGTTGCTACTTACCTCATTATTTAGACGTGGGGGATTAATTGAACATGGTTCCTGAATCCATGTGCATAGGCCCATTATTAGACCACACTCACTATTTTGCTCCATTTTCAACAATTTGTGAATTTGGGGCCTCTACTGCAGAACCAGCAAACAGAAGAAGACAAATTAATCTGTTTCAGTTGAGACAGAGATTAAAAGAATCTCTCCCCTTAGTTGTGGATCTTTGATATATAAGTGTCATTGCAAAAGCAATGACACTTCTATTCAATAGACTCATTGACAGATACCTAAATCTGTATCTGCTGAGGATTAACGGACAGAAAGACATGTGCAGAATCAGAAAATTACATGCTACCATGAATAAAATGAACACTGCGCAGCAAGAGCTATGGATATCCCAGCAGAATGATACTGCCCTGCATCAAATTTCATATATTTTAATATTGGATTAATAACTAGGAATTTTACCATATTACCTTGGGGTTCAAGAGAAATTTCACAGGTTTCCAATAGCTCATGCATATTCTCAGTTACCTCCCTCAGGAAAATAAATAAATGGTCTGGAATTCATGATATTGTAGATGAGGCTCAATTGTGGACGTGAAGGCCTTTGACCTTTTTCATTGCCTATTTTTGTGTGTTCAAGGTAGCCAGTATTGCTTCAGAACATTTCCAATTTTCTGTCTCTTGTGCCTTCTGAGAAATAGCTATTTTAGTTATTTACTTTATATTCTTCTCTCTACCTAAAAAGAACAACAGCTGTTTTAAATTTGGGCACTGTTCAGAGGTCAGAGGTAGCATAACTTAATCTAAGATGAAAGGCTTAGTGCCATGAGTTGGAATGGAAGTCTCTGTGTGAATGCACTGCCAGCATTTTTGGACAGCTTGCAAGTGATTATTTTTGAGACTCTGCCCTTAGATCTGATCTGAAGCTTTGTTTATGGTATTTGTTTTGTCAGTCCCAGAGTATTGCTGCCAGTATATTAAATGAGAACTGCAGAATTCAAAAGCTATTTGTTCAGGCTGCATGTTGCTGTTCTGGCTGTGATTAGTTGATGAGGGACTCATGTATGAGCAAAAATTAGAATTATTAACATTCATAAAACAGACCTCAAAAAGATGCAACAGGGCATTGATAAAGAGTAAATCAACATTTCTTCAAAAGTAGAGGTTTGGGGAAGTGATAAGTAAGATCTTAGCATCAGAAAAGTACCAAGGTTTTCATAGATTTTTTGTTCTCTCACCCCTGAGAACATGGGTTTGATTCTAACCAACAGAGATGTGATGAAAATCTCTTTTGCAAAACAGGCTTGGTCAGTCTGAATCCAATTTTACATCTCTAGCTAAAAAGTTTACCTTTATATAGTAGTTTATCTTCAGTCCATCAAAATTTTGCAGAGCAATTGATGTTGAGTGTGACAGGAAAAACCATCATCCCAAACACTGCTAGAGTCAACAAGTGTCATCATCACTAATTGAGGGCACATAGGGATGGGAAAGAATGTGGATATACCAGCATAGCGTTCGACCTGGAAATAAATGATTAGAAAGAAATCCTAGTATGGGTGCAAAGAAAATAGTGTTAATCTTGAGCAGATACCGATTTGGTGTCTGTCAATGTAGCGTTTAGAAAATCCACAGGAAGCTTTGAATGGAAAAAGTAAGTGAAAATCTACTATAATCTAATGAGTTTGGGGCCAAGACATATTGTCATTTTATTGTTTTAGAAGATTTATTTTAGAAATTGTAATGCCCAAGCTATTCCAGTACTGAAAATAACTTCAACTAAAACAAAAGCTTAACTTCTGACTCCATTGTTCAAAGATCTAAACAGGAAACCAGCAAATTCTGGAAATCAGAAATAAAATCAAAAAGTACAGGAGGCTGTCTGTTGTTTAAATAGGATACACTCTCAGTTGTGACACTTAATGAGAATCCAATTAGAATTATTTACTGTGATATGCAGTAAGAATATAAAAGAGACTTGGCACAATATTATCTGTTTTGATGATGGGGATTTCAGCAGAAGAATTATGTCTTATTTTAAAAATACCGAATTGTCATTATCTGTTTGTTACTCATTTCAGATGAAAACAAAATGTATCAGCCCAAACTCCTGAACCCAAATCAAGCAAAAGATAAATGAGTTTTCTGTTGCTGCCTTTTACTCAGCACAAAATAAACTCTTTTGTTTTAAATCTAAAAATAGGCAAATTGAAGGAAAAGTGGTTGAAATCTCCAGGCTTCAAGAAATTTTTACAGACAAAGTTCTTCAACAGGTGAGTTAAGGTTTACACTATGTTGTAATAGCTATCACACTAAACTAATTTATTCTGGACAACACAGGTGAATTCACTAAATTTGAATGCATTGATCAAATTCAATCACACCTTTTCTTTACCATCTATTAAGTAAAGTCAATCAGAATTAATTTAAATGTAATTGAAGCCAAGTAATGCTTGTACAACAACTCATTGCTATTAGTTATGTTTATTTCCTAGGCACTTGTTGTGATGTAATGAAACTGGGGTCTTCACATTTAATTTCTCACTCCAGTTGGAAACAATTGAAATTGCACCATTTAAAATTTAGATACAACAGTGCATTTTAACAGGAATAAAAAAAATTGACAACCAGGGTTTTAGCTGTGCAGTGATGCTTTTCAAATCAGATTTTTGAGTGATGGAGAGCTGCTGTCAGACATAAATTGTTACTCTGGGTCTTCTTTCATCTAATGATCTTTTTTGGGGATATATTGTGCTCCATGCCATTTTTATAGATTTACCAACTTAATATTGATTAAAATTCACCTTTACCCTTCTTGTAGTTTAAAACATTGGTACAATTAATTTTGCTATAAAATGACTGGAGCATTTTTAAAGATGCTTATAATGGATTTTGTTTTTTCAATATTTTGCTCACTTGCTGGTTTTGTTGAATCCATAAAAACAGCTAGTTCCTGAACTTGCTTTCAAAATTTGCATTTTTATATATAGAAACCTATATGAAAAATTGCATTTAGAATGAATGTGTAATAAATATTTTGAAATAATAGGCATTTTATATCATTGAAAATAAATGATATCTCTGCGCCACAGTAATTTTAATACCAGATACATCATAATTAATTTTAGATTTGTCATGTTCTTGTACAGCGATGTGAAGGTTTGAATGTTGCTGGATGCTGTAATATTGCATGTTGCTGAAATGGAAATTATTGCCATCATGTGATATTTTGTCATGTAATAATTACAAATGGTGACTTCTTTCTTTCTTGGCAGGAGAAAGAGATTGACAGCATTCATGAGCTCGTTGTGGGTACAACTGAGAATGTTAAAGAGGGGAATGAAGATATCAGAGAGGTAACAGCTATTGCTGGTTGACAAATGTCAATTTTGCAGCTCTCACTACAAAATTATTTCTAAAAACTGTCATTAATACAAACCAGTGTTATTGAGATTTTTACATTAAGTTTGAAGTTCCACCAGCTGTAATGATACGATTTGAACCCATGTCCCTTGAACATTAACCTGGGTCTTCAGATTGCTAGTCCAGCAACATTGCCACTGCACCACTGTCATGTGCAATTATAGATTTTATTATCGTGAAAGAACTTTGAGGTAATTCTGTTCCTTTCTGAAGATTGCTATTATTTCACCAGAATTAATAACGTCCTAAGTTCCTTAGTTTAACTCTTTTTGGTCAATATATACCCAGCAGAGATTTGACTTTTAGCTCTGTTGTATTTGATTTGATTTGATTTATTATTGTCACATGGAGCAATGTACAGTGAAAGCTATGTTTGCGTGCAGTACAGGCAGATCATACTACACAAATTGTATAAGGACAGAGCGAAGAGTACAATGTTATGGCTGCAGAGAGAGTGCACTAAGGGAGAGATCAACGTTTAAATTTTAAAATTTGAAAGGTCAATTCAGAAGTCTGATAACAGTGGAGAAGAAGCTGTTCTTGATTCTGTTAGTGTGTTTAAGCTTTTGTATCTTCTGCCCGATGGAAGAGATTATAACCGGGGAGGGAGGCGTCTTTGATTATGTTAGCTGCCATCCTGAATCAGCAAGAAGTATAAATGGAGTCAATAGATGGAAGGTTGGCTTGCATGATGTTTTCAGCTATGTTCACAACTCTCTGTAGTTTCTTCCGGTCCTGGGCAGAGCAGTTGCCATACCAAGCCATGATGCATCTGGATAGAATGCCCTCTATGGTGCATCTATAAAATTGGTCAGTGATAATTGGTAGTTCTGTCTGATTCAGGGAGAAGTGTAAGTGAATTTATTTTAATAATTATAATCTGTAATCTATAATTAACCTTTTAAGGGAAGAAAGTTAAAGGCCATAGAGAATGCAGAAGACTTACGAGAACAGTACCAGAGATATGTATTTTTGTTGACTGAAGAAATGAAAGAACAGAAAATGCTGGAAATGCTCAGCAGATCAGGTAGCATTTGTAAGGACAGAACAGAATTAATGTTTCATTTCCAAGAGCTTTCATCAAAACCGGGACCAGTTAGAAATGTGAGAGCCTTTGAGCAATGCACAGGTTGGACAAAACAAAGGAAGATTCCTGATAAGATGAGCAATAGGTGAGATTACATACCAAAAACATTAACCTTGCATGGCCAAAGGAAACAGACAAAGAAACAAAAGATGCCTCTATATGTACTGTTGACTGAAAGTGAAAAACATTGAAATATGCAAAGAAAAGGAAACAAGTGGGGGTTCAGAGATTGCATTCTGGAATTCCTAAATTCAATATTGAGTCCTAAATTGCCTAATCAAAGGCTAAGGTTCTGTTCCTCAAAATTAGGTTGAGCTTCACTGGAACAGTGCAGCAGGACAAGGACAGAGCCAGAAAAAGTCTTACATCTCCTACATTTGCATGCAAACATCCTGTGTAGGCATTCATTGAGGAGTGGGCCAGAGTATCATGGAGTTAATGGTCCCATTGGAATACTGAACGGGGAAATGTGGGGAGGACAGGTTTTGTGGCTGAATTACAGCAATAATCTTGGCTTGGAGGGACTGTACATGTCGATTGATGCATTGACTCCCAGTCCCACAAGCTGCTGCAATGCTTGGACCTCAGACAACCTCGCACAGTGGTGGGAAAAAGATTAGAGGGAACATAGCAAGACAGTGCAGGTGGCAGAAAGTAACTGAATCTGGTTGCTGGTTAGTATGGCCTGGGAGTGCTCAGTCATAGTTCTGGGAAGGAATGGAATGGAATCCTTACAGGATGTATGGAATAAGGAAGTGTAGTGGAAGTAGCTGTGAGAGTCAATGAGTCATAGAGTCAGAGAGATGTACAACACAGAAACAGACCCTTCGGTCCAACTCGTCCATGCTGACCAGATATCCCAACCCAACCTCGTCCCACCTGCCAGCACCTGGCTCATATCCCTCCAGATCCTTCCTATTCATATACCCTTCCAGATGCCTTTTAAATGTTGCAATTGTATTAGCCTCCACCACTCCCTCTGGCAGTTCGTTCCATACATGCACCACCCTCTGCATGAAAAAGTTGTCCCTTAAGTCTCTTTTATATCTTTCCCCTCTCTCCTTAAACCTGTGCCCTTTAGTTTTGGACTCCCCCACCCGAGGGAAAAGACTTTGTTTATTTATCCAATCCATGCCTGTCATGATTTTATAAACCTCTATAAGGTCACCCCTCAGCCTCAGACGCTCCAGGGAAAACAGCGCCAGCCTGTTCAGCCTCTCCCTATAGCTCAAATCCTCCAACCCTGGCAACATCCTTGTAAATATTTTCTGAACCCTTTCAAGTTTCACAACATCTTTCCGATAGGAAGGAGACCAGCACTGCACACCAGATTCCAACAGTGCCCTAACTAATGTCCTGTACAGCCTCGACATGACCTCCCAACTCCTGTATTCAATACTGACCAATAAAGGAAAGCATACCAAATGCCGCCTTCACTATCCTATCTATCTGTGACTCCACTTTCAAGGAGCTATGAACCTGCACTCCAAGGTCTCTTTGTTCAGCAACGCTCCCTAGGACCTTACTATTAAACTCCATCTGCCACTTCTCAGCCCATTGGCCCATCTGATCAAGGTCCCTTTGTAATCTGAGGTAACCTTCTTCGCTGTCTACTACACCTCCAATTTTGGTGTCACCTGCAAACTTACTAACTATACCTCTTAGGCTCACAGCTAAATCATTTATATAAATGATGAAAAAGTAGTGCACCCAACATCGATCCTTGTGGCACTCCACTGGTCACAGACCTCCAGTCTGAAAAACAATGGAGAGTCAGTTAATGAATATTAGTTTATAGCTCATCCTGAGAAATGGAGACCAAGAAGTCAAGGATAGGGAGGAATCAGAGATAAACCAGGTGAAACTGAGGAAGGTAGAAATTGGAAACAAATTTTCCAATTCAGGACAAGCAGGGCACAACACCAGAACCAAAATCAGTGTACTGGAGAAAGAGTTGTGGGAAGGAGCCCAAGCAGGTTTGGGTCAAATAATATTCCACATACCCCATCAAAAAACAGGTACAGTTAGGCCCCATTCGATCACTTTATTTAGAGGAAATGACATGAGTTAAAGGAGAAATCATTCATGAGAGAACAAGTTCAGCCAGGTGGACAAGGTGGTAGTTAATGGGCATTGTTTCAAAGAAGAATGGGAAGCCATCAGGCCATCATGATGGAGGATGGAGTGTAGAGAGATTGGACCAGCAAATTAGAAACATTTAAAGTGACAGGGCCCCTCAGAAGTGGAAGTAGGTAAGGAAAGACAGAAGGGGATAAAAGACAAGAGTCAGGGAAGAAAGAAATCATTTCACTGGAATGGGAACAGACTGAAATAATAGGTCCAATGAGGCAGTCCAGTTTATCTTGGGAAGAAGGTAGAGACAAGCTGAATGGGAGTGGAGAATATGAGGTGAGAAGCCATGGAGGGAATCTCACTGGAGTCGCTAAGGTCAGTGTCTTTTCTGGAAACAGTGTCTTAATGTTTACTGGCAAGGTCATTGTGCAGGAGGTGGTAAAAGGAAGTGTCTGAGGGTTGGTGTTCCACCCATTGCAAATTAGAGGTTGGTTCAACATCACCCACTTGGTAAGCAGGTCTAATATCTGAGTGCAACATCATGCCATTGGGATAAAACTGGTCCCTTTGTGAAGGGTAGATCATTTAGTGTTAGTGAGGAAAGGATTGGAAGGAGATGGTTGATATGCTCCAAGTTGTGAGAGTGGAAAAAACAATGAGTTCAGAGAGATACAGAGGGCATGATACCCAGGGGTTGTTGGAGCTTGTGATCCTTAATGCCTGAAAGGAACTATAGGCTGAATCTTGGCAAAAATTGGCCAAGTATCAATTTTCGATTATTTCATAAGGCTTACTCTTTGTGAGGTCCAGTGAATGTCCTCAAGTAATCCTCTGCTATTCACCTCACTTTGTATGCATATGCTTCTATGGTACCACTGTTGCACTACCTTGCACTGATCAGTGCCTTCGGGACCTTCCGGGATGATACCACTGGCACCATATATAAAGCCTAGCTGTGCACCTGGTCAAACACTGCCCATGATGAATATCTCTTCACTGCACATGTAGTAGAAAGGAAACAGAAATTATAAGCTTCTGAAAGCACATAGGTGGCACAGACGATGCTTTGTTGCAAATAAACTCTGATAATTATAAACACATTACCAGTTTACATAATCACCAGTCTACTCAACTGTCATAGTAACTGCAGTTACAAGAATCTTTCTCCAGAGGCTACTAGTCTTTAGTACCATATCATATTAGAACCTTGTTGGAAGAATTGTCTCTCTTTCCCTAATGCCCAGCACTGTATAATACCTTGCCATTGTTCGATGTGGGAGCGTCACATGATGTCACACTTTCAAACAGTTGAGAATGTTAACCTTTATGAAACAGCAAAGGAGAAGAAATAACAAACAAAAACACCACATTTGCTTCTGGAAGCAAACAGGGGATGCTTGGCATTTAAGCAACAACCAATTCCCTGTCAATCAATAATCGCTCCATGCAACAACCAAATGTCAATTAGGTTCTGTCTGGAAGGAGAGGAATTTGTTGTGTGTACAAGAAAAGTTTCTGATTCAGTATATGGATGTACCTACGAGAGAAGGTGCAAAACTTGACCTACTCTTGGGGAAAAAGGCAGGGCAGGTGACTGAGGTGTCAGTGGGGGAGCACTTTGGAGCCAACAACCATAATTCTATTAGTTTTAAAATAGTGATGGAAAAGGATAGACCTGATCTAAAAGTTGAAGTTCTAAATAGGAGGAATGCTAATTTTGACGGTATTAGGCAAGAACTTTCATAAGCTGATTGGCGGCAGATGTTCACAGGTAAAGGGACGGCTGGAAAATAGGAAGCCTTCAAAAATAAGAAAACAAGAGTCCAGAGACGGTATATTCCTATTAGAGTGAAAGGCAATGCTGGATGACTAAAGAAATTGACGTTTTGATTAAGAAGAAGAAGGGAAGAATATGTCAGATATAGACAGCAGAGATTGAGTGAATCCTTAGACTATAAAGGCAGTAGGAGAATACTTAAGAGGGAAATCAAGATGGCAAAAAGGGGACATGAGATAGCTTTGGCAAATAGAATTAAGGAGAATCCAAAGGGATTTTATAAATACATTAAGGACAAAAGGGTAACTAGGGAGAGAATAGAGCCTCTCAAAGATTAGCAAGGCAGCCCTTGTGTGGAGCCGTAGGAGAATGGGAGATACTAAATGAGTATTTTGCATCAGTGTTTACTGTGGAGAGGGACAGGGAAAATATATAATGTAGGGAAATAGATGGTAACATCTTTAAAAAATATCCTTATTACAGAGGAGGTGCTGCTGGATATCTTAAAATACATAAAAATGGATAAATGCCCAGGAGCTGATCAAGTGTACCCTCGAACTTCTATGGGAAGCGATTACTGGGCCCCTTGTTGAGATATTTGTATCTTCAATAGTCACAGGTGAGGTGCCAGAAGACTGGAGGTTGGCTAATGTGGTGCCACTGTTTAAGAAGGGTGATAAGGACAAGTCAGAGAACTAAAGACCAGTGAGCTTAATGTGAGTTGTGGGCAAGTTGTTGGAGAGAATCCTGAGGGACAGGATGTACATGTGTTTGGAAAGGCAAGGACTGATTAGGGATAGTCAACATGGCTTTGTGAGTGGGAAATCCTGTCTTACAAACCTGATTGAGTTTTTTGAATAAGTAGCAAAGAGGATTGATGAGAGCAGAGCAATGGACATGATCTATATGGAGTTCAGTAAGGCATTCAACAAGGTTCCTCATGGTAGACTGGTGAACAAGGTTAGGTCACATGGAATACAGGGAAAACTAGCCATTTGGATACAGAACTGGTTCAAAGGTAGAAGTCAGGGTGATGGTGGAGAGTTGCCTTTCAGACTGGAGGCCTGTGACCAGCAGTGTGCCACAAGGCTTGGTGCTGGATCCACTGCCTTTTGTCTTTTATTTGGATGTGAGCATAGGAGGTATAGTTAGTAAGCTTGCAAATGGCACCAAAGTTGGAGCTGTAGTGGACAGCGAAGAAGGTTACTTAAGAGTACAATGAGATTTTGAAACCGACTCTAACCTCACACTGTTGATGCACTGTCTGAGCTGAGATGTTACTTTTTTTTAATATAAAACCTTAAGTTATCTCGAGAATGTGACTTGAAAGAAGTTATGGGATTTACATATTAATGAATCGAAACCTGCAACCCATTCTAAGTGATTAAAGACTTCACAGCAATCTAGATTTGTTCAATGCATCACATAATTTGTATGACACTTTGATCTTTTACTATAAATTCTGTGTCCTATGATCCTGCCCTGCTAGCAACCTGACGAATGAGCACCGCTCCAAAAGTTTGTACTTCAAAATAAACCTGTTGGACAGTAACTTGGTGTTGTGATTTTTGACTTTGTCCACCCCAGTCCAACACCAGCTCCTGCACAGCATTTAAAAGGCACCTGGATGGGTATATGAATAGGAAGGGTTTAAGAGGGATATGGGCCAAGTGATGGCGAATGGGACTAGATTAGGTTGGGATATCTGGTTGGCATGGATGAGTTGGACCAAAGGGTCTGTTTCCATGCTGTACATCTCTATGATTCTATGACATTAGGTTATCTTGTGAATTGTGCACTGCAGGTAACCCTTTAAATGTTTCCTGTAATCACATCTGATTCACAGATCTAACTGTTAATCAGTTTGCAATGACTAATGGCATGGTCAAGATTGTTTGCGGCCAGGACTTGTATTTGACATAATTAGTCACTGAATGTAGTTCGTATGTAATCCTGTGACTAGAGACATCTTACGTTAGTACTGTGTTGAATGCAATTGTGCACTGAAGGGCCCCGCGTTGCTCACAAGGAGAGCCCACTTCCTCAGACATGAGAAAGGACTTTGCCCAGCCCAGGTGCGGTGGCAGCCATTTTTCATTTCCATTGCAACTCTGATGAGGATGAAAGGCTTTGCAGATTGTAAATAGCTGACCATTCAATAGCACGTGATAAATTTCAGATTTTCAGCCACTATTCACCTCTTTGTTATTTAAGGATTACTTTGATTAGGTCTCACTTTGAGGTTAGAATTTGGCAGATAAGTGCTTTACTTCATTGAATTTCAAATCATCAAATGCCAATGATATTTTTGCTTCTCTTCATATAACTATTTGGTCCAAGCCCTAGCTAAAAGTTCTAATTCTTTCTTCATGATTTTTCTCAAAAGTCCAGTATCAATAAAGAATATATTTGGACCTCAAATCTCCATGTGCTTCATTTTCATATTCCTTTCTTATACTGGACTTGCTGAGTTGTAACAACCTAATTACAAGTGCGTTGTGAAGTAAATTAAGGTAATCTAATGGGGAAATTATTAATGCAACTGTCGACATTAATTTGCAGTGCCATTTGTACATGCGGTAAGGTTTTTCATTATATTTTTATTCATGCGCAATTTTAGACATGTTAGGACACAGCTCAGTGACCATCACATTCCGAGTTGGCCCATACGGACAGGTATTGTATCACAAATCCCCCTCTAGCTTTTCGGTATTAGTTTCACAATGATGAACCATGTGCAATTGCAGGCTGCAGCCATGGAGTGTCACTGTTGAGCAGTTGTACTGAGCCACAGACTTATTCAGGAGTCATGTTAGTACATTTTGAGGAGATAAGAAAGAATTGAGGTATGGAAATTATTTTTTTAAAAAGTAATAAAAAATATTCATGGAATTCTTCCCCCTCAACATTTATGGGCATTAATCCCTGATGGAAACATCATTCAAACTCTGTTTGCTAAATGAAGCCTGAGGATCACACTGTTAGAGTCATAGAGATGTACAGCATGGAAACAGACCCTTCGGTCCAACCCCTCTATGCCGACCAGATACCCCAAACCAATCTAGTCCCACCTGCCAGCACCCAGCCCATATCCCTCCAAACCCTTCCTATTCATATAACCCATCCAAATGCCTCTTAAATGTTACTTGGCAAAAGAAAAACAAATTAGTAAAACTTGGCAATGATGGCATTGGTCCAAACTGACATTTCCTGTTAAGGTAATACGCATCCAGACCAGTTCCATAATTTCCATATTTTATTGGATTTTGTCCCAAAACTGTCTGAGGTATGGAGTATTCCCTTGCACAAGAACATTGAGAGCAAACATTGGGCCTCCGATGCCCTCATGTCTCCTTCATTGATTGGAAATTATTCTCTGTAATTAGTACAGGAAAAGCAAAGCACTGCTTACCTTTTCAAATCAGATGGGAGACCAAGAAGGTGAAATCAAAGGATAGCTTAATCTTTTATTTCTTGCAGAGGCAGCATTATTAGGACCAGGATGGAAGGATAGACAAATGATTGATTTCCATATCTAAACAATGACAAAAGTGAGAGTGAAAGGGGGGGGAGGGGCTGTGACTGACCCCTCTTACCAACCAACCAGCTCCCCCCCCCCCCCCCCTCCCCCACACACACACGGGCTTAGAGAATCTACAGCAGATGCCCCTCAGTTCCTTGTTCATTTGAAAACTCTAGGCACCTCTTCCTGCTTTATTTCACCCAACCAGCCTATCTTAATATCCTGTTATCTCCTTCCACTGTTGTCACAATGCTTAGTAGGAAAGCAACTGAATTGTAACAAACAAATGAGTTGATACTTAATCTGAACATTTCGGCTGGAATTATTTACTGCAAATTGAATTCTTGTATGTAAAAGTTCAAAAAATAGTCCTACAGATGACAAAGTAATGTATTTTTTTTTGTCCCAACAGGCAATCAAAAATAATGCTGGATTTCGTGTGTGGATTCTCTTCTTCCTGGTGATGTGTTCCTTCTCTCTGCTTTTCTTGGATTGGTATGACAGCTGATGGTGATGGTCAAGGGTCCTCATTGTGTGCAATGACAGGACTTTATTAATGTTAATAATATAGAACTTGTTCACAGGACACTAGCTTGCACCAAGCAGAATGACATCTAAAATCAGCACTTAGAATTGTAATATTATTTATATAACATGTTTGTGTTGTCAGTTTAGTAACAACCTTAAATTGACATGTTAAAAGAAATTTTATTTTATATTGGAAATCTGGTGTATGATCATTTTTTCACAGGCAGCCATGTCAGATATTATCTTTTCTTGTGCTCTTATATCTAATGATGTTGATTTGTAATTCTAAAGTCTTGAAATGAACCTGTGAACAGAAACAACATCAGGAGGCTTTCACTTTGCAGTTCTTGGTACTTTATTTCGAGTTCCAAGGATACAGTGCTTTCAATGTGGTGCACATTGTTGATCAGCATGAAATAAATGCGAACTGTTGGCTTATTAATTGATCATAATTTGTTAATAAAAGTATTAATCTGGGATTGTGAAAATCCCTTTGTGATCACTTTGTTTAACAGTAGGAAACAGTTTTATCTTGAGGATAACAGGGTTATAAACTCTAAATAGATCAAGGCAGACAATTAAGGCACATTGTTTAACCTCCAAGTCTCTGAAAAGTTAGCTCAGCTCAGCATGAGTAATGGCTAGAGTGGAAAAGCATTAACCTGAGCAGCTCTTTGTTTGGGAGGAGAGAATTAATTTAGGATTCACACTCCTGATTGCTCACTAATGATCTTTGTTAGATAGTTTACATGAGTCAAGCTCTGGTGACCACCAGATCATCTTAGTCATTGTTTCCTTTATGGTCAATTAAATGACTCACTAAAAGAATGGATGGTATTCCGACAAGATTAGCAGAGGCAATCTTCACATGGACAGTAAACTGTAGAGGGAACTGCCCACACAATTATTACAGAGCGCACATTGTTTCATTACAATTGATTTGATTTGAATGGTAATGAATATTGGTGGGTTCAATAATGGTTGAATGATGCTATACTTTACTGCTTAAGTGGTGACAATCAAATTTGCCCAAACTGGTTGTGTTGGAGAGTATGTGGAAACAAGCATCAGGAGAAATAAAGCAGATTATGTTTAGATGATTCACATGCAAATTGAATGCTGTAATAAGAGGATTGACAAACAAGATTCATATCTTGCATATTTTATCCATTATAATCTTGTATAATTGAAATAAGTTTAGAACTGAATGTATGTCATTATTACAAGATTACTCTGCATTATCAGCTGGGATTGTAAACTGAAAAAGCATTTTACACTTGGATAAAAATTTGCTCTCGTAGAAAAAAAAACTGCAATCAGATGATGTCATATTACTTGACTTTATTGTTTTAAATAGTGAATCGGTTATACCCTCATTGCTTCATTTTACATCCAATACAAGTATCATTTTTGCTCAGATGTATAAAACACATGAAGTTCTGTACAAACAGGACTTAAATAACACCATAAACACTAAATGACAAATATGGCACACGTTTTACAAAGCATGATGTTTTGGCACTCATTTTTAATTTGTTGTATGTCTGCATCTTTTTTTCCTCCTTTATCCTTTTGTGTTTTTCTCTCAACATCCAAAGTGATTTTGTAGAAATTGGTTTCAAGTGTCCACATCTGGCATTTTGACTTAATATTTGCACCTCTTAATTTTAAAGGTAATTTGACCAATTGGTTACTGGATAATTGACCAGTGGCAGAAATAAAATAAGGTGCTTACTTCCTCCTGAACTTGGAGGGGAGATGGAGAGATGTCAAACCAAGGAACTATTACACAAATATTGGCTATGTTTCAGAATTAAAATGTGTGTGTATAACTGAACTATAAATTAAATAATAAAACATTATACACAAGCACGACTGAAAAATACTTTTTTAAAATGCCTATAGATGACAGTGTTTCATTATTATCAGTAAAAGATTTCATTTTTTTAAAAAATGACATGGTCTGAAATAATCTTTGTTCCAAAAAAGCACTACACTTTGTTTGGCTTTCCCACACAAATTCAGCTTCTAAAGAACAGGCTCCAATTATTGTCATTGATTGCAGAAATGTTTAGTGTAGGTTCTAATGCTTGTGCCCCTTTACTGGGCAAAGGTTTTAAAGTGCCATTCACATCCTGAGCAGCCAAGATATATGCCCATTTCAGGAAAAAGCTGCTTGGGATATCTTCCCAGAATGGCAGAAACTAATCTAAAACCATTTTTTTAAATATAAAAACTGATTATTTTCTTCAAAATTTGTGACTGGTGTAAAATATCTCATCTTCTGTATGAAATTAGACAAAATAATTCTTTCTCTGTAAAACCATGTTGGCTGAGAGGAGCAAAAACAGAATGCAGCCTTTACAAATTATGGGGGTGGGGTGGGGGAGGCTAGAGAGGAGCTCTGCTTAGCTGTCTGTCAATAAACTGTGACAATGGTAGCCTTTCATTTTGTTTAAACATAGTTTCAACACTGTTTGTTGTAAACAGACTTGTATGTTATAAGACAATATATCATCTCCATGATCCAGCTATCAAATTTGCAATTCCATAAGTGACTCCAACCTATCCATTCCCTGGACTCAATTTCAGCTAGATGCAATGTTTGTATCAACATCTTGGCATCAGACAGAATGGAGTATTTTATTCTAATGGTTTGTTTTATAAAATCTCTTACTGCTTTCATATTCTAAGAAAAAACAATTCACATTATAAGTTAACACAGAACCATAGTAATATACTTTGCTGTATTTGCTAATTTGACAATACAAGAGAAATTCGCTAATCTAACATATCATATGATCAAGTATCCATTACCTAGTATACAGGGTTTTTGGAGGTGACTTTGCCCTTTATTTAAAAAAAAAGCATAATTAATGTAAGAGTTTAATTGCATTTTTAGAAGATCTAGCCAGAGAATTGGTATGTGGAGCAGGACTTTTCTACTTATTTACTTTCACATCCACAACCTGAGATTAATAAAAGTACAGCATTCCTAGTTGAAGTCCTAACAAAATGAGACAAGCATGCCATCTTGCAAAGAATTTCATTAACACTTACAAATAACATGAACAAAATGAACAGGAGTGGAAGAAAAACTGAACTAGACCAAATTAACTCTTCCATACCTTACTAATGTCAGTGCCTCGTACATTAAGCAGCTAATGTTGGTTCCTGTGGTGATTTTGGCAAGGAACCACTGGTCAGACCTGGCAGTTTACTCAGCTGTTTTGCCAGCACCTTCAGTTTCCTTCTCCAATGCTTTCTCTTCAGAAAGTGCAGCCAACCAGGGTGATACCGAGCGTGAAATGGTCTGTTTAGCCAAGTTGTAGTGGTTGATGACAGTGTAAAATCTTCCCCGAGAAGCAGAATCTTGGTCCGAGTAGTAGGTCTCCAAGCCAGATGGAATGCAGCGGTTATGCTGAAGAGGAAGAAAAGCACCAAAAGAGAAAGTAAATAAACCTAAATCTACAGGTTGGTGAGAGTGGGAATAACATGAAGGTGTTCCAATTATTGTAGTTTTCTCCCAAACATTACAATGAATTTAGGATGAAACTTCTGAACAATACAGGACCATCTTTATTTTGTAACGCAGAATTCATTGACAGGATTTAATTTCATGATAGGAATATGCAGGTTACTGTTTTCTTGCATTTAAAGGAAGAAACTAAGTACATTTCCAGGTGATCCATTACAAAGTGAAGTTTGCCTTCTAATATCATTCGCTATTTGTGCCATCTTGAAGCAGCTTACAGAGCAGCATCTCAAAGACTAGTGTAATGTGCTAACATTCCTGGTTTATGTACTAGCTTGCACAATTTGAATTTCAAATATTCTGGACTGTTTCTCGCCTGCTCCTTGATTCTAACTTTTTTTTAAGGATTCCCTACAGGAGAAACAGGCCATTCAGCCCAACAATTCCACACCGGCCCTCCAAAAAGTAACCCGTCCAGACTCCTGACTAATGCACCTAACCTACACATCCCTGAACACTACAGGCAATTTAGTATAACCAATTCACTTAGCCTGCACATCTTTGGATTGTGGGAGGGAAAGAAAGCATCTGTAGGAAACCCACGTGGACACTAGGAGAATATGCAAACTCCACACGGACGGTCGTCTAAGGCTGGAATCGAACCCAGGTCCTTGGTGTTGTGAGGCAGCAGTGCTAACCACTGAGGCACTGTGCCACTTGTTTAGATTCCCATCAGTTTTGGCGAAATGTTTGAAGCAACTTTGTAATGTAGGCAACAGCCAAGTGGCACTCAGTAGTCTCACAAATGGCAACGTAATAATTATCAGATAATCTGTTTTAATGATGTTGGTAAGAAATCCTTTGCTCTTCAAATATTGCCGTATAATATTTTACATTTACGTGAGGATCTAGAGGCTCTTGGATTAAGGTCTAATCCGAAGTTGTAGCATTCCTTCAAAACGACACTGATTCTCAGCTTAGGCTATGTGGTCAAGCCTTCAGTGTGAGAGTGGAACCAACAATTTCAAATAGAGCAAGATTATTTCTTATGGTCTTTGTTTTCAGGTCATTTGAATGGATTAGAAGCCATTGATTGTTTTATGCCACTGTTCTATGTTTCCATAACAATATTGTTAACACTGCAGTTTTGATTAATTGAGAGCTCAACAATGAACACGTGGATTTTATTCAAACAGCAGAAATATATTGCAAACAACACTGTAGGAACAGTCCATTGGGCCACTCCAACGTCTTCCATTCTTATCTAACTTTATTACCATAATTCTCAATTCCTATCTCACTTATATGCTTATCTAGCTTCACCTTATTCTATTCAGGTAAAACTCACAACACCAGGTTTATAGTCCCAACAGGTTTATTTGGAAATACTAGCTTTCAGAACATTGCTCCTTCGTCAGGTAGCTAGTGGGGCAGGATCATAGGACACAGAATTTATAGCAAAAGATCAATGTCATACAACTGATGAGATGTATTGAACAAACCTCATGCATTTAATGTATTGTCTGAGCTGAGATGTCAACTTTTTTTTTAAAAAACCTCAAGTTATCTTGGGAATGTGACTTTAATATGTAAATCCCAGAACTTCTTTCATGATTCGAAACCTGCAACCCATTCAAAAAGATGAAAGACTTAATATCAATCTAGGTTTGTTCAATATATCGCATCAGTTGTATGACGCAATGATCTTATGCTGTTAGTTCTGTGCCCTTTGATCCTGTTCCACTAGCTCCCTGACAAAGAAGCAGTGCTCTGAAAGCTTGTACTTTCAATTAAACCTGTTGGACTATAACCTGGTGTTGTGATTTTTAACTTTGTCTACTGCAGTCCAACACTGGCACCTTCACGTTATTCTATTCACTTCAAAATCTTTCTATGTTACCATTCAACAATCTTCACATTCTCTGGTTAAACAAGTTCCTTCTGAATTCCCTTTGATATCTATCTTGTTCACTCACCTCACTCAAAAATGCTGATGGAGATCTTGTGATGCAGCAGTAACATTCGCTATATCTGGGCCGGATCTCTGTTTTTGAGTTCTATGTAAGGACCTGTTGGCCATGACAGGTATATTTGCAGCATAGGCAAACACACTGGAAGGATCTACGAGCTAATGACCAAACCTCCAGATGGCAGGTGCTAAAAGCAGAAGAGTTTCGTGGACAGTCATCCTTCAGAAGGCTACTGAAGAATATTTTCCATGTGTGTGTAACAATCCCATGGAAGTGCCCAGCCCAACTCTTGAAAATGAAGACTGAAGAAAAGATAAGATAAACAGATCTTCTATCAATGATATCAAGTTTTTTCTTCCCCACAAGTGGAATTACAGTATCTTATCCTAACCTCTCATTTTTTAAAATAACAAGACCATAAGACTACCAGATATAAGAGCAGAATTAGGTCACTCAATCATAACTGATGTATTTCTCAACCCCATTCTCCTGCCTTCTCCTTGTAACCCTTACCAATCAAGAACATATCAATCTGTCTTATATACATTCAATGATGTAGTCTCCACAGGCCCTCTGTGGCAATGAGTTCCACAGATTCACCAACCACCCTCCCCCCAGCCGAAGCTGAAGAAATTCCTCCTCATCCCTTCACTCTGAGGCTGTGTGCTTGGGTCCTAGTGTCTCCTGCTAAAGGAAATATCTTCTCCATGTCAGTTTTATCCAGCCCCTAATATCTGTAACTTAAAATGAGATCACGCTCCCCCAAAATTCTAAATTCCAAGTACCCAGAGTCCTAAATTGCTCTTCATCCCCAGAGTCATTCTTGTAAATCTCTTCTGGACCCATTCCAAAGCCAGCACAACCTTCCTTAGATGTGGGGCTGAAAATTCCTTACAATATTCCAAATACGGTCTTATGCAGCCTCAATAGTATGTCCCTGCTCTTGTATTCTAGCCTCAAAATGAATGCTAGCATTGCATTTGCCTTCCTCACTTCCAACTGAACCTGCATGCTGTTAACCTCAAAAGAATCCCTAACTAGGATTCCCAAGTCCCTTTGTGCTTCAGATTTCTGAAGTCTTTCCCCATTTAGAAAATAGTTTCTGCCTCTATTCTTCCACCTAATATGCACAACCTCACACCTTGCCACATTGTGTTTTATCTGCCCCTTCTTTGCCCACTTTCCTAGCCTGTCCAAGTCCTTCTGCAGCCTCCCCACTTCTTCAATACTACTTGTCCCTCCATCTATCTTTGTGACATCTGCAAACTCAGCAACAATGCCCTCAGTTCCTTTGTCCGAATTGTTCACGTATAACATAAATATAAATGTTGTTCCAACGGTGACCCCTACAGAACTCCACTAATCACTACCTGCCATCCAGAAAATGACCCCTTTATCCCCACTTTGCCCTCTGCCAGTATCTTGCCCAAACGTCATGGGCTATTACCTTATTTAGCAGCCTCCTCTGTGGCACCTTGTCAAAAGACTTATGGAAATCCAAGTAGGTCATGTCCATTAGCTCTCCTTTGTCTAACTTGCTTATTATCTCCTCAAAAGAATTCTAACAGATTTGTCAGACATGACCTCCCCATGAAGATGTGGTGACTCAGCCCTTAAATATCTCTGTAAGGCTGTCCTTCAGCCTTCTCTGTTTGAACTTGCAAATCCCTTTGCTCTCTGCCCCATTAAGATCCACCCAGCAGAATCCTTCCTCTCCCAAGAAGGGGTGGAGAAGGTGGAATGAAGGGAAAATATTGGTGTTGAAGTGGTACCTGCCACCTTCCCAGAAGCTAGGTTCTCGGGAAAGGTCCAAGCTTCATCTGTCTGGCCTGCTGCCTAACATCATCAATTTGGTGTCTCTTCGTGCCACCACTACAATTAGCCCAATTCCTGGCATCTGAGAACAGTGGCTGACTAGCTGAATGGTAAAGTGGAATGGACTGCCTATTGGTTTGGTGTGGGACGGTTCTCATAGGGGGTGGGGGTGATCTGGTGCAAATCCCACTGAGAGCCACCCTCCTACTTTTGCCGCTGACTCCACTGCCCTGTCCACTGATCCTGTACCTTGGTATTACTGTTACTGTACTGGCACCAAGCAGCTCCTACTGCTTGAAAGTGGTACTGCTGCTCATGGTGGCTGCCAGCCTCTGATCAGCCTGCAGCTTCAGAGGGTGGGATGTCACTGTCCTGAGAGGTGATGTACCAAAAAACCCACAAGGCGACCCATAGATACCTGTCTGTTGCAAGATCCCCCCCATTGTGATAGATGTTGATGTTGGCTTTGATGCTCATCACCACACTTCAATAAAAACTAAATTGGATATGCCAGCCCTAGTTTCTAACCTAATGTGATATTCAAAATGTTAATACTCAGCAGTTATGTTAAAATTAATTTGCCGATCATATGCTCAATTACTCAAAACTGGAAATGTGTGTCCTAGCATGTATTAAAGAAAAAGAATGATTTGTAGGACAACAGAAATAGTTAATATGCATAAAATGAGGGGGAAAAAAATTAAAAGCTGTAGGAGACTGCTTCAGCAACAAAAGTCCAAAGTCAGCTTGACCCCGGGGTTAGTGGCTGTTCCTTCCTCTTGTTAATATCCAGCCCAGTATCTCTCAACTGAGTAGATTATAGCTGATTCTTGTAGCAATCTGCAACATCTTTCTGACACCAACTGAATTTAGAAAATCACAGCACATTTCACAGAAGTAAATTTGCTGAGTTATGAAGTGTGGTAATCCTAATGAGATGGTTGTGATGGTAACTCAATTGCTCGGTGTACTTTTAATGACACATCAATGTAATGAAAATGTAAATGTTTTTCATTAAGTGGACTGAGGCAGTAAAGATGCATCTTGGCAAGAATAATAATTGTGAATAGCTACAACTCCTATAAATTTTCAAGAAATAAAGTGCAACCATAATGCACATCATCTTAGGCATTAGAGCAGGAGAATAATGAAATTCTGCCTTTCCATTAACCAAGTGAAAATATAATTACACTCCTAATCTTTCAAGTAGTTTTTTTTTTCTATGTCATGGTCCCAAACAACCTTTCTAAAAGTCAAAACTGCCACATACAACAAGGCTCACTGTTTGGTCCTTTCACATTGAGATACACTTACCTAATTATCTCAAGGCTCAAGAGTACTTGCATGTAGGAATAAGGGCCTGATTTCTGAGGAGTGGCAATCATATGCAGATTGCCTCTCCACTTATTTTCTTTAATATGACTAAAGAGTTATACATTTCTGACAGATTATTCCAATCGGAGCTCCTTCAGAAATGTGAAACTGCACTTCAGTTCTGACAGGTCCTGTCGTAGCACAGAACAGTCATGGGAAAGGAAACCACGTCCCTTTTTTTCCCCAAAGCAGTCATTTGCCATAATCTGTAAAGTTAAAGATCCAGCATCACGGGCAGTCATTGACAGCTCCTGTAAATGGGTAAGTACCTCAGAGAAGTGTCAGGTGAGGGGAATGGAAAAGCAGGATTTTAGATCGGTGCGGGTACATTGTCAGATAGAAAGGAAGGTCAAGGTGCAAAATGGGCTAGGTATGGAAGGCAGTGTTCAGGGTAGGCACAAGATAAGGGATCAATAGCCCATTTGCAGCATGTTAGAAAATAAAAAGTAACATCTAGTCATGCAAGTTCAATAGCTTTTTAAACAAAAAATCTGGTTGGACTTTTTATGACACTGATCTGGGGCATGTGGAACTTTAACCCTGAACTTTCTGACCTGTTATGGCACAATTCTACCATTGCGCCATAAGACACTTTCAATAGGGTTATTTTTATTGACAGTTCCTCAAGCACTATTACTGTCATTATGAATGCTTGGCTAAGTTTCTAAAGCTTCACCTCAGCAGAATGTTATGAGCTCACAGTTGATTAATAGCCTCTTTAAATTATTACAGAAAAAAAACTGTCTTAAGTGTAGTTGAGTACATGTGACAATTAAATCTAAATCCAAGTATGAACAGGAGTGTTTTCACCATTAAGTATGTATGAGTGCAAGCTACCTTGGATTGTTAGAAGCTTAGGTTATTTTCACCTCCATGTTACTGTTGAGGTCTGCCCTTGGTGGATAATTAAATTGCATAATGCAGGATGCTTTTAACCCAAAACAATCAACTAATTGGAAAATTTCCCAACTTTCCCTGGTGGTGAAAATCTGACCTCATAAAAAAAGGTAAAACTAGAATTAGGAAATAAATTATTATATTTTTATTTTAGAATTTCTACAGTGTGCGAACAGGCCCTTCGGCCCAACAACAGAGTCCACACTGACTCTCTGAAGAGTAACCCATCCAGACCCATTCCCCTACTCCTATCCCTATATTTACCCCTGACTAATGCACCTAATAGGTACATCCCTGAACACTACAGGCAATTTAGCATGGCCAATTCACCTAACCTGCACATCTTTGGTCCACAGGAGGAAACCCACACAAACACGGGGAAAATGTGCAAACTCCACACAGACAGTCCCCCAAGGCTGGAATCAAACCTGGGTCCCTGGTGGTGTGAGTAAATCTATTGTAACTAGTAAATCCAATAGAGAATTCAAGAGGAACATTACATCCCGGGAGTGGTTAGAATGAGAACCTTGCCACTAAATGAAATCACTGAGGCAAACAAACAGCTATGGATGCATTCAAGAGCAAACTAAGCGATAACACAAAGGAGTAAAGAACAGGAAGAGTATGTTGGTGGAGGCTAAATAAAGGAGTGAAGTGATGCCACAGGGATCAATTGAGCTGAATTGTTTGCTTCTAACCTGCAAATACCTTGTATTCTAGACACCCTGCAAATCGATTCATTCACAGTTTGAAACCTCAAGTTGATTAGAGCTGCCAAGATCACAGTGTTTCGAATTAAAATTATGCCTGGCTTGCATTTTCCAAATGCATCTGGTTATGTTACTGACAAAAGTCTTGCTTGTTTATTATAGACACCAATGGTAGTGCAAGAACATTTATGGATCTTCCTCATTTGTCTCAGATTAGTATAGGAAATCCTAGTCTATGGCACAAATCGAGATGCAACTCCTACCAATAAAATCATAGTTCCCAGATATGGGCGCAGTCAGTTTTGTAGACTGAGCAGCAAGGTGGATGGGGTTGGAGTTGGTAAGACTATGAAAAATGTCAAACATAATCTGATACCTCATGCCTGCGTGGTACTCATTCTGGACCATCCACATAATGGGGAGTTTTAGTCACTTCGGAAATCTCAGTTGCTATTACAACATGCTCTTCCAAATGCATGTTGTAGCCTGGAGGACCAGACAGCAGTAGTAGACATCCTAGCGTTCTTCCAATCACATTCCTGACTCGGAATCTCTCTTGCTACCTGCCTTTGGAATGTGTGGGAAGCATTTACAATTGACCTTCAGGCTGTCTATGAAGACAGCTTCCTTAACCATGAAGTCCCTGGCTGGCACTCAAATCTGGAGTTTCTGGCTCAGGATCCAGGCACACTATGCAGTGCAGCTCAAGACCTTGCCATCCATCACTGAGCAAACAAAAAGACAGCATTAGATATTATCTGCAGCAATGTTTTCCTACCCAGTGAATTGAACTGAACTTTAAACTGACAACAACTACAAAGTATCATGCAGTTGAACAAATAATCACAGTAAAATGCAGAATAGCCACCCAGCACATTAATAATGTAACTCAAGTACAACAGCCTTTGGGGGAATGGCCACAAATTTGATTTATAAGCTCAAATTTTCTGTCACTGTTTTTCCGGAGCAAATCATATAATGGCCATTGTTAAATGATTTATGTACGTGGGCTCAGTTGTTTTTCCATGTTGATTCTATCCAAAGCCTAGGGGAAAATTAACAAAGGGGGGGAAGAAAGCGCACTGCAGCAGTCATTGAAGTAGACCATCTGTCTCCAAAATCCAATAATCAGAAGTTCCTTCCAGTATTCTTTTTGTTGTCTGTAGAGGTCAACAAAGAATAGTGATGTATAAAATGTGACACTTTCTAGAGACTCTGTCATTCAGTTGAAATATTAAACCAAAGCCTGTCTATTTAGTTAAATACCAAAATGTCCTGTGCCACTATTTGAAGAAGAACAGAAGTGTTTTCTTGGGCAATGTTTCTTCCTGATCAAAATCACCAGAACAGATTCATCAGTCATTTCTCTTACTGCTACTTTAGGACCATGCAGACTTGCACAAAACAGTGATTAAATTTCAAACATCAGGTGTTGTTAAACTTGAAAGGGTGAGGAAAAGATGTTGCAAGGTTGGAGGGTTTGAGCAATAGGGACTGAATAGGCTGGGGCTAATTTTCCCTGGAGCATCAGAGGCTGAGGGGTGACCTTATACAGGTTTAGAAAATCATGAGGGGCATGGATAGAGTGAATAATCAAAGTCTTTTTCCCCAGGGTAGGGGAGTCCAAAACTAGAGGGCATTGGCTTAAAGGTGAGAGGGGAAAGATATAAAAGGGACCTGAGGGGAAACATTTTCACAGAGGGTGGTGGTGTTTGGAATGAGCTGCCAGAGGAAGTGGTGGAGGCTGATACAACTACAACATTTAAAAAGGCATCTGGATGGGAAATGAGTCTGGATTGATTCAGAATATCTGGTCAGCATGGATGTGTTGGAACGAAGGGTCTGTTTCCATGCTGTACATCCCTATGATTAAGTGTTTTGGAATATCCAGAAAATGCATTTTTGAAAAACAGGCAATGGAGCAGCAGTACTAAAGGCTGCAGAACATAAATATTTTCCTGGCTACTCAGGAATACAACCAAGCACTAAAATCTCCCAAATGTGGCAAAAGTGATCAGTCAGTTGGAGATAGTGAGGACTGCAGATGCTGGAAAGTCAGAGTCAAATGAAATATGGAGCTGGAAAAAGCACAGCCGGTCAAGCAGCATCAGAGGAGCAGGAGAGTCGATGTTTCAGGCAAGACCCTTCATCAGTTTGGAGGAGGGGCAAGGGGGCTGAGAAATAAATAGAGGGAGGGGGTGGGGCTAAGGCAAGGTAGGTGGGATGGCGATAGGTGGATGCAGAAAGGTGGTGATTGAGATTGGTCAGATCAGTCAGTCAGTCAGTCAGGTCAGTCAGTCAGGTCAGTCAGTCAGGTCAGTCAGTCAGTACAAATCACTTAAATCTTTCAGTACTGAAAAAAAAAAGGAATATGAAAGAGAGCAAAGGATAGGCAAATTGAAAACATCTTTGCAAGTATCTAACCAGATATTGTCCAAGTCTGATTCCTGGCTTTTGCTGAATTCGGTAACCTTGATGAGGTCAATAGTAAGCAAAGTGGGAAATCCCCAAGTATCCAGGGTTAAAAGTAGAAGATTGTCATCCAAGTTTAACTCCTGAACACTATCATCTAAAAGACCCATATATTTGTGGATATTGGGAGAAAGGCCAGATCAGTTCATTTAAAAACTCTCTCCCCCAAACTGTAAGCCTATTGACCCACAAGTCAAAAATAACCATTGCTGTCAACCCTTGAAGACAAACCCATCAATTAGATAATAGTTTCACAACAGGAATTGGCAAGAAGAATATTGAGAAAATTACTCATTTTGTATAACAGGAGCTCAAATATTCAGCAACTTCAACATATATTGCCTCAAAGCTCTTCACAGGATTGAGGCATTATCAAGGATTATTAAGACCGGTGATATTAAGACAGGTGACAATAAAACTCAGTCAAAGAGTTAGGCCTTAAGGAGCCTCAGAGAAAGATGTGATTCACAGAAGGATTTCAGAACATTGAATCTAGGCAGCTGAAAGCATGGCTGGGAAAAGATACAGCAAAAGAAACTGAAGGTGTCCAAGACGGTGGAATTAGTGAAACAAGATTTTTCAGAGGTTGACAGATCTAAGTGAGGTTAGAAAAAAATAAGTCAAGGTGAGGCAATGGAGGAATTGAAGATAAAAATAAGTTTTTTTAAAAAAATGCAGGCATTCCTGGACTGAGAGCCAATGTCAAGTCTAACAGTCTGAACTGGACTTGGAGGAAGCTAAATATAATTAACGTTCAAATTCACAAAGATCATAACAGTGTATCATCAAATTGGATTTTACAGAATATTGGTATATTGCTTTATTCCTAAATTTGTCAAAGGGAGGATCTCACCTTGAAGACAAATCCATCTGGGCAGCTGTGCTCATACTTGTAAGCCTTGTACACCACCAGGAACACTATGCAGGTAAGAAATGCCAGTGCAAAGAGAATGAGAACTGTGACCTGCAAAAGAATGAAAAGATACAGTATTAATTTTTAAAGGGATTTACATGTGGTTCCTAATTTCTCTCAGAGAAACTAGACTCTTGTCATTAAAATGCAGCATCATCTTTACAGACTTGTACTGACAAGATAAAATGATAATAATGGCCTGACAATTCAGTATGAAATATTACAGAAAACGATGAAGAAAATTATAACTGGTCACTCTCTTCACATTATCTCATCCAGGTAACAAAATGAGTCATAAAACGATGTTGATACCAATTCCATGCAAAGGAAAACAACAGGACAACCTAACCAATATGGTGCATATTGTATTTCTGGCCTGGATTGATCACACTGCATGCCACAGTAGACATATTTTTTCAAATCAATGTGTTCTGAAAACAACTAATTTGAGCAACCTCAATCCTCTGGTAGACCAAAAATTCATTATTAAAATTCTGCAGTATAAATTGTAAATTAAAGAAGGCGACAATGTAGAGAATATCAAGTGACTACAAATTAATACAAATAGTCAATTTTTGCGACTGCAAAACACTATCTTTCCAAGCTTCAAGCAAGCTAAAGGTAACTGACTATGAAATGTATTCATAAGGGGCAGAGTTATGACAGTGTGATCTGTATCTGTACACTTTATTGAATGATGGTCCATTAGCTCTAACATCTGGATTGAAACCCTCAAGAGATCACATGGTTAGCAAAGCTTGCAACTGTTATGATAAGTACAATCTTAAGGTTCTGCAAAACAAAAAAAAAATCAAACTGTGGCAAATACCACGCAATTCAAAATGCAAACAAATGCACACAGTTCTCTACAGTTAGAAAATGAATGAAATTCTCATTCTAGTGTTCCAACTGAGGTTAGATAAGAATTGACTGCAATAGGTTTTCAATTCAGCTTTATTTAGGCCATTTCTCTATGCCTTCTTTTTATTGGTGACCTTAATTATCAGTAACATACTTTAAATCAAAACACCGAAAAGCAATTCAAAGATGTGTAAGATTTTCTTATAGACTTTAGCTAGGAATTTGAATATTCAGGGACAGAAATGAGCCTGGTTGCTTCTTGGGGCTTAGACACCATGCTAATATGATCAACGCACATATTATCCAAGGGGTGCAAGGATTGATGGGCATGGCTCCTTGAGCTTCATCAACATTCAAGACGCAAGTTACTGATACTAGACACATCCTCCAAGGAAGACTTCAAATTTTGGGCAACCTGGCTCAGAAATCCTGTAGGGTTGCTCCAGCAGGATTTAAGGAGCTATCTGATCTTATAGGTCACTGAGCCAAATGTTGGTCAGTGAGGAACACAGTCAGACACCAAGCAAAAATCCTTAGGGAACTCCAGCAGCAATGGTGCAGGAATGGGAACAGAAGCCCTTGTAGAGGTTTCTCTGCCAGGACTGCATAGAAAGCAATAGAATCAGACAGATAGAAAACAGAAATTGTCTTAATTTCCTGAAAAACAAAAAAAAACAGCAGACCATGCTGAAATGATGTCTTCCCTCTATGGGAGAGTCTAGATTCGGAGGACATAGTCTCAGAAGAAAGGAGTGTGAATTTATGACTACTATGAGGAAGAGTTTCTTCTGAGGGTTGAGAGTCTTTGGAACTCCTTGCCACAGAAAGTTTTGGGGACAGAGTCCTTGTGTATATTTAAGGCTGAGATAGATGATTTCCACTACTGATCAAAAATCTAAGGATTATTATTAGGGGCAAACAGACAGGAAAGTGGACATATCAAACATCAATGCTGAATCAGCCACGATCCTAACAGAATGGCAGAGCAGGCTCGAGGGACTGAACCAACGGCTTAGTCCGACTTATTTCTTATGGCCCTAAATGCTCAGCTTCAATTTCAACACAGCCAAGAATGCATGAAGATTCAAAACGGCCAACACCTGAAGGAGGCATACATCAAACAATGTTTTGCTGAGCATAACCGTCATCTGACAAAATATATTAACTTAAGGTGTTGAATTAAGAAGCCTCTCGCTGATTAGAATCAGTCTCCACAAAAGGGAGCTTTTTTTTCCAAAAAAAAACACAGAAAAGTTGCTCTTGACCATAAATGTTACTGGAGAAAACATGTTAACCATCAATGTAATGGAATTTTGGACAGATGGTTTGTGTTATTGTAATTTTAATGATTGAAGGCAACATAGTAATATGATCATATTCTATTCAATGGGCAGATGAACCAAGCAGATAACATATGGTAAATAAATGTAAAACTGACAAAATAGCTGTAGTTTAATTTTATGACAGAATTGTACTTTATCCCAAATTTTCTTTATTTCTGCAAGTTTCAGGCATCTGAAACCTAAATGATTACATTTTTGATTCATCTCATCTTTGTAAGCCTTAATGATTTCCTGCATTATAAACCTCAGGCCTTCTTGAGGTTTCCATAAAAAGGAAGGCTACATGATTTAAATGTCGATGGATTGGTGCTGTGTGTTGATCAGACCCCATTCTCTAAGTAATTTTAAATTGTCAGGAGCCCTTAAATTATTTCATGTAATGAAATGTACGTATCAGTGCCAGTAAACCATGATTGGACATAACGTTGCCACAGAAAAAAAGCATCAAAGCCTCATTATTCTCCTCTATTACCAGATCAACAATGTGCAATGTAGATAAATGTCAACAATACTCATTATCCTATGAATATTGACAGCTTGCATCAAAACTATCCCCTGTGGTTGAAAATGCAGTTGTAAAACATGCGCGTGGTCTGACCCCAGAGGTAATAAGGAGTCACCATGAGGCATAGTGCAACATTGCTAGCTTGATGACATATGATGTGTACCATATGCATACACTCATGCCTAGCCACAGGGTCTGTCACAGCTATATTTCTGTCCATCTTAGAATCACCCTGATCAATCCAACAAAGTAATCCAGTCTGTCAGACTGCAGCATCATTCCAGATAGCATGCAAGAGTGACTCATTGAAAATCCATCACAAAATTATATTGTGCTACCAGTGAGCTCACCGACCTGATTATTGTTGGATTCATCACATTTCAGCATGCCCTGTGCATACAAATCTTCCCTTTTCAGATTGCATTTCTGTTTAGCACTGGGGTGAAGAATGAGGTAGCCATTCAGTCATTCGAGAAGACAATCAAAAATTGCTGCTGAAACCATGTTCAAACAAGTCAGGCAAAACGTAAAAATTCGATTTAATACCAAAAACAAATTTTCCTATGCTTTAAATGGCACGAGCAAGGGCGAGAAAATTAAGGAAATACAGCAAGAATTTTTTAAAAATTCTCAATGAGAAAACAAGTTTCTAATTTTGCATTTGGGAAGTAAATAGGGAGATCTGAATTGTGTGGTGACGATCTTAGAGTCATAAAGATGTACAGCACGGAAACAGACCCTTCAGTCCAACCTGTCCATGCCGACCAGATATCCCAACCCAATCTAGTCCCACCTGCCAGCACCCGGCCTATATCCTTCCAAACCCTTCCTATTCATATACCCATCCAAATGCCTCTTAAATGTTGCAATTGTACCAGTCTCCACCACATCCTCTGGCAGCTCATTCCATACACATACCACCCTCTGCGTGGAAAAGTTGTCCCTTAGGTCTCTTTTATATCTTTCCCCTCTCACCCTAAAACTATGCCCTCTAGTTCTGGACTCCCCAACCCCAGGAAAAAGACTTTGCCTATTTATCCTATCCATGCCCCTCAATTTTGTAAACCTCTATAAGGTCACCCCTCAGCCTCAGACACTCCAGGGAAAACAGCCCCAGCTTGTTCAGCCTCTCCCTATAGCTCAAATCCTCCAACCCCAGCAACATCCTTGTAAATCTTTTCTGAACCCTTTCAAGTTTCACAACATCTTTCTGATAGGAAGGAGACCAGAATTGCACGCAATATTCCAACAGTGGCCTAACCAATGTCCTGTACAGCTGCAATATGACCTTTCAACTCCTGTACTCAATACTCTGACCAATTAAAGAAAGCATACCAAACACCTTCATTACCCTATCTACCTGTGATTAAAATGGGGAAAATTAACCTTCTTCCAAGGCAGCTGAACAAAAATAGGGTAAGCACAAAATATTATCAGGAACACACAGTCACTAACACACAACACTGAAAATTTAACCCTTGCCATCTTTACACCAAACTTAAATGCACAATACGGAAACTAAATTACTGCCACTGCAGGGAGAATAGGCAGAGTAAATTACTGCTTTTCTCATCAGAACTGGTTGCTTCAATTTCCATGGGCGACCCTGCCAGGGGCAATTAATCATGCATCCACTGATTATAATGCCATCCATCTGCCATTCAATTGAAGGGTCCTTTTTTCAGCATCCATTAAGAATGTTTGATGTCATAAGTTTCAATCATGACTGCTATATACTTCGCATTAACTGCACTCCCCTACCCCCACCCAAGTCATGTTAGATATACAAAGCTACACAGGCACATGAGAAAAAAAAAGGCTCACTTAGCTTTGTAATTTTTGCATCACTTTTCATATCTGACAGTGGAACACATCACAGAGCTGCCACATTCTCACAACGGAGTATGTGAAAGGGTGACTTTAGTGAGAGAGTACCACCATTTTTTATTCACTCATGGAGACATGGGCATTGCTGGCTCAGCCAGCATTTATTGTCTGCCTCTAATAAACATGTGGCAAAAAGATTGGTGTGGGAAAGAGGGATTCTATTTCGTGGGACATTGGCATCAGTTTTTGAACCGGAAGGATCTGTACCAATGGGACGGTCTCCACCTGAACCGATCTGGAACCAGTGTTCTGGCAAAAAGGAGAAATAGGGTGGTCATTAGAACTTTAAACTTGTTAGTCGGAGTGGGGGGAGGGGTTGGGGAGGGAAAGGCAACAGGGAGTATGGAGTCAGATAGATAAGCAGCAGGTTAGCATGTGAGCAGGGTTTAAGTTCGAGGCAAGCTAGGAATTAAGCAAGAAGGAAGGATAACTTAGGACGTATTACTAGAGATGTTGGAAATCATGAGGATAAGAAAATTAGCATTAAAGGTGCTTTACCGGAATGTCCATAGTATTCGTAACAAAGTAGATAAATCAACAGCACAAATCATCATGAATGATTATGATACGGTAGACATCACAGAGACATGGTTGCAGGGGGTTCAGGGCTGGCAGTTAAACATTTAGGGATTTACAACTTATCGAAAAGATAGGGCAGAGTGGGCAGGGTTGCAGGGTTAGTTAAGAATGAGATTAAATCTATGGCACTGAATGACATAGGGTCAGATGACGTGGAGTCTGTGTGGGTGGAGTGGAGGAACCACAAAAGGCAAAAAAACCATAATGGGAGTTCTGTACAGACCTCCTAACAGTGATTAGGACCAGGGACGCAAGATGTACCAGGAAATAGATAGGACATGTCAGGAAGGCAAGGTCACAGTGATCATGGGGGGACTTCAATATGCAGGTGGACTGGGTGAATAATGTTGCAGGTGGATCCAAAGAAAGGGAATTCATGGAATGCTTACAGGATGGTTTTTTGGAACAGCTTGTGATGGAGCCCACAAGGGAGCAGGCTATTCTGGACTTCGTTCTATGTAATGAGCCAGACTTTATAAAAGATCTTAAAGTAAGGGAACACTTAGGAGACAGCAATCATAATACGGTAGAGTTCAGTCTGCAGTTTGAAAGAGAGAAGACAAAATCGGATATAATGGTGTTACAGTTAAATAAAGGTAATTTCAGGGGCATGAGAAAATCGACTGGAAGCAGAGCCTAGTGGGGAAGACAGTAGAGCAACAATGGCAGGAGTTTCTGGGTGTAATTGAGGACAAAAGTACGGAGGTACATCTCAAAGAAAAGAGATTATCCGGGGAGGGGTTAGACAGTCATGGCTGACAAAGGAAGTCAGGAAATGTATCAAAGAAAAAGAGAGAGCCTATAAAGTGACCAAGAGCACTGGGATATCAGAAGATTGGGAAGACTACAAAAACAAACAAACAAACAAACAAACAAGAGGTTAAAGAGAGAGAAATAAGGAAGGAGAGGATCAAATATGAAGGTAAGCTAGCCAGTAATATTAGAAATGATAGCAAAAGTTTCTTTCAATACATAAGAAACAAACGAGAGGCAAAAGTAGAAATTGGGCCGCTCCAAATTGATGGTAGAAAGCTAGTTCTGCGAGATAAGGAAATAGCTGAAGAACTTAATAAGTACTTTGTGTTAGCCTTCACAGTGGAAGACATGAGTAATATCCCAACAATTAAGGACAGTCAGAGGGCAGAGTGGAGTATGGTAGTCATTACAAAAGAGAAAGTGCTAGAAAAGCTAAAAGGTCTAAAATTCTATAAATCTCCTGGCCCCGATGGGCTACATCCTAGAGTTGAGAGAGAGGTGGCTGAGGAAATAGTGGAGGCACTGACTGTGATCTTTCAGAAATCACTGGAGTCAGGGGATGTCCGATGATTGGAAAATCACTGTTGTAACCCCCTTGTTCAAGAAAGGATCAAGACAGAAGATGGAAAATTATAGACCAATTAGCCTTACTGCAGCTGTAGTTAAATTCTAGAATCCATCATTAAGGATGAGATTTCTAAATTCTTGGAAGTACGGGGTTAGATTAGAACAAGTCAGCATTTATTTAGTATGGGGAGGTCATGCCTGACAAACCTGTTAGAATTCTTTGAAGAGGTAACAAGTTGGTTAGACCAGGGAAACCCAGTGGATGTTATCTATCTAGACTTTCATAAGGCCTTTGAAAAGGTGTCTCATGGGAGGCTGCTGAGCAAGGTGAGGGCCCATGGTGTTAGAGGTGAGCTACTGGCATGGATTGGGATTGGCTGTCTGACAGAAGGCAGAAAGTTAGGATAAAAGGTTCTTTTTCAGAATGGCAGCTGGTGACAAGTGGTGTCCCGCAGCGTTCAGTGTTGGGGCCGCAGCTGTTCACTTTATATAATAACGATCTGGATAAAGGGACTAGGGGCATTCTGGCGAAGTTCGCCGATGATACGAAGTTAGGTGGACAGGCAGGTAGTACTGAGGTGGTGGGGAGGCTGCAGAAAGATTTAGGCAGTTTAGGAGAGTGGTCCAGGAAACGGCTGATGAAATTCAACGTGAACAAGTGTGAAGTCTTGCACTTTGGAAAAAAATATACAGGCATGGACTGTTTTTTTTAAAAACAGTGAGAAAATTCATAGAGCCAAAGTACAAAGAGATCTGGGAGTGCTAGTTCAGGATTCTCTAAAGGTTGATTCGCAGGCTAAGTCCATGATTAAGAAAGCAAATGTAATGTTGTCATTTATCTCAAGAGGGTTGGAATATAAAAGTAGCGATGTGCTTCTGAGACTTTACAAAGTCTAGTTAGGCACTATTTAAAATGTTGTGTCCGATTTTGAGCCCCACATCTCAGGGAGGACACAATGGCACGGGAGTTTGTCCAGCAGAGATTCACACACATAATCCCTGGAATGGTAGGCTTAACATTTGATGAATGGCTGAGGATCCTGGGATTGTATTCATTAGAGTTTAGAAGGTTGAGGGGAGATCTAACAGAAACTTACAAGATAATACATGGCTTAGAAAGGGTGGACGCTGGGAAGTTGTTTCCGTCAGGCAGGGAGGCTAGGACCCGTGGGCACAGCCTTAAAATTAGAGGGGGTCAATTTAGAACAGAAATCAGGAGACATTTCTTCAGCCTGCCATGGAGTGCAGTGGAGGCCGGGACGTTGGGTGTCTTCAAGGCAGAGATTGATAAATTCTTGATCTCGCAAGGAATTAAGGGCTATGGGGAAAATGCAGGTAAGTGGAACTGAAATGCCCATCAGCCATGATTAAATGGCAGAGTGGACTCGATGGGCTGAATGGCCTTGCTTCCACTCCTGTGTCTTATGGTCTTATGGATACTGAACACCAATTGATACAGCAACAGAGTGCAGGTCTGAGCACATATCTGAATGTGCTGAACCCAAGTCTCCATGGCAGTAGCCAGCCTGTCCATAGAGATACAGCTGGGGCC
Organism: Chiloscyllium punctatum; assembly: GCF_047496795.1. Taxonomy (NCBI): domain Eukaryota; kingdom Metazoa; phylum Chordata; class Chondrichthyes; order Orectolobiformes; family Hemiscylliidae; genus Chiloscyllium; species Chiloscyllium punctatum. The sequence continues at coordinate 18,829,142 of NC_092752.1, read as the reverse complement.
AGCATGGTACTTATAATGTTGGTGGACGCATCCATCCAATGATCCCCATTACTGATTGCCTGATAAACCTGCTAGCTAACCCTAAGCCTCTCTGCACATTTGACAGTCACTAATGGCAGAGTCCATAGAATAACCTGCTTGGAGCTGCATAGGTGCCTGACTTCCAAATGTCCTCTTGCTGAAGAGAGCGGGGCATTTCTATCTTGACCAGCTGCAAAGATAAGTCAGTGCCATGCTCACCAGATTGTGCTCCTGAGGCTAATCTAGAGATAGAACCCACCAAGGTGAGTCTCCAAAGGATGCAGGTGAAACCCATGCCAGTACATCCATCAAGGGGCCTCCTCAGAGGCTCAGCTGAGCATATACAGTACTGGCTTCTTTCTCACTATAGCTTGCTGGTTCATTACAAATTGCACAGGAGAGGGAATTGGGTGTGAAGAAAAGGGAGAAAAGCTTGTTCAAGATAAGAATGAGTTGTACCAGTATTAGTGGAAGAGCGGTGCAGAATAGCATGATGAAGCTCACTCAGTTGTTTATCCACAGAAGTCTGTACTCCTACATGAATGTTCACCCTCTTCTCTGGCCAACCCCAGCATTCTGTCCTCACACCGGACATCCACCAATCCAACATTGCTCTTGGCCTTCTCTGGGGAATTAATATTCTGGAAGCAGATGGGATAGTAGATGGTGGCGACGCGGGGAAACAGGTGAAGAAGTGCCCCCAGACTGGAGTAGGAAGTGTAGAGAGCAGAGAATGTTAATGGTTTGGCAGAATGATGCCGGTGAGAGCTAGTGAGTAGACATGTTGTATACCATATTGAATAGTTGCAGTCCATGAGTCTTGGTGAGTAGCAATAGCAGAGCTGGAAGAAGAAGTGTGGGCCTGAGAATGAGCGATGTAGAGAGAAAATGGTCAGTTAGCTTGGATGACTGGTTTACCATATAGGATTATGCCCAATGCGGGTTTAATTCCCATACCAGCTGAGCTCACAATGAAGGTGCTGTATTCTCAGCCTTGCCCCTTGCCTGAGGTAAGGTGATCCTCAACTTAAACTCTACAGCCCTCTGGGGCTTACCCTGTGGCTTCTTTTCTGCAAGGCTGTGCATTATATTGGAGCCTGGATACCAACCACACTGACCCAAGCTGCTCTCTGTCCAGGCTGGCTCCACCTAGTGGCATGGTCTCCTTTGGAAGTTTGGAGGGAGGAAACTGCCCTTTCCACAGCCACCCCCAGGTCTCCATTGGAAAGACAGGACACCAGCTTCCCTTACTGGGCCACACTTTCGTCAACGATGAGAGTATAACAGCGTGCAGTGGTTTCTGGCTTGCGGCATCTGATGTGCCATGGAGTGAACAATTCAGAGATCCAAGAGTGACAAGCACTTCTCCATTCTAGCTGCACAAGCCAGGTGGGAGAGGTCAACTATATTACATATGAGCTGAAGAGGGTAAAGTTGACATGGGCTCTGTCAGACAGCCCACCATGAATTTCAGCAAAATGTAAAAAGGAGTAAACTCAGCCCAAGGAAAAAAAAATGAAATAGCAATAAGATGTATATGAAAATTTGAGTTCACCTTGCTCACTTTCAATATGGAATATTCTAAACAAATCTGCCATCCTTACCTGGTCTGGCCGACATGTGACTCCAGATCCACAGCAATGTGGTTGGCTTTTAACTACCTTCTGGACAGTTAGGGATAGGCAATAAAAGCTGGTCTAGTCAGAGATTCCCACATCCCATAAGTGAATAGATTTTTAAAATTCCAATTTGGAAATATAACGCACACAAAATACTGTTTCCCTACAGTATGGAAACAGGCCCTTCGGCCCAACAAGTCCACATTGACCCTTTGAAGAGTGACCCACCCCTCGTATTTAACCCTGACTAATGCACCTCAAACTATGGGAAATTTAGCACAGCCAATTTACTTTACCTGCACATTTTTGGATTGTAGGAAGAAACCCACACAGACACAGAAAGAATGTACAAACTCCACACAGATAGTTGCCAGAGGCTGGAATCAAACCCATGTCCCTGGTGCTGTAAGGCAGCAGTGCTAACCACTGAGCCACCATGCTGCCCTGTTCTAGAAGCTTACTTTGTTCCAAATGTCAGATCTGGTTGCAATAAAGCAAACTAAAATTCAGTGTGGGTATTTATTTATTTGGCTGTATTTAAAATGCACATCATAACACATTTGTCTCAAAAATTCATGTTTCACATTGTAAAAATCACAACTCAAAATATATTAATGAAACACATGACTGTAGAAATTACGAGGTTCGTTTAAGAAATATAATGCCTTGCAAAAATTAGATATTTTTCACTCTGGTCAGAGTGACTAGCTGAATTAATTAGCAACTCCTATCTGAGCATTTAACACCACATTGTGGTAACAGAGTACACGCTCATCAGCTGAGATCTGACATGAATGTACAGTAAACTTTTATTTGGCCCTCTATGAACCAGAATTTTCTAGTAACCAGAACTTATGACAGTTCCTTTTTTTTGGAAAAAGCCAGGCACAATCAACATTCAGATAATGCATTCATTCCTTAAAGTAATAACAAAATGGTGTAGACTATAAATCTGCAGAAGATATTCTTAGACTTTAATTTGATTCACTATATTATCAGGTAGATTTTGATTATTCTCTTAGAACAAAGATACATCGCTCAGAGCAACTGTGAATAAAATTGACAGCTCAATCTTTTTTGTGAGAAAAAGCCATTCAGAAGGTCGAGGAGTCAGTTGTGGTGTCAGCCTCGTCTTTAGTTGTGGGGTTTGTACAGTCATGCCCTGCTTTACCAGATCTCCTTGACTACTGAAATACTTTCCCTCTCTGTTCAACCCTTTAAAAGACTATTTGTGCCCAGAGAGATGTAATGCCCTGTTAAATCATTTTTTCATTATCCAGCACCACCTGGGCATGCCAGATAACACAGACTTTACATCCTCGGGTAGTACAGATCCTGTTCCCATGGCAAACCTCCGATCGAATGTTAAGCAATCTGCTCGAGAAAACATTTTGTCACATCTACTGATAGTTTAAAGTTTCTTTTCACGTTAGCAAAATATAAACTGTCCACGATTTTAAGTCACACAAATTTTATGCTCAGACCTGAATGATCAGATTATTCAAATTGATGACCTTTGAATTAAGAGGAGACTGTATTTTAATTTCAAAATCAGGGGAATAGTGAAATACATGAACAGATGCCAACATTTGTATGAATTTTTTAACACAAAGAATTGACGAACTGCTATAAATGATTCACACAGGAATTCACCCCTGATAATTATTCACAGAGGAATTCACCCCCCATGCAGTCACTAGACTTGGTTGTCTGATACTTCACAGTCAGTTTGGAGGAGCTTTCAACAATGTGCTTTCCATCTGGAGATGAGGACTGTACACCACTAATATACTATGAAACAAAATTGCAAGCAAGGTAGAGACACCCTGTTCCCACTAAAGACATGTTGTAGTGTGGCTTGGCCAAGTATCAAAGCACAGTTGGACTTCCCCTTCTGTCTCGCAGTGTGGCACCAAACAACAGACTTTCAACAACTTGTCTAAGATTCACTGTAAAATTTACAATCATTTGCCATCAGAGTTTATTAATCAAAGTTGTTAACATAGTTTTCTTATCACTGAATGGAATCAGTGCAGCATCTGATGTGATCAAGACATGCATAAACCTACAATGGAAGCATCTGACCAAATTCTTATTCAGAAAGTGACTGCTATTCTTCTGGCTTTCCCACTAATACTTGCAATGCAAAACAATACAAAGATAATTCCACTGGGCTTGAATGGCACCAAATAGGTCCCCAGTTGCAAAATCTTGAGGAATTAAATCAAAATATAAAACTTTTATATTCAGTTGTAAATTGAATATGACACACATTCAGGTTAAAATGGACCTCACTGACTAGCCTGTTGTTCTCTATAGTATAAATCAGTCCAGCGTTCATATCTTGCTCCCAATTTGCTAAAACACTTTTGAACTCCTCCGAATACAAATAAAGCTAATGGTTAATTCCTTGCATCTCCAACCTTTCTGTCTATATTTTAAATCAATATTATATAGGCTTTGCAGCGTAGTGGGTAACATCATCATTATCTTGGAGCAGAGTGCTCCAACTTCAAGAAACATTTCAGAACAGCTTGACCTTGTAAGAAATATCCAAGACATGGTTTAATGTTCCCAATTAGCCTTGGGAATCCTAGCACCACCTCCACACTAGACCCCAGTGGAAAAGCAAAGATAGTGTGCAAAAATAAAAATCAATACGACCACGAATAACCTTCTCTGAATCTTCTCCATGTTCCAATCAGACCTGCTGACAAGTTCATCCTCCTCCTGACATCCTCAACATTTGAACATCACACACACACACACGTAAAATCCTTTATCACAAGGATTTTAAACCCAGTGCACAGTCAGCAACATCTTAAAATTTTCTTTTTCTCAATGTGACAGATGTAATGGTTAACAGCCAGTGCAAAAATCTTATCAGGGCCCGACTGACGTGGGTACTTGTGAAAGAATCAGATGAGAAGTCTGGTGAGGCCTTTCTCCAGATCACAACAAACCCCCAACATCTTTTAATCATTAGCCAAGCAGCAAGGAAATATTCTTGCCAGGCAGGGCAATTTGCCCATTAAGTGGGGGTTTATAGTATAAGAAAGGCCTCATTAATGCCACAACATACCCAACTAAATGTTCAGTTACTTATCTTACCAAACAGGCCAAAACAAGCTAGCCATATAAAAATCTCAGCAAGAAACGCAGAGCGGGTACCTAGGGTCCTCAGCTTGCTGCAGTGAGCCTCCATATGACTCAGCACTAAAAACTGTCTCAGACATGATCAGTGCAATGTTCCCTGTGTATGTATGCAATCCCTCCAAGGTTCTGCCCACTGTGAGCATTGACTTGTGGTTCCGGAATTCATTGCTGCACACAGAACCTGAAGGCCTGCAGAGTTACTAACCAGGGAAGGAAAAATAATTAAAAAGAACAATTCACAGACAGTGGCTTCCAATATTTGCCAAGCCCTCAGGACTCTTAGGTCCACCCATGGGTGAGAGTTAGGAAGAACATGCTTGCATTGCAGGGTACACAGGCAACTGGTATTAAAAGGCTGCTGCAGGGATGTGTCGTGGACAGGGACAGGCATAAATGCTATCGGCACTCACACTGACAATACACTCCCCTCCCCTCCATCATGGTTATCAGTTGGGTGGCAAAATGGTACACAGACATCAGTCTAACACCTGCTGACTGTGCTAGCTGCCTGCATGGCAATCACACTGGTCCATTTTGTTTCTTGATGAGCTCAATGCTGCAGCATGGACAGTCGGATATGGGAACATATCTGGCTTCCCCCAGGTGCAAGGTGCAATTGGCTGCACAGACGTGGGATTGAGAGGACACTGACAGTAGAATTCAACAACAGGAAGGTGCTCCATTCCGTTCATGTTTAAGTGATCAGTGATCACTATTTACCTCTTCCTGGAGGGGTCTGCCAACTACCCTGGCAGCAACCACAATTCCTACAGCCTGAAGTACCCTCAGGTACATTCGAGGGTCCAGAAGCCTTACAAGACTGGTTACTGGAAACAAAGGTTACCCTCCATGACCATAGCTGATGCCATCATTGTACAAACCTCTGACTGATGAGCAATGCAGGTACAATGCTGTCCATGTTTCAAATGGGGCTGTGGCAGAGTAAATAATGGGGCTGCTAAAGATGCGGTCCCGCTGCATGAACCACTTTACTGTGGTTATAGTCTGGACAGAACACGCCTCATCATCCCCCTGTGCTGTGCTCTGTATGATTGGAGAAGACAACAAGGTGGTGGTGTGCTGGATGCTAAGAAACAAGGAACAGGAACAATTGCTGGAGGAAGTTGAGGATTTTGGCGAGGTGGAAGCTCTCTCTGAACAGGACAGAGCTCAGTTGTACAAGCCACACAGGGCCTGACTGACACCTGCTTCAGGTAGCTGAAAGCTGGCTGCATCATGATGAAGGGCTTTTGCCCAAAACGTCGATTTCGCTGCTCATTGGATGCTGCCTGAACTGCTGTGCTCTTCCAGCACCACTAATCCTGCATCATGAAACATTCAACCACCATTGTTCAAGATGCCAAAGATTAGCTTGCATTGGAGGGTCAAATCATAATCTCCATACATTGTGATTTTGTTCACTTTTGATGGCTACAAATAAAAGCTCACATTTGCAATTGTCTGATTGCTTGATTCCATGTGATGTTCCTCGACTGCAACATGACAAGATGCAGGTGTCCAGTGGACATTGAGGCAGGATGTTAGTCACGTAGAGAGTGTGTGTAGATGGGATGTAGCTAAGGACAGATAAATAGTGAGACCTTGTGTATAAAAAGAGAGTATGGTGAGATAATAGGGTTGTATGTGCAAGGGAGTGTCAGCCATGGCAGCTGTGTCCATGACCAGCTATGTCATTGTCAGGTGAGATGCAATGCCAGATTACCAACATTTGTCCTGGTGCCCTGCAGCCTTTTCAGGAAATGGGTACAGTGGATACCAGTCTTTCAGCAGGAATGCAGTGACTGGCAAATTGTTCAGGAGAATGGCACATGGCAAGATGGGGTTGCAACAAGGGGAGAGTTGGTGATAGCTTACGAAATTTGCCAAAGTTTCATCTCACTAGGCCTTGCAAGCAAGTAGCCATTCATAAAAAACAAATGCGATGCAACTTGCAATTAGCAAAAAATAATTCACAAGCTCAGCCAAGTTGGCCCAAGTTATTTGAACTAAAAACAATGAGAAATCAACAGATTTCCAAAGCTCAAGGCCTACGTCACAGGACTGATGGTAATGTCACTAACAATAAAGTACCATGTTCGAAGTCGAGGTGGAGTATGCAGGGGTCGCAATGTTGTAGGGCTAGGGGATGTCATAGATGGGAAGGTTCAAATTTATTGAAACAAGGATAAGAATTTTTAAAATCAAGACATTACTGAACTGTGAGCAATATAGTTCAGGGAGGGTAGATAAATGAAACAACAACAACAATGTACGGCTATAGGAGGTTGATTCATTCTCATTCTACTAACAGTGTACAATTCTAAAACAGGACACATCACAGACTTAACAACTAACGCACATACACATTAAAACCCTTCAGTGCTGGAATCGAGAGTAGATTAACTAGAATGACTCAAATAGAGAGTTTAACCACCAGCGCCCAACAAGGTCGGAACATGGTGATATAGACTCTCAGTCGAATGGCCTCTTCTAAACTGTATGATTCTCTGTGAGTGGTAAACATTACGCTGTCAAAAACAGGTGGTCGAACACAGGGAGAGCCAACTGTAGGGTTGGGTGGGTCCTAGATTTGCACTGGGGACCCATAAAAGGAGGCATTTCATTGGGCAGCAGCCTGTAGGATCTAATCAGTCAGGGTGAATGCAGAGCACGGATCTCTCCAGCCACCCGCTGAATCCGAATGGTGATAGGAGGAGGCACTTAAGTGGGCAATTAATTGACCAAACAAGGGTCTCAAATCAGGTCACAGACATGTAGCACACCCTCCACTCACAGGTGACAGATATACTGCAATTGGGGAGGAGTCTTATTTTACAGGTCCATCCATCTGTTCTCCTGCACAAGGATGGCTCAAAGTTCATTTCCACTTGCTAGTTAACAGCAACCTTCCTGTTTCTGGGGGTTAAGATTCAGCCTTATGGATGTAAAAATAATGAATCTTGTCTCTCAAACAATAGCAAAATAAGTTAGTTCACATAGCAATAGAGTGTATTCCATACATTTTGAGAAGGTATATCATAATCTAAGTCTGGCATTTTTTCAGTACTCTAGGAGTGCTAAATTTCAGATGCAGTCTTCCAGATGAAACCCTAAACCAAGGCCGTGATTATCCATTCAGATGAATGTTGAATTCAGCCAAATCAAACTTGGTAGTTTTGGATTTCGACAGAGCTGGATTTGAGAGTGTGGCAAAGGACTTGAATTAGCTTCACTGCTTAACCTTATACAAAGCAGGATATTGCCATGCTAAGGTGGAAAGGAAGCCACAAGAAAGGCAAATCACTGCATAAACCTAAAAAGTGGGTAACTATACAAGAACAAACCAGAATTAATCAATCACAGAAAATGACTCAGGGGAGAACAGGCATAAATGTAAAACTCCTATAAGCGCATTAAATTTGATAGGCACAAAATCACTATAGAAGAGAAAAAAAAATGACAGCTGCAACAGCAGAATTACTTTAGCTCTGTTGGAAGTCCAAGGGTCATTAACAAATCATACTGAGCTATTAAAGAATTCCTCACTATTAAATTCAGGTGGACTCCCAAGATATGGCAGACAAGTTAAATTGCTACGTTGAGTGAGTCTTCATTACAATACACAACGCGCAATTATCAACCATACAGCAGACTGTTAACTGCAAAAAATGGAGTTCTACAAATGCAGGTCAATACTGAAATAACTCCAGAGGCTGGTATCCCATCACCAAGTCACTCTTTATTTACATGTGGAGTCTATGACACTGATCCAACTTCCTCAGAGCCAGCTCTCAGAGCGAACAGAATCTCTGACGTTCCAGTTTTAAAATATGTCAGCTAGGGCCCCCAAACTGACCAGATTAACAGCCCCAATTAGGGATCTCATACTATGAGGTCCACCAGGCCTACCTCGTTACAGTCACTATAAATATCAATTTAAAAATCACACAACACCAGGTTATAGTCCAACAGGTTTAATTGGAAGCACACTAGCTTTCGGAGCGCTGCTCCCAATCATGACTATAAATATCATTTTGCACTGAATAAGGGTGTTTTGAAACAATAAAGCATTCACCCAAAGGTGCACAAAAGAAATTAGAATCATGCTTAATGCACCCCTAGCTTATTGTATATATATTAAATACATGTTCTGACATCATTAAAGATACTCAGTATAACTGCCTGGCTAGAAAGGAGTTATTAAGCTGTGTTGAGCATGCCATGGAAAAGGTCAGGATTTATAAGAGACTTAGTTGAATTTTTCAGCAAGGTATCTGATCAGAGGTTGTGGCCAGTCTTGTTGGTATCACTTAAGTGCATTTACAAAGAGCTTTGACAAGGTGCCATGCAATAGGCTATTTACTAAGCCAAAGTGGGATGAGCAGTTAGGTCTTGGACTGCACAAATTATTTCCAACCTTGTAGGCAGAGGGTTGTTATTAAAGGGTAATGGAGCTATGTTGAAAACAATTGCTGACAGAGTTCCACAGGGATCGGTGTTACAATTATGGAAACTGGCTTTCCTTATTTTCAATAATGACCTGCATGAAGGGACTGGAAGAAACTCTTCGCCAGTTTGCAGAAGATATCAAGATTTGTGTTAAGTGTTGTGAGCATAAAGAAGGAGAAACTGACTACAATTAAATCTTGGTAGTTCAGGAAATCACATCCGTGTTATGTTGCTGGAGGCCATTTGACCATCATGCTTACACAGGTTCATTAAATGAACACCATTACCTCGTGCCAATCATCTACCTTTCGCCCATACTCATGCACATTATCTAAATAATCATCCAATGTCCTCTTGAAGGCCTCAAATGGGCTCCTGTCTGACACATTTATGTTATGTGTAAATGAAGTGTAAATACACATGCACTGACACTGTCTGAATTTGTGCATCATGCCTCTCACAGGAGATCACTGGGTGGGAATCACATTGCGGAGGTTGCATCAAACATCATGGGGAGGCAAGTTCGGCCAGCTATCCTTTTCCTCCAGCAATTTCACACATTTACATATCTGTATGTAAGTGATAAATGCTAAATTTTCAAATCACTAGTTAGAGAGAGTTCACCTATGATCTCATCAATATTCTTCAAATAACACCAGGAAAATTAGGAGTCATTTCCCTCATTGTTGGCTGTAGAATCATGCTGTGCATTAAGTGGGTGTCAAGTTTATCACCAAAACAATTGTATACAGAAAAGATTTATAAGGATGTTGCCAGGGTTGGAGGATTTGAGCTATAGGGGGAAACTGAATGGGATAGGGTTGTTTTCCCTGGAGCTTCAGAGGCTGAGGGGGTGACCTTATAGAGGTTTATAAAATCATGAGGGGCGTGGATAGGATAAATAGACAAAGTCCTTTCCCTGGGGTGGGGGGAGTCCAGAACTAGAGGTCTAGGGTTAGAGGGGAAAGATATAAAAGAGACCTAAGGGGCAACCTTTTCACACAGAGGGTGGTTCATGTACGGAATGAGCTGCCAGAGGAAGTGGTGGAGGCTAGTACGATTACAACATTTAAAAGGCATCTGGATAGGTATAGGAATAGGAAGAGTTTGAAGGGATATGGGCCAAGTGCTGGCAGGTGGGACTAGATTGGGTCAGCATCAACAAGTTGGGCCGAAGGGTCTGTTTCCATGCTGTAGAACTCTATGACTCTAATTGTACTCATATCTTTAAAATGTTGTCATCCTTGTGGATCAAATGAATTGCAAAAAGGATTGACAATGAGTGACCTGGACACTTAGTCAGCAGAAATGGAGAAGGGTCTGAGCAGGTCAATACCAGCAGCATAGTTTCAAAGTGCTGAGCATATCACAAGAGTAAATTTAATTACCTTAGCAGAATTGCTAAGACCAACCTCTTCTTCACATCTCTCAAACTTTGCTTAACACTTAAAGTCTGATTTTAGCAATTTTGCTTACCCTTGCTTCAAAAACCTTTCATTCAGTACTACACTCACATTTACCACCTGCTAGTGTCCTCACAACTACCCCTATCTACATCCCACCCCCAACTTATTCACGTTTTCTGTTTCTTCCTTTCAGTATCCAAGGATGCAATGTTACCTTTCATAAGTTTACAGCTCATTTATTTGACAAGAGCAAGTGAATGCAAGTACAGGAGGAGCTCTCACTTGAAAGTTCATCAATACCAATGCAGGATTTTCTTCACTGGAAACGGAGAACATCCTTATCCAGCGGAGAACATCCTTATCCAGCAGAGAACAGCTTCCCATCTAATGTTCAGAAGCCAATTGTATGGAACGTTATAAAAGCTGGATAGACAAGAGAGTGTAATAAATTGCATTTAGGTCTTTATCCAAGTAATATAATACATTTTCTTGAACTATTTCAGCAGAGTGTTGCTATAGCAATTGGCACAGTATTGTTTTGTATGTGGAAGGAAGCAAAGCTGTTGAACATGACTGCTAATATAAAGGGAATATAAACTGTGTGTTTTTCCATAAGCAAATTCAAGCAGTGTCGATCATTTAAAGAAAGTGTATAAGGGACTAGAAACCGGTAAGGTACTGTGGGATGATCAATAGTCATGAAGTTTTCTCCAGCATCAGGAACCTTCATCAGCAGTGGTGGCATCATAGAACCATGGAGTCATACAGCACGGAAACAGACTTCAGTCCAACCAGTCCATGCTGACCATAATCCCAAAATAAACTAGTCCCAATGCCTGCCCTTGGCCCGTATCCCTCCAAACATTTCTTATTCAGGTACTTATCTAAATACTTTTTCAATGTTGTAACTGTACTCACACCCACTACTTTCCCTGGAAGTCAATTCCACACAGGGACCACAGTGTTAAATACAAAACCTTTCTCCTCTCACCTTGAAAATAGCATCATCATGATGTAATTATACAGTGCGTTTGATAGAAATGTTATAAATAGAATTTGATAAATAAGGAAATATTAGAGCAGATGAACAAATGTTTCGTCAAAGAGATACTGTTAAGAAGCATTTTAGAGATGGAAAAAAAAGGAAGCAGAGAATTTTAGACAGTGTGTTCCAGAACTAAAGGGCATAAGAAGAGAGCGAAACTCAAACAAAGAAACCATATCATTTTCAATAATCACAATGTAAGTAGTGTTAAAGGTCATGCTGGGGCCCAGGAGGGCTGCAAAATTGGCAAACAAGTACTGGAGAATTTTAAAAACCCTCCTCCTACATGGCACCCTGACCAGACAGACCAGGCAAGATAACGTGGCTGATTCACCTGCTTCTGACAGTAATTCAAGCACAGGTTATGACAGTCTTAACAGCATTACAACAGTGAATTACTCCAAATGTACTTGGGTGTAGAGCGCAAAAGGATACTCTTCAGTTCTGAAAGGCACCTAGTCTTTCAAAGTGTGTATACATAAACGTCAACTATTTCCAAGAAACAGATCTAACATTTTAAAATGGTTAAATTTCAATGATTTTATCCATTTTTTTCTGATCAATTAACCCATGTTCAATGGAATTGTGCACTACACAATAAAACCAGAAATTAATGTGAATTTAGAAAGCATTTGCTAAAAAAACTTGACATAATTGTTGCAATTGTTCTACTTCACTGTAGACAAATAAAAATAGGGCTACAATTTAAACAGAAAAGCAAACAGCAAAAATGCACCTTTCATTTCCTGAGGGCATCCCAAAGCATTGCCTGCAATTCATTGATTGGGAAATGTAAGCAATTGCAGAAGTCAATTTATGCATAGCAAACATCCATATGTAGAAGCTAGACAGATGATCAGTTTAGTGATGTTAAGGTTGAGATTGAGTGAGAAATATCAAACAGGATAATTCACCTCCTAATGGAAAAATCAGACAGTAGTCATTGCACTGAAGGGCTAGTACAGATTATCTAATTCTCTAGAAAGGGATTTGAACCTCTTAACCTTCTTCTACAAAAGGTGAGAATGTTATTGAACCGAAGTTTCACTTACTAGGAATGTCAACTTTATATAAGCTGTGCATCACTAGTGCAGAATCTACAAGACGACCCATCTCTACCTATTGTGGAAATTGGTGCAATTCAACTACGGAACATTTTGGGCATTGAACATTTTACAAATTGTATAAACATTTTATAAATCACAAAATCCAGCCTCTCTCAAACCAGGTGTGATGAAGAAACTTGAATTTTCAAGTAATAGCAATCATATTAAATTGAAGTCTCAACTTTAACAATCATTTAGGAACTCCTGAAAAGTGATGCATCTTTCATGCCATCTGAGCCAATGTGACAGTGGCATAAATCCTAGGCATCTGAAAGGTGGTGTTTCATGCTGATTTCACACAAATACAGGGTTCACATTGGTTATTACCAGAACTAGCCTCCATTTTTCACATTCTTGCCAATACAAAATTTGTAATGGATGTGAGAACAGATGGAAACAAATTGCTCGAGTGGAGCAGCTAAAAAGCAGGCCTTTCAAACACAGGATGCAAGAAGTTTTTAATTGCCTTCTTCATTAACGTAATTGCAGTTCCAAGTAAACAGTCTTTAAGATAAGACCATCAATGCGATTCATTTGCAGAGTAACAATAACAGAGCATTTTAAAGACCATATACCGCCGCTAACAAAGGCCAATTGACATAGGCTTAAACAAGCACAGAAATTAAATTTCAGTTCACAGATATATTTAACTTGCTATTCCTGTTGAATCCCAGGAGATTCTCATTTGGTATTTAGGTCATTCTGATATACAGGAAAGTCACTGTTCAGACAGCTGAATCTTTTTCTCCAAGTTCATAGCAAGTTAGAAGGCTACATCTGGAATGAAGGGCTAGGGAGGAGGTACAGTGTATCTGACATTTCCAATACTTGTTCATTGCCTTTTTCCAAGGTGACTTCAACTGTCAGGACTGAATAGCATACCACCAACTGGCCTCCAGGAAAGAGGCCACTATCAGCATTCAGGGAAGTTTGGAAATAAAGGGTGCCCAATGAATTAGACAAATCCATTTCCCTCAGGGAAAGTTGCAGGGCCACTTGAGCTTCATGATTCCCTTCACATGCACTCAACAGTAAAGTGTGCCCGCTGAGCGTGGACTTAAAATGCCTCTGGAGCCCCAGTGCTGTCAAGAGGAAGAACACAGCCTTTGAATCTGCATCATAACATTGGTAGAAGCACTTTATTCTCCACAAGAATGTACTACATGATTCAGGGGGCTGTTGGGAATTTGGGCTGAGAGTTTAGTCATGTGTCCAGATGCAGTCCATCCAGATCGAAAGGGCAGGAATCTAGGTAGTTTTCTAACATGAACAATAATCCAGGGCAGTTAAATACCTACCTGATGGGTTTTACAAGTGAGAAAGGTGGATGTCTTACTGCTAAATTTCCTCAGAGACGGTGAACGGGTTGGAAAGTTGAGAGAAGCTGATCCACATCTGACAGATAAGTGCAGTTTGAATGCAGAACACTTTTATACAAGGATTTACGCAGGGTTCTCCATAATTGCATTTCATACATAATTATTAATACTAATCAGACCAGGTCATGCTATCTTTCGCCACACTGATTATCTGCAGAACGCATTATTATTACCCTGTAAATGTAAGGAGTGATTCATAGGTAAAGACACATCTTGCAGAAAGTTATGTTCAGAAAATTACATGCCATAGTGCTCAATCTACTGTCCATTAACTAAAGATAACTAGGGCCTGGATAGTATCCAATCCAGTATTGCAGACGATCTAACAATAATCTTCTCCCTATTAGGGAATCATTCCCATGGATTAAATATATACATTTTTCTGTGCAATTTAATAAAGGTGAGAGAAGGAAACAAGATAATTCTAAAGCAGTTCGCCAAATGTTTGTTGTCAGAAAATTGTTAGAATCTGTATGTCAGGATAAAGTGGTTGAACACCATCAAAATTCTTAATTAATATTCTATGCTGGCTCTCTAAAGTGCAAGTCATTGACAAACTTGATAAAAACTACAAAGTGATATTAATAGATTGAGTGAATGGACAAAACAATGCTAAATGGGTTTCAATGTAGCCAGTGTAAGGCCATCCACTTTAGGCCAAAAATGGATACAAATGAATACTTTCTGAACTGTGACAATCCACAAACAGTGGAGGTCCCAAGAGAGTTAGGGATCCAGATGCACAGGTCATTAAAACACAATGAACAAATTAAAAAATATTGTAAGAAACCAACAAACGGCTGGGCCTTTGTATCTAAAAGACTAGCCTGAATAGGAATAATTCTCAGATATTAACATACCCCCTTCCTGTAGCTTGTCTGCGCTTTTTTGTTATTCCTGAAAATTCACTCATTTCGCTATGTCTAATGTTCCACCAAATTTTGATGCCTATGGACTGAAATGGAGAACAGGTAACAAAAGGTGGCTCCGAAGATTAGGTCAATTTCATTGATCAAAGACATTTACCTTGAACCTCTCCGAAACCCCATCAGTGAAGCTGATGGTAAATTCAGCAATTTTCGGTGCTTGAAACTTGCCTTTCTTTTGACTTGGCTGATATTCCGCCCGTGTTTTAACTATAACCTGCAAGGAAGAGAAAATAAATCAGCCTGGCATGGTTATGTGTTCTGCTAAAGTAAGCGCATATCAGCTAAAATAACTAAAGCACTTTCTAGTTCCCATAGGACAAAGCTATTCAAATAAACTGCCTGAATATATACAATGTCAATTCCACTATACTGCTCTTTCTACTTATAAAATAAACTATCTTTCGGTGAAACATTCAAGCAATGATTCATAAAAATTCGAAGTGTGTGTACTTGTCTTCAATACATCAACAGTATTCACAAGGTTTATCTGATGTTTTAGTACCAATATTCCACAAAGAAAAATTACTCTCAAAACAATACGATTCTTGCACAATACTTTCATTTCAATACCTTAATTGGTTCTCACTAAAAGCACAAATGTAACCTGTAACCAATAGCCCTTCCTATTAGCACTAAAGCTCAGAATTGTCTAGGGGCAGGACATAATCATTTTATTCTGCTGCCTGCATTCACTTGAATCACATTTGTGCATTGCCAAATCCTAGAGACATCTACAGTACTGCTTAAAAAGAAACCAATTTGTCACCAGCCTTAAACATCTTCTGTACGGAGTCATTTTAATTAAATTTCCACTCCAGATTCTAACTATTTTGTGATCTGTCTGCAATGTGTGGCATTAACCCAATACTTAACACAGGCAGTGTTCTCAGTTTCACACTCTTAACTAGCTTGTTTAAAAAATCATTTCATAAACACAGGAAATTACACCTTCAGGGTGCACCCATAACCCTGCCAGTTCCCCAAAAGCCCGAGGCACTAAATGTTTCTTATAATAAGAGCAAAGTGTGTGCTGGAAGTATTCAATAGGTCTGGCAGGAACAGTGACAAGAGAGACAAAGCAAAAGGCGTTTTTAGTTAAGGGCGATTCTTCAGGACATCTCTTCATCATAAAAAGAGAATAAAATGAGCACATTTCTATGTTGCTGGAAAGTATTTGAGCCCTATCAGTTTTATGAAACAATTGTCAGGAATGTCAGTACATGTGTCACAATCTAATTCTCCACAATTTTGCTTCAAAACGGAGATTGAGTGAGTACCTTGCAGAACTCCTCTGCTCAGTCCACAAGCATGACCTCAACATACAGATCGCTTGCTATTTCAATTCATAGTTTCAGGGCAGCATGGTGACTCAGTGGTTAACACTGCTGCCTCACAGCACCAGGGATCTGGGTAAGATTCCACCCTTGGGTGACTGCGTGGAGTTTGCACATTCTCCCCGGCTGTGTGTGGATTTCCATCGGGTGCTCTGGTTTCCTCCCACAGTCCAAAGTTGTACAGGTTAGATCAATTGGCCACGTTAAATTGTTCCATTGCATCCAGGGATGTGCAGGCTGGGAAACCATGGGAAATGCAGGGTTACAGGGATAGGATAAAGTCTAGGTAGGATGCTCTTTGGAAGGTCAGTGTGGACTTGATGAGCAGTGTGGCTCTACTTACACACTGTAGAGGTTTTATGAATACATGATTCTCATCCTCATTAAAAATACTTGGTTTGCTGCAATATTCCACTGAAGCCCAACACAACCTTGATGGACAGTACCCAGTCTTTAAACTGGGCACGTCACATTGAGTCCAACAACATCTGGTTGTCCTCAAATTGATTTTTTCTCCCACAACTTTCCTTTTCTAAAGTGCCAGTCTATAATTTCGTATCATTCTTTTGCTTTAGAGCTGCCTTTTATTTTGCTATTAACACTTAACACAGCCCAATGCTTTCTTTCCTTATTACTACAATCATCATTACCGTTCACTTCTCTTTGTTCCATGCACGATTAACATTTAGTCTCTTCTATCCTAAAATATCTCCCATCTTCAGTTGTGCTCTCTCTGACCCCTTCTCCACTTTTATTTTTATAAAGAGCATAAAAGCTTTCACTTCTGAACATACTGGACTTGGAATTGGGCTCCTCTGGCCAGGTGCTGCCAAACCAGTGCTTGTTAGTTTTATTCCTAGTGCCATTAAATGAGAATGCAATTTCATCATTTGCACCATATGTTTTTAGACTCTGAAATTTATTACAAATCTTAAAGTTGTGTTTGGATAGAATGCACATTTGTATTGTCATGACTAACAATGAAAGGTTAACAGCAACTTTCATTAATATAATGCTATCAAGCCTCCCAACAGAACTGATATCAAATAAAACCTGAAACCGAGATATGAACATGAACCCCTAACACACAATGTCACTACAACCAAGACCAGTTTTCTGTCCATGCCCAACATTCACAGCTGGGCATGTTTTGATAAGAGTGGTTGGATAGTAAAACAGTAGCAGAAACCACAGTTAGCTTTCTCTCTCTTGTCTAGAGGATACTAGGTCTGACTCATCTCTTTGCTGCCCCAGGTGAGATCTCGTGTGCCCACGTAGTGCTGGTCTATGAAGCTCAGAAAGATGTTTGACAGTGAACTGATCTAATAAGTCATGAGCAGAGAGGATGGTGGGAGGGGAATCTCACCCTGCTTTTCCCTTATTCAGAGTGCCTGTTCACAGGGATCCTGTATGATTGAATCCAGTAAGGTTCTGTCATAGACAGGCTAAGGGGTTTAGGGAGGAAACTTCAAACCTTAAGACTTGGCAAATGCAGCCTCAGCTGCCTTTGGTGCAGCAACTAATATCGGGGAACCACAAGAGGCCAGAACTGGGGCGGTCAGGTATCTTGCACATGGAGTGCTGAAAGCAGGAAGATAGGTAGATAGGGATAAGGCCATGGAGCAGTTTGAAGACGAGAATGGAAATTTCTTTTAAGAAACAAAATCACTCAAACAGGAGCCAACATAGATCAACAAGCAAAAGTGTGTTAAATAAACAAAGCATGTGACATGTTACAATACAGGCAGAAGGGTTCTCTTGAGGTTGGAAGATAGAAGACAACCAGAAGCATGTTGAAATAATCAAGTCAAGAAGCATCACAGACTTGGCAGAGGGTTCAGCATCAGATGAACCGAGGCAGAGGTGGAGTCAGGCATCTTTGATGGAAGTAAGTGATGCTGCAGTTATGTGGTTGCAAGTTCATCACAGATTCAAACCGATCATGAAGATCTCTCACTGTCTAGGGTCTGCTTCTTTACATATTTAGAACTATAAATCCAAACCTTTAGGTGCATTGTCGTGACATTGTTTAATCGTATCTTATTCAGAGAGTCCCATGACTTCTTCAATTTTTGATTTGCCATTGATTTCATACATACCTGATAATGGCTGTCAATTGAACTTGACTTTTTTTGAGAGGGGGGAAATCACAGATGGAAATGGACAGTGTTAATGATGGTATACATGTGATCAGAGCTTTCATTCAGAATCAAATACGATACTAGGTTTGCACTTAATTAGCGTCAGGCAGCTACTGAGAAAGGAATGCAGTTGATCAGGATACCATGAAGCTGAAATTCCACTAACAATACCAACCTATTTTGGCCAGCATACAGAAGGACTTCCTGTGGGGTTTTATACTGTCCCCTCATGTAAAACATTAAGTGCAGACCAGGTATCATCTTGTATCAAGCTGAGGGATCACAGAGATCAGGATTTTCTAAACAGGGAGGGTGCTCAGTCCTATTGGTGGCAAGGATCTTTATGAAACATTTTATATGAAACAATGTTCTGCTGATATGGGCAGAACATTGTCAACATCCAGTGGTAATGTCCTGTGCAAGCTACAATGGCACAGCCTTCTGTTTCTTTCTTTGTGTCTCTGCAAATTGTTTGCAGTTCTAACCTGCTCAGTTAGCAGAGAACCAACCAATCTGCTTTGCTTGTAAACAAGTCCTCAGTCCCATGATGGGTTGCAGGAAGCCATAGCCAGAAAAACAGATCACATTAGACATTGGAATTCCTTGCATGAAATTATGTAGCCATCCTGGTAAATTTTTGTTATTAAAAATAGTTCTTTCTCCTAATCTTTAAAAACTGTAAGAAATAAGAAGACATGTGTCTTACACTCTCCATGGCCGCGCTGCAATGGAGAGTTATTATAACTTTTATTATAACTTTTATTCATTTTATAAAATTTAGGGCTGAATCTCCCTGGGCTATTGCTGATGGACTGAAGGCGAGAGGGTGGCCAAAATTTCAGAAGACATGTCAGGTGAAGAGTCAGACACGTTCTTACCATTGGCAGTGTGGAATAGTGGTGGGAACATTTTGAACACCCACTGAGTGGAAAATCATCCAATCACTTTTTTCTAACTCTTCCTTAAAAAGTTTCTTAGAATGTTTTCTGTATTAAAAGACATTACGTAAAAAGAAGTCATGTTGTTGTTGCCTGTTGGGAGAGTTTGTGAACAACGGTTGAAGTCAAAATTGGACATAGTTGAATTGCTAGCATTATGTCACACATGAAGAACAGCACATGCATTGAAGCTCAAGCAGCATTTTTTCAACCAAGTCTCAGCTTATGTCAGCACCTTCAAGAAAAGGAAAAAAGAAGAGGAAGAATTAGGCAGGAGGTCTTCCAGAATTAAAACACAGAAACTGAAGACCATAGTTGAAGCATTAAGACTATTTCTCTCCATGGATGGTGCCAGACCAGTTCAGTTTCTCTATCAATCTTTTGTTTGCTTTACATTTTCAACATCTGCAGTATGATTTTATTTGACCTTATGGAATCTCGAACTTCAACAAAATTAAATTCAAGTGTACTGGAGACTAATACAAGGGAGAAGAGATGTTGCAGAAGCTGAATGGGGATGCAAGTAAAGAAAATTTCCACTCCACTATTAATTAACTATTCTTTTGGTAACCTGTATAAAATAGTAATTATACAGTGCAACTGTGAAAAGATTTACCAATCCAGCTAGTGAGAGCCTGACAGTGATGCAAAATGGAACAGTGCAGTAGTTTATTGACTTTTATAATCTACCTCATTCCATTCTCAACCCAGAGGAGAAATAAGACAAATCGATTATGTATCAAGTTGGTAAAACACCCCTAATATCTGATCATTTCGGTTTCTAGTTCATTTTGAACAAAACTAAAATTGGGTTGAACCTTTTTGGCCCATTGTCATTGGGCTGGAGGCGGCAGGGTGAACGAGATGGTTGTCGGAGAGGTGGAAGTGGTGTGTAATGCAAAGAGTCATTCATTCTTACCATTGGCAGTATGGAATAGTCGTAGGGATGTTTGGTGGCTTGCCCATTCAATGAAAGACAATGAAAGTGACAAGACCACTGTTGACTTCCCAGCAGGTAGGGGAACTGTGTGCTTTTTAGGATAACCCACAGACCCAGAAAGTCTCTGACAGCAGGTGGCAACCTCGGTCTCAACTGTACTATTAATGCTCCATGACCACACAGCACTTGCCCCTCCCTCCTGTGAGGGACCTCTCCATGGTGCTGAAACTTCATCAGTGGCCACCATTAATGTTGATGCTACTGAACTGCCAGCCTTCAAAAGATGTTTCAAGCATGCATTACTTATTTGTAGTTGAAGATTCATCCACAATAAAAATTGGTCCAGCTGGTTAAGACGAAGACAGTGGACCAACACACAGACAAATCTTTCACCCGGTTATTTTAATCAATGGCAGTTTGGTAGTTTCATGAATTAGTGATGGAGTGTCATGTGATGTACTAATCTTCTGATCCTTATCAACATAAAAAATATCCAGAATATGCCCTAACAATTTGACTAAAAATTCTCATCTTAGAATGTTGCCGAATCATTTGGGGATTCTTAATCTTAAAAGCACTGCAAATCTTCTGGAAGGCAGCTACCTGTGAATGCTTCCCTTAGTGGAAAGTTAATTTTCCCTCAGTAGCAGATGCCATTATTCCTGGTGTCTTAATGGGCATACATTGTGTGAAATAGTCTTGGCATATTGTAATGTATATAATCTTAAGCCATTCACCCATAATGTTTGTCCTATACCAATTATCAATGACAGAGGATCAAGGACATCATTTCATAGAAAGCTGTTAAATACTGCCTTTTCACATCTTACATCCTTATTTTCAACATTATATATTTTGTCCATACACACATATTATTAAAAACGTTCCTTCTCTTGGGAAGAGTTTATCCCTCAGCAGTTGAACATGATACCTCCAATTGAGGAGCCACCAAAATCAAGGATACATGTAAGACAACAGAACTGGAAGAACTCAGATGCTTTTGAGGATCTTAAGAATGGAGTGGACCACAGAGATGAAAACCAAAATAACATCAAAATCTCAATGTTACTTAACCAAGACCAAAGGCAGGTTGGCAAGCATAGTGGTGATAGGTGGGAGATGCAATGTATGAGATTTATCTATCTTTTAGTATTATTTACTTTTTGATTTTAAACTGGTGTCATCTGTTTTTTTGTGCCAGATCCAGTCAACAAAACTTGTTTCTTCCAGAAACAGGAAGATGAGTGGATCCTTGTAGAGGGATTGAATGAGACAGGTCTGTGCTGAGACCATGGGATCTGCAGAGACAGCAGAATGGGAAATGTTGGCTTCCTGTAGAGAGCAGCTGTGTCTCAATCTCAGGATGACCAATTAAAGAAGGAAGGTGAAATTCAAATGGGACCCTTGTTAATCCTGGAGACCTGGTTCCCAGAATGCAAACTGAAAACCAGAATGTATTGATGTGAAGAAGTTTAAATGATTAGGTAGGTTTGTAGTTATTGTGATTCCTTAAAAAAAAACTGAGAGAAAATTCTTGCTGCTTAATCGGAATTTGTTTTCATTAGGAGAGATTTTATGAGCAAAGTAAACAGTTAACATAAGGCTTTCAGTTAGAACGTTCTATAAATTGTTGGGAGCTTTTGACTAAGGGGAAAAGTACTCATTGATTGAAAATAATTTAGCTTGACAATTTGCAGAAGTCTCGACTGAAGCTGGGAATGTAAAATAGTTGCTCTTGAGTAGGAAGAATGGTTAAGGAATAGGTTACTTCAGTGCAAGAAGTTTAATGTTAGAATTCCAGATCAGAAGTATTTGGTTAAACCCCTGAAAGACTTTCTCAGCTTCGGCTAGCCCTAAGCTCAGTGGTATGAAGACTCAAGCAAGAGGCTCTCAGATTACGGACACTGGGAATTGAAGCCAGTTAAATTAAGCCAGAGTTGTGATAGAGAGGGAATTCTCCCTGGTGAGAGTACTGTAAAGAAGTGCTGTTGGGAGTAATGTGATTATATTTCACCATGTGTTGCGAAATCTTTAAAATTGAATTATAGAAAAATAGAATAAACCAAACTATTTAATCTTCATTTCTTTTACGTAGTAAGCTTCAGACATTGTTAAAACTACATCTGTATCACTGTATATGTGTACTTCAGTGTTAAAACCAAAACAAAACCTGATTTACCGAGCCAGATTTCAGTCTGAGGTCTGACTTCAGATCAAAACAGGTGAATGGAGCTTCAAGCTTTAAATGAGTACGTTCTGGAAAGAACCATAAAGTTTAATAGACTTGACAAATAACCTCAGAGTAAGGGCACCTGAGATAGCAGAGACTTCAAAGTTTGAATATCATATCCAGTTTGAAAGGGAGAAGGTTGGATCTAAGACTAAGATTTTAAATTTAAATTAGAGTAACTATGTGGGATAAAAGCTGAACATGCTGAAGCGAACCGGTATTCTACGAAATAGATGAACGGAAATGCAGTGGCAGACATCAAAGGGGATGTTTCAGAATGTATATTCCTACTATAAAAAAAAATGTCAAAGTGAAGGTCTGACCAACTGTAGTAGTTGGGAAAATTATTGAAGAAACAAAAGCATGTAACTGCATAAAGATGAGTGAAAATTCAGATGATTGGGCTGATTACAAAGCATGGTAGAGATGGATTAAAGAGATAAACCATGATGATAAAACAGCTAGATAAAAATGAAAAAAAGACAGCAAGAGTTTCTAAAGGAATATGCAAAGGCAAAGAGTACATAAGGTAAGTGTTGGTCCTTTAGAGAGTGAGAATGAGAAGTTAACAATAGATAAGGAAATGGCGGATGAAATAAATAACTGTTTTGCTTCTATCTTCACCATAGAGGAGTCACGCAGTGTCAAATCTTTTAACTTACTTATGGAAAATATACAGTGACACTTCGTGCCATCTAGATTATTTCCTCATACTTACTGTATTTTGTATATTAACCCAAATGAGTCAGCCATGACCATTTTTTCTGTCACCGTTGGTATTGTAACAACATGAGGAACACACTTGCCCTGGTGCTTGAAATTTTGTTACTGATAGATGCCACAAATACTTTGCTGCTCATAACTCAATCCTTACACTAAGGAAGCCACTTGCTAGATTTCAGATATTTCACTTCTGGTTACCACTCCAATTAACTCTCATACCGGTATTATGTGATTGCTTCCAGTGGTCACACTTTCACCTCTTGCTCAGGTGTGACTGCTACCAGCATACAATGATTGAATGGTTTAATTTATTTCCAATGGCAAGATATAAAGTCTTTCTCAAAATTGCACATTAATTTCTCAGTGGTAACACAGTAATGCATCCTAAAGATAACTACACTAAGACAGGGATTAATCTTTCCTCTGACTGAAGTAAACTAAAGCCAGACTCTTCAAGTTCCAACAGAATTCTGATGTAAACGCTGCTCCTGATTCCATCAATGTTCCTCATTAGGGAGTCCTTCTCAAGGTTAGGAAAGGGCAGGAAAACAAAGTGACTGACAGTAATTTTAAGTATCAGCCACATTTCGGCAAATCGGTAAGAGACGATTTAATCTTTTTAACTCTTGCCTTAACCAATGCAAATAACCTGTAGAGTCACAAAGATGTACAGCACAGAAACAGACCCTTCGGTCCTATTCACCCATGGCAACCAGATATCCCAACCTAATCTAGTTCCATTTGCCAGCACTTGGTCCACATTCCTCCAAATCCTATTCATATATCCATCCAGATACCTTTCATATGTTGGAATTGTACCAGCCTCCACTTCTTCCTCTGGCAGCTCATACCATACATGCACCACCCTCTGCGTGAAAATATTGCCCCTTAGGTCCCTTTTAAATTTTTCCCCTCACCCTAAACCTACACCCTCTAGTTCTGGACTCGCCCACCCCAGGGAAAAGACCTTGACTATTCACCCTGTCCATACACCTCATGCTTTTATAAACCTCTGTAAAGGTCACCAGTCAGCCTCCGACGCTCCAGGGAGTTTAGCCCCAATCTATTCAACCTCTCCCTTTAGCTCAAATCCTCCAACCCCAGCAACATCCTTGTAAATATCTTTTCTGAACCCTTTCAAGTTTTACAACATCCTTCCAATAGGAGGGAGATCAGAATTGCACACAGTATTTCAAAAGTAGCCTAACAATGTCCTGTACAATGCAGCATGACCTCCCAACTCCTCTACTCAGTGGTCTGACCAATAAAAGAAAGCATACCAAACATCATCTTCACTATCCTATTTACCTGCGGCTCCACTTTCAAGGAACGATAAACCTACACTCAAAGGTCTCTTTGTACGTCCAATGGGTAAAAATGATAGAATCAACAATAAAAAAAATTGACAAACATATAACTGTCAATTTTTTCAAAATCCTCTCATACTGGGGTAGATGTAACAGGAACATTGGACAAAACCAACCTCCTGAGCCCCTCAAGCTTGCTCTTCTACTCAATTAGATCTTGACAGATGTCTATTCCAATATTATCCATTGCTTTGGCTCCATTGGACCTCCTTTCGTAACTTTAAAATAAAAAGAGTTCGCCCTTAAGTTTAAAATTCATTAATTCAGTTAGTATGTTTATTAGATTACTTACAGTGTGGAAACAGGCCCTTTGGCCCAACAAGTCCACACCTACACGCTGAAGCACACCCACCCAGACCCATTGCCCTACACCTAACACTGTGGGCAATTTAGCATGGCCAATTCACCTGACCTGTACATTTTTGGACTGTGGGAGGAAACCGGAGCACCCGGAGGAAACCCATGCAGACACGGGGAGAATGTGCAAACTCCACACAGTCAGTCGCCTGAGGCGGGAATTGAACCCGATCTCTGGCGCTGTGAGGCTGCAGTGCAAACCACTGTACCACCGTGCCCCCCACTTTATATAGGAAAGTAATCTATCACAATTATATAAAACAAAGAATAGGGAATGTTGGAGATCTGAAACAAACAAGAAGAGAAATTGCTGGAAAAACTCAGCAGATCTAGCAGCATATGCAGACAGAAAACACACAGTTAATGTTTTAAGTCCTGTGACCATTCTTCAGATTTAGAAGTAACTATAGTGTTGGCCTTAAAAAAAAACTCCAAAAATCAGATTGTTAAGGGTTAATTGGACAGAATGAACAATTAAAGCAATATGGACAACTACACTAAAACCAGCGCTAGTGTAAAAAACAGCCTGTTTTGACTGGAAGGTAACTATGGCTGAGCCTGGGAACAGACTTATGCAGAAAACAGAGAAGCCTGGGTGTGTTTTTCCAACTCATTTTCACACAGTGAAATGCCTGGGAATGTACGGAAAGAACTAAGAAATTGTGACATAGCCCATAACATCAGATTTAGAATAGCATTAATAAATCGAGACTTTGTCCCATTCATTGAACTTTCGCCAACAGACTGGGGTTTGAGAGACTAGTGCCACAGAGTTTGAGATAGAGCTTCAAGTGACCTCATCACCAGTCCCTGATGAGCTGAAAGGAAGAGAGACTAATTTGGATGTATAGGTATAAAGTAGTTTAGCTAATCAGTTAGTTTATTAGTTTGTATGTAACATAGATTAAACTAGTAGATTTGCTCATTAGTTTATATATAAGCTAAAATTTGTTATGCATTGAAGTACACATGTCTTCTTGTATTCATTTTGACTAGAACTCAAAGAAGCTGTTAGGCACTTTCAGCCGAACAATACAGTAACCTACAAAAATGCAGCTTTATTTAACATTGTGCAGGTAGAAGAAAGGTAATTCAGCTTACCAAGCATATTTCTCTCACAAATCACTCCATCATTTCATCCAACCTATTTAACATCCTGCATAAATGTCTGCAAAGCTTCTCACTGCTCTTCCCAACAAAGCTGAACAATTATTTCTTGAACTATTTAATCATTTTTGTATAGATAATTATCTTGTGAATCACAGTCCTGAAATTTCAGGTTTGTTTTTAGAAAAGCTGTCAGTTTCTACGACACTTATTGCCATCTCTGGAAGTCAATGCGATGTTCATTTGTCAATAAAGAAAAATAAATCTCAAATTTTGGTTGAAGGTTGTCATTTACATGGGCATCTTCCCCTACCACCAGACACCTCAAAAGCTCTTTTACAGCCAATCAAGTGTTTTTGAAGCTCAGTCTTTATTACTGTAGGAAATACCTGGGTAATACCTGAAGCTTACCTGGGTAGGTTTGTTTCCCCTTTAAAAGCGCGCAGCTGAAGAACCCGAGGCACTACGGAGGTAGTGCCTCCCACCCGCCCTCCTCCTCTAACCTAATAATAAGATCCGTTGTGGTAAGGAGGTAAGTGCCGAATTTTGCTTGTTGTATTCTTTAGACCCAGTTTTTTGTTTAAAATAAAGGTTAGCTTTAGAGGGATGGCAGTGAAGGCAGTGCAATGTTCCTCCTGCAACATGTATGAGGTGAGGGATGCCATGGACGTCCCTGCTGATTACACTTGCAGGAAGTGCACCCATCTCCAGCTCCTCCAAGACCGTGTTAGGGAACTGGAGCTGGAGTTGGATGAACTTCGGATCATTCGGGAGGCAGAGGGGGTCATAGATCGGAGCTATAGGGAAGTAGTAACTCCAAAGATGGCAGATAGATGGGTGACAGTGAGGGGGACTGGGAGGAAGCAGCCAGTGCAGGGACCCCCTGTGGTCGTTCCCCTCAAGAACAAGTATACCGTTTTGGATACTTGTGGGGGGGACGACTTACCAGGGGTAAGTAACGGGGCTCAGGCCTCTGGCACGGAGCCTGTCCCCGCTACTCAGAAGGGAAGGGTGGAGAAGAGCAGAGCAATAATAATTGGGGACTCGATAGTTCGGGGCACAGATAGGCGGTTTTGTGGGAACGAGAGAGACTCACGTTTGGTATGTTGCCTCCCAGGTGCAAGGGTACGTGATGTCTCTGATCGTGTTTTCCGGGTCCTTAAGGGGGAGGGGGAGCAGCCTGAAGTCGTGGTCCATATTGGCACCAATGACATAGGTAGGAGGAGTGCTGAGGATGTTAGACAGGCTTTTAGGGAGCTAGGTTGGAAGCTCAGAGTTAGAACGAACAGAGTTGTTGTCTCTGGTTTGTTACCCGTGCCACGTGATAGAGAGTCGAGGAATAGGGAGAGAGAAGAGTTAAATGCGTGGCTACAGGGATGGTGCAGGAGGGAGGGATTTCGGTACTTGGATAACTGGGGTTCTTTCTGGGGAAGGTGGGACCTCTATAAACAGGATGGTCTGCACCTGAACCTGAGGGGCACCAGTATCCTTGGGGGGAGGTTTGCTAGTGCTCTTGGGGGGGGGGGTTTAAACTAACTCTGCAGGGGCATGGGAACCCAGACTGTAGCTTTAGGGTGCAGGACCTGGAGTGTAGGGAGGTTAGGAATATGGCATCAATCTTAAAGGAGGGTGCCTGTAAACAGAAGAGTGGCTTGAAGTGTGTATACTTTAATGCCAGAAGTATACGAAATAAGGTAGGTGAACTCGCAGCATGGGTTGGTACCTGGGACTTCGATGTTGTGGCTATTACGGAGACATGGCTAGATCAGGGACAGGATTGGCTGTTGCAGGTTCCAGGGTTTAAATGTTTTAGTAGGGTCAGAGGTGGGGGCAAAAGAGGGGGGGGGTGTGGCTTTGCTTGTCAAAGATAGTATTACAGCGGTGGAAAGGAAGATGGATGAAGATTTGCCATCTGAGGTAGTTTGGGTTGAGGTTAGGAATAGGAGAGGTGAGGTTACCCTGTTAGGAGTCTTTTACAGGCCTCCTAATAGTCCTAGGATCATTGAAGAAAGGATTGCGAAGATGATTCAGGAGAAGAGTGACAGTAATAGGGCGATTGTTATGGGAGACTTTAACTTTCCTGATATTGATTGGGAAAGCTATAGCTCAAGTTCGTTAGATGGGTCAGTGTTTGTGCAATGTGTGCAGGAGAGTTTCCTGACACAATATGTAGATAAGCCAACAAGAGGTGAGGCCATACTGGATTTGGTTCTGGGTAACGAACCAGGCCAGGTATTAGAACTAGAGGTAGGTGAGCACTTTGGGGACAGTGACCACAATTCGGTGATTTTTACTCTAGTGATGGAGAGGGATAAGTGTGTACTACAGGGCAAGAGTTATAGCTGGGGGCAGGGAAATTATGATGCGTTGAGGCATGACTTAGGATGTGTGGATTGGAAAAGTAGATTCCAAGGCAAGAGCGTAATTGATATGTGGAACTTGTTCAAGGAGCAACTATTGAGTGTCCTTGATAAGTACGTACCTATCAGGCAGGGAGGAAAGGGTCGTGTGAGGGAGCCGTGGTTTAATAAGGAGTTGGAATCCCTTGTTAAATGGAAGAGGGCGGCCTTTGTAAAGATGAGGCGTGAAGGTTCAATAGGGGCAATTGAGAGTTATAAGGTAGCCCGGAAGGACCTGAAGAGAGAGCTAAGAGCAGCAAGGAGGGGACATGAAAGGTCCTTAGTTGGTAGGATTAGGGAAAACCCCAAGGCTTTCTATAGGTATGTTAGGAATAAAAGAATGACTAGGGAAGGAATAGGTCCAATCAAGGATAGTAATGGGAAGTTGCGTGTGGAGGCTGAAGAGATTGGGGAGGCGCTGAATGAATACTTTTCGTCAGTATTCACTCAGGAAAAGGACATTGTTGTCGATATGAATACTGAGGCACGAATAAGTAGAATGGATGGCTTTGAGATATGTAGAGAAGAGGTGTTGGAAATTCTGGCAAGGGTGAAAATAGATAAGTCCCCTGGGCCTGATGGCATTTATCCTAGGATTCTCTGGGAAGCAAGGGAGGAGATTGCAGAGCCATTGGCCTTGATTTTTGTGTCCTCTTTGTCGACAGGAGTAGTGCCAGAGGACTGGAGGCTAGCAAACGAGGTTCCCTTGTTCAAGAAGGGGAGTAGGGATAATCCTAGTAACTATAGGCCAGTGAGTCTCACTTCTGTTGTGGGCAAAGTCTTAGAGAGAATTGTAAGGGATAGGATTTATGCACATCTGGATAAGAATGATGTGATCAAGGATAGTCAGCATGGTTTTGTGAAGGGCAGGTCGTGCCTCACAAACCTTATTGAATTCTTTGAGAAGGTGACTAAGGAGGTAGATGAGGGGAAAGCGGTAGATGTGGTATATATGGATTTTAGTAAGGCGTTTGATAAGGTCCCCCATGGTAGGCTACTGCAGAAAATACAGAGATATGGCATAGAGGGTGAGTTGGAGGTTTGGATTAGGAATTGGCTCTCTGGAAGAAGACAGAGGGTAGTAGTTGATGGCAAAGGTTCATCTTGGAGTGCCGTCACTAGCGGTGTTCCGCAAGGATCTGTTTTGGGACCATTGCTGTTTGTCATTTTTATAAATGACCTGGAGGAAGGGTTAGAAGGTTGGGTGAGCAAGTTTGCGGATGATACGAAAGTCGGAGGAGTTGTAGACAGTGAGGAAGGATATGGCAGGTTACAGCGGGATATAGAGAAGCTGCAGAGCTGGGCTGAAAGGTGGCAAATGGAGTTCAATGTAGCTAAGTGTGAAGTGATTCACTTTGGTAAGAGTAATAAAAAGATGGATTACTGGGCTAATGGTAGACTACTTGGTAGTGTGGAAGAGCAGAGGGATCTTGGTGTCCATGTACACAGATCTCTGAAAGTTGCCACCCAGGTAAATAGTGCAGTGAAGAAGGCATATGGTGTACTGGCTTTTATTGGTAGAGGAATTGAGTTCCGGAGTCCTGAGGTCATGCTGCAGTTGTATAAGACTCTGGTGCGGCCGCATCTGGAATATTGTGTGCATTTTTGGTCGCCATACTATAGGAAGGATGTGGAGGCACTGGAACGGGTGCAGAGGAAGTTTACCAGGATGTTGCCTGGTATGGTAGGAAAATCCTATGAGGAAAGGCTGAGGCACTTGGGGTTGTTTTCATTGGAGAAAAGAAGGTTTAGGGGTGCTTTGATAGAGGTGTACAAGATGATTAGGGGGTTAGATAGGGTTGACAGTGAGAACCTTTTTCCACGTATGGAGTCAGCTATTACAAGGGGGCATAGCTTTAAATTAAGGGGGGGTAGATATAGGACTGATGTTAGGGGTAGGTTCTTCACTCAGCGAGTCGTAAGTTCATGGAATGCCCTGCCAGTAGCAGTAGTGGACTCTCCCTCTTTATGGGTATTTAAGCGGGCATTGGATAGGTATATGGAGGATAGTGGGTTAGTGTAGGTTAGGTGGGCTTTGATCGGCGCAACATCGAGGGCTGAAGGGCCTGTACTGCGCTGTATTCTTCTATGTTCTATGTTCTAAATGTAGCAGACAATTTGGGCACAGGAAGTTCCTATGTGTGATAACAGACACCATCTCTCTGGACTCCTCTGCTTTTGCTAAATTGTCAGACTTTTATTCTGACATCAGTAATGGGTAAGCAGGATTTTGTTTGCCAACTTCATGTCTGTCACTGACAGCTATCTGAAACTATTTGCAACCTTTCATAATTGATGTGGAGATGAACTTTCAACTACAATGCTTAATCAAAGACCAAGAGACTTTAAGTAGGGTCGTAAAGATGGAAAACACACTACTGAGACAGAAATACAGGGAAGGAATTCCAGAGCTTAGGATCTATTTTTTGGGTCTGCAGATTGCAAGAAGCAAAAATGGTCTTTAGTAGGATCATACAGACATACAGCATGGAAACAGTCACTTTGGTCCAATTTGTCCATGCCACCAGATATGCGAACACAGAGTCCTGATGAAGGGCTTTTGCCCAAAACGTCTATTCTCCTGCTCCTCGACCTGCTGTGCTTTTCCAGCACTGCACTCTCGACTCTGATCTCCAGCATCTGCAGTCCTCAATTTCTCAGAGATCTCCCAACCCAATCTAGTCCCACCTGCCAGCACCCGGCCCATATCCATCCAAACCCTTCCTATTCACATACCCATCCAGATGCCTTTTAAATGCTGCAATTATACTAGCCTCCAACACTTCCTCTGGCAGCTCATTCCACAGATGCACCACCCCCTGCTTGAAAAAGTTCATGTTGGATGTGGGAATGTAGGGAGAGTTTGTGTTACTGAGGATTACATCTGCAATAAATGCTGATGGATGCAAATCCTATCAGATAGGATAGATCGGTTGGAGCAACAGTTAGAGGCAATGAGGAATTTACAAGAGCTAGGGGGTATAATGGATGGCAGTTATAGGAAGGGAGAAAAGTCGCAGATAAAGTCACACAGATGGTTAACTCCAGGAAAGGCAAGAGAGGTAGGCACTAATGCAGGAGTCTTCTGTGGCTATCCCCATTTCAAACAAGTATGCTGTTTCGGAAAATGTTGGGGGTGATGAATGCTGAGGGGAATGTAGCACAAACAACCAAGTTTCTGGTATCGAAACCAGCTCTAATGTAATGGGGGTACATTGGGTTCCAAGCGATCAATTTGTATTTGGCGACTCTCTAGTCAGAGGCACAGACAGATGTTTCTGTGGCCAGCAGCGAAGAATCAGAATGGTGTGTTGCCTCCCTGGGGCCAAGATCAAGGATGTCTCAGAGAGGGTGCAAAATGTTCTCAAAGGGGAGAGGGACCAGCAGGAGGTCATTGTACACAGTGGAGCCAACAACACAAGAAGGGAAAAGGATGAGATTCTGAAGGGAGAATATAGGAAGTTAGGCAGGAATTTAAAAAGGAAGTCCTCAAGGGTAGTAATATCTGGATTACGCCTGGTGCAATGAGCTAGTGAGGGGAAGAATAGAAGAATAGAGCAGATGAATGCAGGGCTGAGGAGCTGGTATATGGGAGAAGGATTCACATTTTGCATTCATTGGAATCTCTTCTGGGGTACAAGAAGGATGGATTGCACCTGAATTGGAAGGGAACTATTATACCGGCAGGGAGATTTGCTAAAGGTGCTCGAGAAGATTTAAAATTCGTAAGGTTGGGGGGGGCGGGGGGATGTTGGAAACCAGGGAGATAGTGAGGAAAGAGATCAATCCCAGACTGGTACAGTTGAGAAAAGAAGCGAATCAAACAGTCAGGGCAGGCAGGGACAAAGCAGAGAACAAGGTAGGACTGATGAATTAAATTACATTTATTTCAATGCAAGAAACTTAACTGGGAAGGCAGATTAACTCAGGGCATAGTTAGGAACACGGGACTGGGATATCATAGCAATTTCAGAAATATGGCTCAGGGATGGGCAGGACTAGCAGCTTAATGTTCCAGGATACAAATGCTACAAGACGGATAGAAAGGGAGCAAAGAGAGGTGGGGGAGTGGCGTTTTTGATAAGGGACAGGGTTACAGATGTACTTAGGGAACATATTCCTGGGAATATATCCAGGAAAGTTATTTGGATGGAACGGAGAAATAGGAGAGGGATGATCACCTTATTGGGGTTGTATTACAGACTGCAGGAAATTGAGAAACAAATTTGTAAGGAGATTTCAGTTATCTGTAAGAATAATAGGGTAGTTATGGTAGGGGATTTTAACTTTCCAAACATAGACTGGGACTGCCATAGTGTTAAGGATTTAGATGGAGAGGAATTTGTTAAATGCGTACAAGAAAATTTTATGATTCAGTATGTGGATGTACCTACGAGAGAAGGTGTAAAACTTGACCTACTCTTGAGAAATAAGATAGGGCAGGTGACTGATGTGTCAGTGGGGGAGCACGATGGGGCCAGCAACCATATTTCTATTAGTTTTTAAAATAGGGATGGAAAAGGTTAGACCAGATCTAAAAGTTGAAGCGCTAAATTGAAGAAAGGCTAATTTTGGCAGTATTAGGCAAGAACTTTCAAAAGCTGATGCTCGCAGGTAAAGGGACAGCTGGAAAATGGGAAGCCTTCAGAAACGAGAACCCAGAGACAATATATTCTTGTTAGGGTGAAAAAAAAGGCTGATAGGTGTAGGGAATGCTGGGTGACAAGAGAAAGTGAGGATTTGGTTAAGTAAAAGAAGAAAGCATATGTAAGGTATAGACAGGATAGATTGAGTAAATCCTCAGAAGAGTATAAAGGCAGTAGACATCTTGTGACATCTTGTGGGCGGCACGGTGGCACAGTGGTTAGCACTGCTGCCTCACAGCGCCTGAGACCCGGGTTCAATTCCCGCCTCAGGCGACTGACTGTGTGGAGTTTGCACGTTCTCCCCGTGTCTGCGTGGGTTTCCTCCGGGTGCTCCGGTTTCCTCCCACACTCCAAAGATGTGCAGGTCAGGTGAATTGGCCATGCTAAATTGCCCATAGTGTTAGGTAAGGGGTAAATGTAGATGTAGGGGTATGGGTGGGTTACGCTTCGGCGGGGCGGTGTGGACTTGTTGGGCCGAAGGGCCTGTTTCCACACTGTAAGTAATCTAATCTAATCTAATCTAATCTAATCTAATCTAGAAGTATATTTAAGAGGGAAATCAGGAGGGCAAAAGGGGGACATGAGGTAGCTTTGGCAAATAGAGTTAAGAGAATCCAAACGGTTTTTACAAATACATTAAAGGACAAAATGAGAATCGGGCTCTCAAAGATCAGCAAGGCGGCCTTTGTGTGGATACACAGGAGATGGGGGAAGATACTAAACGAGTATTTTGCATCAGTGTTTACTATGGAAAAGGATATGGAAGATATAGAATGCAGGGAAATAGATGGTGACATCTTGAAAAATGTCCATATTACATAGGAGGAATGCTGGATGTCTTGAAATACGTAAAGGTGGATAATTCTCCAGGATTTGATCAGGTGTAGCCTAGAATTCTGTGGGAAGCTACGGAAGTGATTGCTGGGCCCCTCGCTGTGATATTTGTATGTCGGTAGTCACAACTGAGGTGCCAGAAGATTAGAGGTTGGCTAACGTGGTGCCACTGTTTAAGAAAGGTGGTAGGGGAACTATAGACCAGTGAACCTGATGTCAGTGGTGGGCAAGTTGTTGGAGGGAATCCGGAGGGACAGGATTTACACGTATTTGGAAAGGCAAGGACTGATTAGGGATAGTCAACATAACTTTGGGAAACATGTCTCACAAACTTGATTGAGTTTTTTGAAGAAATAAGAAACAAGATTGATGAAGGCAGATTGGTGGATATGATGCATATGGACTTCATATTCGACAAGGCTCCCCACGGGAGAATAGTTAGCAAGGTTAGATCTCATGGAATACAGGGAGAACTAGCCATTTGGATACAGAACTGACTCAAAGGTAGAAGACAGAGGGTGATGGTGGAGGTTTGTTTTTCAGACTGGAGGCTTGTGACCAGTGGAGTACTACAAGGATCGGTGTTGGGTTCACTGCTTTTCGTCATTTATATAAATGTCTTGGATGTGAGCTTAGGAGGTATAGTTAGTTTGAAGATGATACCAAAATTGGAGGTGGAGTCGACAGTGAAGAAGGTTACCCCAGATTACAACAGGATCTTGACCAGATGGACCAATGGGCTGAGAAGTGGCAGATGGAATTTAAGTCAGATAAATGCGAGGTGCTGCATTTTGGGAAAGCAAATCTTAGCAGGATGTATACAGTTAATGATAAGGTCCTAGGTAGTGTTGCTGAACAAAGAGACCTTGGAGTGCAGGTTCATAGCTCCTTGAAGCTGGAGTTGCAGGTAGACAGAATACTAAAGAAGGCTTTTCTTTATTGGTCAGAGCACTCAGTATAAGAGTTGGGAGGTCATGTTGCAGCTGTACAGGATGTTTGTTAGGCCACTTTTGGAATAGTGTGTGCAATTCTGGTCTCTCTCTTAGCGGAAGGATATTACGAAACTTGAAAGGGCTCAGAGACGATTTACAAGGATGTTGCCAGGGTTGGTGGATTTGAGCTATAATGAGAGGCTGGGGCTGTTTTCCCTGAAGCGTCGGAGGCTGAGGGGTTTATAAAATCATGAGGTCATGGATAGGATAAATAGACAAAGTCTTTTTGCTGGGGTGGGGGAGTCTAGAGCTAGAGGCATAGGTTTAGGGTGAGGGGAAAAAGATATAAAAGAGACCTAAGGGGCAACGTTTTCACACAGAGGGTGGTGTGTATATGGAATGAGCTGCCAGAGTGGTGGAGGCTGGTACAATTGCAACATTTAAAAGGCATCTGGATGGGTATATGAATAGGAAGGGTTTGCAGGGTTATGGGCCAGGTGCTGGCAGTTGGCACTAGATGAGGTTGGGATATCTGGTCTGCATGGGCGCGTTGGACCGAACGGTCTGTTTCCATGCTGTACATCTCCATGATTCTATTAAACACATGGCCAATAGTGCTTGAGCAACAATGATTGGTTGACTTGCACACAGATCTTAATTAGAAGAGGATACCTAAATTCAAAATTTACAAAGATAGGGAGAGGCAAACTACAGAGGGATCTGAGAACAAGAACGTGAATTTTAAAATCAAGACTGTGATTGACAAGGAAGTAATGCAGGTTAGCAAGCAATAAAATGATAAGAGTCTGGGTCTTGGTGGTATTTACAGTGTAGCAATAGGTTGGTAAGTAAAAAGTAAAAAACTAATTACAAAATTACAAAAAGATCATGTGCATCCTGCTGTTAATGCACTTTTTAAATACTGTTGAACCCTAACACAAGGTCCTGTCTAGCTCTATCACTTTGCAAAAGACGAAAAAGCATATTGTGGCAACACAGGATGCAACCTGTCAATAAAATAGTATGTATGACTTTGTGTTGGAGCAGAAAACAAACTTTGACCAGCTACCGATGTGCCATATCAAAGGTAATTAATAATCCAAAAGATATAATAAGTACCACCAGCTTTACGAAATGGCTTTCAAATATGAATAGGAAAAGATTTGGAATAGACTTTAGTAAACCTCCACTTAAGTGTTAAAATTACTTCCACTTATCATGATCCTCTAGTTTTAAAATTGTGAACTAAAATCAGACAATCAGCTCACATTCCATTAGCTTCACCGGTGTGAAACCACTGAAAAGAATGTACAAAATATCACATGAATAAGCAAGAAACAAACACTGACTGGCATATTAAACAGAGATGTTTCAGTGCAGTCATTTCTAGGATGATCCAAGTTTCAGATACCTGCTCAATTCAACACTAACACTGTTAAGACCAGAAGTCAAATAGCATCATTTTACTATTGACGAAGATGAAACCTCAATTTCTGATAGTATAAAGAAATTTTAAATTCTCTCCTCATACCTCAAGTGTTAGATGACAACAACAACAATTTGACCACCTAAAACTCTACTTGCATATGCAAAATAGAAATTAAAAACAGATAACTTCATTACTAGAGGGATACAATTATCATGTATTCCAAATCAACTACATTTAACAATGTAGCACCTAATATTTAAATTAGAAAAGCTGATGCTGTTCTGATTTTCTCTCCAATTAAGACAGACAGTCTCATCAAGTCCTTTGTTCTTACATAAAAACATAAGAACGAAATATTTATTTCTTAAACTTTTACTCTTAAATTACTCATCATAGCACATTCTGAGATAGATGGAATAAGGTATTTGGCCATGGACTATTCCATAATCTCAGTGACCTCTGCAAGACAGCAAGACTATCTTTCAAACATGACCTGGGGCTTATAGCTACTATTGTTATCATCATCTGTGCCACTAAAAAAAAAATCAATACATTATTCTCAATGAGAAGACCCAGATGGACAAAAACGACTTCATTTCCTCTGTGTGCTATTTTCCTGTACTGGTTAATTTATCTGAATTAAATTCCTGCCTGAGCTAATTTAACAGTC
Organism: Chiloscyllium punctatum; assembly: GCF_047496795.1. NCBI lineage: Eukaryota > Metazoa > Chordata > Chondrichthyes > Orectolobiformes > Hemiscylliidae > Chiloscyllium > Chiloscyllium punctatum. The sequence continues at coordinate 18,791,985 of NC_092752.1, read as the reverse complement.
AACAGCAACATTTATTTGAAGTGATGTAATGACAACCAAAGAGAAAACTGTGATACAGTAGTAGTACCCCTGCCTCTAAGCCAGAAGCTCAGGATTTAAAACCCACTCCAGAAATTGTTAGTCAAGATGACATGTTATGAAGCCAGCTCGTGGTAATACTAGAAAAGTCCGATTTTCAAGTGAAACCCAGCTTGATAAATCCTAAGGATTTTTTCCCCCAATATGCAAGCTACGGCAATTACTGAACATTTTCACACAAGTCTATAAATAAATAAACATAAACACACATACCAAGAACAGCTTCTTCCCCATTGTTATTAGATTTCTGAACAGACCTCTCAAATTTCAAATCTATTGTTGATTTTGCTTTTTGTGCACCTTCTGTGCAGACATAACTTTGTAATCCTCACTCTGTTCTATCACCCTATGATCTTTGTATGGTATGACCTGCCTGTACTATGTGCAAAACTAAACTGTTCACAGTGCCTCAGTACAAGTGACAATAATAAATCAACTAGGTAAAAACAATGATTGCAGCTGCTGGAAACTGAATTCTAGATTAGTGTGGTGCTGGAAAAGCACAGCAGTTCAAGCAGCATCAGAGGAGCTTTAGTAAACCTCCACTTAAGTGCTTTTCCAGCACCACTCTAATCTAGAATCCAATAATAAGTCAAACCAAATATACTTTGAACAAAAGAACGTTAGTTTATTGCTCAGAAGTATATTTAAAGATTTGAAAAGGTCTCATCTCAAACAGCAAAATGTAACCCTTTATTACAACAGCATAGGAGGTACAGTTAGTAAGTTTGCAGATGACACCAAAATTAGATATGTAGTGGACAGCAAAGAATGTTACCTCAAGAGTATAATGGGAACTCGATCAGATCGGCCAATGGGCTGACTAGTGGCAGATGGAATTTAATTTAGATAAATGGGAGGTGTTGCATTTGGAAAGCAAAATCAAGGCAGGACTTGTACACTTAATGGTAAGGTCCTGGGGAGTAGTGATGAACAAAGAGACCTGGGAGTGAAGGTTCATAGTTCCTTTAAAGTGGAGTCCCACATAGACGGTAGTTAAGGTATTTAGCATGCTTGCCTTTATTGGTCAGTGCTTGGAGTGTAATAGTTGGAAGGTCATGTTATGGTAGTACAGGTCATTAGTTAGGCCATCTTTGGAATACTGCATGCAATTCTGGTCTCCTTTGTTTAAAAAAAAGGATGTTGCAAAACTGGAATGGATTTCTGAAAAGATTTACAAAGATGTTGCCAGGGTTGGAGGATTTGACCTAAAGGGAGAGGCTGAATAAGCTGGGGTTGTTTTCCCTGAAGCATCATAGGCTTAGGGTGATCTTATAGACGTTTATAAAATCATGAGGAGCATGGATTGGGTAAATAGACACGGTCTTTTTCCTGGGGTAGCAGGGAGTCCAAAACTAGAGGGCATAAGTTTAAGGTGAGGGGGAAAGATTTAAAAAGATCCTAAGGGCAACGTTTTCACACAGAGAGGTGGTGAGTGTATGGAATGAGCTGCCAAGGGAGTGGTGAAGGCTGGTACAGTTACAGTATTTAAAGGGCATCTGGAAGGATATTCAAATAGCAAGGGTTTAGAGGGATATGTTCCAAATGCTGGCAAATGGGACTAAATTATTTTAGGATACCTGGTCGGCATAGACGAATTAGACTGAAGGGTCTGTTTCCATACTGTAAAACTCTGATTCCATGACTCTATAGCTAAAGCCAAAAATCAATATACCTCTCCAAACTTTGATAACATGTTGCCAAACAGTTGAATATCAACTTGCAAATCCTTCCAATATACATCAACTGCAGGTTGTAAGAATGGGAGAGATTCCTGGTCAGCATGTGATAGAAAGGCATTGGAGCTTCTACCATCACTATCCAATGCTCCAGACTACAACGTGTGTAAAAGTATATGTTACCACAGCAATTTAGACAATGTGAATCTAGTTGGCAAGATGGCCAGTATGAATAGGATTGTTCCCAACAGCACAATCCATATTCTCATTTAAGAATCATCCATATTGCAGTGGGTCTGGAGGCACATGTAGGCCAGATCAAGTCATCCAATGAAATCTGTCTTTACATGAGTGAACAGGAGGAGCTTTTACAACAAGAGTCAATGATTTCATGATAATCATTAAACTTTTAATTCCAGATCTTTTAAAATTCAAATTTCACCATCATCCATAGTGGATTCAAACCTAGATCCCCAAAGTATTACCTTGCTCTCTGGATGACTAATCCAGCAATAATACTATTTTGTCATCACCTCCCCCTTCAATCAGCCTTTTCTTTTTAAGGTCACAGTTTGGCAAAATGACCAAAAGTGGTATATTCTAAGGTTAAATGGAAGCTAATTACAATTGGAAGCTATAGATTGCTGATGGTTTGGCTAATTTCTTTTCAGAAAGACCAGGTTATCTCAAGGTTAGAAAAGAAAAGCAGCACATAATGACCACTTTTCTTTCTCGTTTTCCTTAAAAAAGAAGTATCTACCGGCGCTTAGTCAATGTTTCATACAATGTCTAGGGACCTCTACCTGAAGCGCACCAGGAATACTAAGTTCAACAAATCAAGATATGTGCAGTTGGATGTCCCATGGCATATCTTGTGCTAAGTCAAATGATAATATCTATAAGGACAGCAGAAATAAGCCATATAAAGTAGATTGCAAAATGGTTACCTTCCAGGATATTTTTTTAAAATGTGGAGGTTAAGATGAATTTGTATTACTTTTAAGGCCAGAATGTCCAATAGTTGTTAAGTAAACTTGGGATGGGCAATACAGGTATTAAATTTGAGACTGTAGACATTTGGACTTATGTCATTTGTATTCCTGGATAGTTCCTGTGTTTTGAAGTGTGATATAAATATTTAAGTGGTACACTAGAATTGTGATCAGTGTCCCATTTTTATATTACATACACATTGCAGGAGTCAAAAGAGAAATCAGCAGATTTATTCCTCTTGGCACTGTCTATTTTCTGCCTTGAAAGCACAGCAGCTGAAGCTGACAGCACAGGCAGATGGTACAATCCCAGTCCTGTGCCAGTGTGTCTCTGGACCAGTCACAACAATAACAGCCTTTGAATCCGGAATTGCTCATCTGATATTACCCAGTCACAACCCCCAACCCCAACTTCAACACACCACCTCCCCTGTGGGAAGCAAATTCCGGTGATGAAGATTGGCAGCTCACTAAGTCAAGCCCTGGGGTGCCTACTCCACGGTTGAAGAGATCTTTAAAGCAGCCGCAGAGAACACAAAGCATCTCAGGGATCCTTGAG